>NC_086238.1:20248000-20552500 GCF_036321145.2 Pelmatolapia mariae | reverse complement strand
TCTGTTAGTTTTCTGTAGATGGAACATGAACTAAAAAGCTGTTGCACACCATGTGGTATAATTGTTACATATGAGCTGAGTCTGTGGAAACGGACAACCGCATTACCTGGTTTTGGTTTGATATGAGTGTATAAATGAAAGATGGAGTGACGCAGCAGCAGCTGTGACACAGCTTTGCACCTGCGTTCCTACAGCCAAGTGTCACCTAATGTGATACATGACACTCACGTTGTTAACTGCTCACATTGTAGGAGCAGCCTTGCTCAGTTTTCCTAACACCTGCAGTAAACGCAGATGACCACAAGATGGCAGTAGAGATCTGGAACTCAACTGAGCTGAGGCTGGAAGTGCTTGGGGATTGTTTCAGTACTGATTAGTAAATCATAGATTCCTAAACGTGAGCTGGGATTTATAAACAAAGCATATTTCAGTTAAAAAAGAAAAAAAGTGGAGAAATTGTCCTGTTTTGTACATGTTTATGACACTTATAAAATAACTTTTCTTCTCAATGACTTTTTCCATACCTCTTCCTGCTAAACAGCTTCTGTGGCCTCTAGGTGGAGCCAAATGCTCAATTGTAACACCAGCAGCAGAGGATTGAGTGCTGCTCTCTCTCCACATAGAAGCATGTTTTATGTTGTAGCGTTATGGCTGATAGTGACCAGGCTGCAGGTGCAGCAGATGATGATCTCCGCGTTCCCAGGAGATTATGTAGATAGACTATAAAAAAACATATGGATGTTGTCCAGTTATGGACCGTGCCCCCAGACCCAGTTTGTCTGTGATCGCTGCCTGCGTCTATCTTGGATCTCCTCAGTACTTTGTGCGTTATCGCCACGCTACACTGCACCTCCACAAACGCTCATAAATCACAGCACCCACTGAGTCACATTTGCTCTTTTCAAAAAAATATTACAAACACTGGCCTTTCCAAAATCTAATTATCTGCCATTTCACATAAGCGCCGCTAATATCCCAGCATTATGATCTGTTTATTTAATGGTGTTTGTCTATGGATTAACCTTTTTTTCTTTTCTTTTTTTCCCCCATTTTTTATATTTTAATTTTTCCTCAAATACAGACGGCAGCTTGTGCTCGTCTTTGTGAGTCAGTCAGCGGAAAGAGAAACATCTGATGTGCTTTCGATGATGTTGATATTGAAATCCTGGCAACAGTAAATATGAATAGACTCTCCAGTCTTTCTCACACAGGGCTTGCCATTTAGCTCTGATGACATCACCCCTATTTGTTTTCTCAGTCTTCGATCTTTTTTTTTTTTTTTTGTTCCCTCCTCCCTGTGCTCTGGGGATAATTGTTTGTTGTCTGCCCCGCTTGTCAATTTTCAGATAATGTAAGTGGGAACACATTTCTGGGTCCTGAGATTCCACTCGGTGTGAGTGTGTGCTGCTGTGTTTCCTGCATGCACCCGTGTATGTGTATGCATATATGTTTGTGTCGGGTGTTTTTTGGGACTAGATGAGTGACTGTTTTGGATGATTTGTGTTGTAGTGTCAGAGGTGTATGTTAAAGGCCAACATGTGTGTGTGTGTTTGAGAGTGTGTTTAAGCTTCATTTCTGTGTCTCTTAAAAAGGGGAATGCAATTTATAAATGCGTTTACATGAATGCATGAAGCCCTATAATAAGACGGTCAATTTATTTCCTTGCAGTGATTGATATATTGCAACTTGATGATTCATCTAATGCCTAAATCAAGAAAATATGATAGAAAATTTGTCTTTTCTTCCCAGTTTTTAGCTATTTTTACAAACAATCTGTACTTTTGCTTTTTAAATGAAATATTTCAATATGCTCCTTTGAATAATGGATGGATTTTTTTCCAGTAAATAAGTAGAATATTGAATTGTAATAATTCAGTCATAAGCATGAACACAACTGATGAAATGTAAAGAAATATAAAGCTAAAAAAGAAAAGTTAACCCCCACCCCCACCCCCCCCAAATCAGTTTAAACATATGAATAATGACAAGTAATGCAAAAATAAAAATGTCAAAGCCTAATTGAGCTTTTTATAGGAAAGACTTGGCTTTTTTTTTTTTTTTTCATTTTCCTAATTTATTATAATTATTTAGATTCCAGTCCACACATCTCTTAAAGCATCTTTCCAATAATTGCTAGATAATAGCACCGTGTAACACCTGCATGTCAAATCTGAAAAATCTGAACAATGAGAAGCCGGGCGAGCTGGTAGCTCCTCCTCTCCTCCCAGAGGAAGCTGGCGGTACCTTGACTGACATGTTCCCCCCTACGGCTGAGCCCCGGCCTGGTGTTTTACAGCCCCGTTAAGGTATACAGCAGGTAAAATGTCAATTAGGAAGGCCCGCCCTGATAACTCAACTCCCAATCCACTTGTTCTTGGCCATTAATATTTATCGTAGGCCTGGCCCTGGAGCTGCAGCCCATGTCATCTGGAGTGACGTGCGCTGATGCTGATGCTGCTGCGTCCCGCCACACTTTGCTCTGGTGTCTCTGCAGCTTGCACAGAAAGGACACCTACCACAGTCACACAAGCCTAATCAAGCTGTCCACACAGAGCAGGCACACGGCGCCTCCTCAGCCCTCAGTTGTTCCGGGGCATTTTAATGGGAAATTAAAGGCTTCTCTCATGTCTGTGGTCTGCAGGACAGGAATGAGAGCAGAGAGTAGAGGATAAATCAGGCCTTGTGCTTTGACAGGAGACCGCTGTCTCTTTTTATGTTTTGTGTTAGCACTTTGTCCTGCTTTGTTTTTCCCTTGGATTTGTGAACGTGAAGATGAGAGAAATCTGCCGTGCTTGCTTGATTTGATCAAGTGTATCAAGTGTATACAAACTGCAAATGGTGACCCAGCAGAGGCAACATTTAGCATGAATCTTAAATAGTTTATATTTGAGTGGATTTTTATTATGATTGCATTAAGCATGTTAGTTTGTTTGGAATAAAGGAGCAGAAGTTCAGTTTGTGGCTTCAGAATAAGTCTTATAACCACCAAGGTTGAGTCCTCTCTCAGGTAAGCCAGGATTCTGACAAAAATACATTTACAGTAGAGCCCAGCTTTGCTAAGTAGGACAGGATGACAGTGGAAGCCTTGGGTCAAACTCCTAATTTGTATGAAATCTAATTTCATATGGATATTGCATTTGAATCTGGGCAGCACGGTGCAGTTGTTAGCACTGTCACGTCATGTAAGAAAGCTTCTGGGGTTTTAATCTGCTAGTCGAATTTGCGGGGGCGGTTTTCTGTGTCTGCTCAAGTTTCCTCCCGCCATCCATGCTTGTTAGGTTGATTGGGGATTCTAAATCGGCTGTATGAGTGAGTTTGTGTTTGCATATCCATCTGTCTCTTTGACTTTGTCCTAAGACGGACTAACGACCTGCCTGCGTTTTACCTCACACAGACAGGAATAGACTCCAGCACAGTGCAAACCTCTGTTGGGGCACAAAGCCACTGCAGTATGGAGTGTATGCCCAGAGGAGAAATACTGGGTGTAACTAAGTTAAGCGAATATGATTTATGAACGGAAAATAAACAAGCAACAGTTTGCTGATGCTATCGTGCAGACCTTTATTTGTCTGAAATTCAACTGGAATTTGCTGCTAATTAATGAAAATGCATATGGGTGGGTGGGGAAGGAGGCCAGAAGCTCTTTAACATTTGAAGATGGGCGGGCGAGGTAAGGTTTCCAGAGCCACTCTACAGGTGGGTGAGGCTCTCATGAATGGATGGATGAATTTGAAGTAAAAATGAAAATGTGCGGTAAAGAAAAAGTTGAAAAAAAGGAAGCAGATAAAGGAGAAATACAAAAATATTTTGTTTAATGAGACAAAAACAATTTGAATAGTTTATTTTCTGTGTTTTGGATTTGTGAAACCTGATAGTGCTTTTTGGGGGATGTTTTATTGATAGGTAATGGTAAGTTTGGTATGACATGGAAGTCAAGTCTAACATTAAATCTAATTTGACCATCAAAGATACAAATAAAAAATTGCCTCAGAGTCTCAGCTCAGTCAGTCTGTATTTCGGGGTAGGCTCAACTAGATCCTGTTGCAAAGGGAATAAAAAGACTACTGGAAAAAGTGGATTGTGAAACCGGAGCCTCATTATTTAAGTAAAGGAAAGTAAGAGTCCCAGTTTTATGCAGAGAAACCCCACCTCAAGCAAAGCATTAACGCTTTTATTTCCTGACTTTCCTGAAGTTGCATTCAGATTCCTGGTTCATGTTCCTGCAGAGGTGATTCCTTAATTCTTCTCCATGATGCATGCTGTCATGCAATCATCAGTCCCTCTCTCCTCAGGCAGGAATTTATGAACACTTAGTGTCCATCTGTGCTGACAGGGCTTCAGTTTCACTGTGTTTAAACCATTGCCCAGAAATCCATGTCACTCACATTTATTGCCTCCCTGTTTTTCCCTTCTTAAAAAAAAACAACAACTTGATCCTATACCCCACCCCCCGCTTTTTTATGAAGACACAAACTCGGTTACATATAGAGATTATATACTTTCCAGTTAAAGTGGGGTCACACAGGAAGGGTCTCCATGTAGAGTCTGTTGGTTTTGCACACAGAGGTTAACAAGCTCCAGCATCTACCCTCCTCCTCCTCCTGCTCTGCCTCCCAGCTCTGTGTTTAAAAACGCCGCAGCGGGCACATAAGCAGGTTAAAATATTGCAAACTAAATCTAAGAGAGCTCTTATTTCAATATGGTGAGAAGTACGGCACCGACTGAGGCCACTTGAATGGAGTAGATGTCAGCTCGGTAATATCGCCGGGCCATAACTCTCCATGGCCATCACTCATACTCTCGTGGGCAGACATAAGTGCACACACGCGCGCGCGCGCGCACACACACACGCAGAGCCAGATAAACACAGTGCAAGCATGCACGTAGGAGAAAATAAAAAAGCACACACACTTTGGACATGCGTTGAGCGACAATCAATGAATCTGCCATCACAGGTGAATTATGATTCCTCGGGAGCGGGCCTTCTCTATGTGAAAATATTTTGACTGAAAATGTAGATATAATTAATGGATTGTGTAAAGAAGCAGAGAAATTGATGCATTTATTACAAGAAGTGAAATCTGTGGGGCAGTTGAGCCTTTACCCTCCCGGATTGCTGCGGCACCGCTCTCTCTCTCACACACACACACACTCTCTCTGATAAAGCAGAGCATCTGGCCGAGGAGAGTAAATCAGTTGAGGTGGCCGTGTTGTTGTCCTGTGGCGGAGGGTGGCATGTCGTTGTGGTGGTGGTGGTGAGGTGTCTCCAGCCTCAGATAATGATGTGATTCCAGCATGAGGCGGGCTGGGTGTACCTCACCGCCGTCCATTATGATGTGCAGCCCCGCAGCCACCGAGGGGGCAGAGTGAAGGTGAGCCTGTCATATCGATCTTTTTAGTGCTAAAATATGAGCCACTTTACTCTGCTCCCCAGCGCAGTGATGTGAAAAATAATAACTCGGACCCAAATTAAAAATATTGATCGCTTAGGTGGTGTTGAGAGCAAATAAACACCCTCTGAAGGATTTTTATCCCCCCACTCCTCTCCTACCACCTTTCCCCTCCTCCCCTCCTTCCCTCCTATCCCTGTCTTGTCCAGGGAAAGGGCCGGGTTAGAGATGGAGGGGGTGGTGGGGGCTCGCTGAACTGTAAAAACATCACTGCATCTTGTTGCTGGTTGTCTTCATAACACCCACCTCGCAGACTCTCAGCGCTCTTTATTGTTCCCGGACACAAATCAGCAGCAAACATGTTTTCAGATACTCCGTAACGCTGATTGATCGAGTTTTGACTCCATAATCTGGCATTAGCTCGGCTTCATTCAGGTATCTTCCCCCCCCGCCGGCCCGCCACCCCAACCACCCCCACGAGTCGTAATTTTTTGCACATCCCAGCTTGACTTTTTTATTCCTTCTCCGCCGTTAACAGATGAGCTGACACGGGGCCATCAAACGGGTGGGAAAACAATTGCCACAAGGTTAATTTTATTGCCTGCTCCATGCATTTGTGAGCAGGCGGGAGGTGTCCTCTGCCCGGGTCCTGATGAATGGCTGCGCCGAGCGGGCAGGAATGAAAATGAGAGGGGAGAGGCCAGGCGCGGGGGAGCCAGAGTCCCTGCCGCTCCCACCTGAAATTGAAATTTTTTTTTTCTGACATGCTCAGAATTGGTATTCTGATATATAAGAGAGGCGACGTTCCATTTAGTTTGATGATGAAAGCCGTCATGTGTCCCACTCAATCGCTTTTTACGACTTCCACTTTGCCTCGTACATCCGAAGAAGGTTAATATCCGCACACCCTAAATGGCGGATGTCAGATTGTCCGGAGTCTGTAGGAAAATAAACTACTTAGTGTGTCTAAATGCTGTCGTAATACTTGGCCGTCCTGGCCGCGGCACTATTGATTGTCTACAAGGACGTTTGTTCTGTTTTGGGCCCGAAGCGGGATGAATAGATATTTGATGGAGCGTGGAGAGCGAGGCCGCACCAGCATCTGCATCTTGCTGCTGTGTCAGTGGGGATGAGAGCCAGGGCGTTGGGGAGAATCACATGCTGCCTGTTGACATCAGTGAGAGGGAGCAGGGCCCGGAGCTGGCGATATCTCCTCTTCCCCACTTGAGCCGGGTCCTCTTGCTGAAAGCTCACTTCTGTCTGCTGGCTTCAGGCCCTCACTCAGCGTGTGTGTACGTTTCAGCTGTTGCTCATATAGGGCCATCTCCAGGCAGCGCTTTGTCCATACATATCGATTCTTCCTCCTCCACCAGCTATAGTTGCTCCATTTGCATGGCCCGGCTGACCCAAGCCGTCAGTGGCCATTATATCCCCATTAGCTAATCTCTCAGCTTTGATTTCCATAATCCTCTCTCTATTGAAAGCCCTCACAGCTCTCACAGACCCACTCTCTGAGGAGGAAGAAAACAGACCCCCACTCAGCCCACACACTCCATTCTTCACTAACATGCATCACACACTCAAGCCAGCATTCGTATACTTGGCGTAACCGATGATGCCCCATTATGCTGTGTTATTCACTTATAATGCTACATTTTGGCAACAGCGGAAGTATTAAGATCAAATCCATAATTTGTACTTACGAGTGCATTCTTTAACACTTACACTATAATAATTATTATTATTCACCCTGTTAGCTTAGGATGATAATCCTTTTTTACCCCAAACGAACTGACTTTTTTGATGTTTTAAATTTGTGATTTTTTTGTCCCCCGATAGCCACATTTCAAAAGCCAAAATCACACATTCTGATAGGGTTAGTGTTAGGGGTACTATTATTGTGTAAATGATCAATGTGGAGTTAATTTAGGCAGTTTATTTGTATTTTTACTTGGTATTTCTAGTATATTTAATCTAAGTATAGACACAAATCAAAAAATTTGGCATGCAGTGTAAATAAAAAAAAGCAATGACTTGCAGATCTCATAAACCAATAGTTTATTCACAAAAGTACATATATACTGATATGTTTTAATATTTTATGAAATATATTAGCTTATTTTGAATTTGATGGCAGCAACACGCCATGCAACGTTGAAATGGAGTCACCAAAAGGCTGGAAAAATAAGTGGTACTAAACAGAAACAGCTGGAGGAACACTTTGCAACTGGCAGCAGTTCAGGAACATGATTGGGAGGATAAAGAGCATCTTAGAGAGGCTTCTCAGGGGTAAGGATGGGCAGAGGTTCACCAATCTGCAGAAAAACTGGCTGCATATTGTGGAACAATTTCAGAATAATGTGCCTCAACATAAAGCCACAAAAACTGTGAAGATTTCATAATTTACAATAAATAATATCATTGGTAGATTCTGGGAATTCTAGAAATGTCCGTGTGCAAAGGGATGAGGCCGAAAATTTCTAGGCTTGACTTTCCTGACATGTTTATTTCTGAAAACAGCCCATAGGTCTTTCAATATTCTAATAAGCTTATGAGGATTGTATAGCCAAAAATGTGGCAGCGAGTGTGAAGCTTTCCTTTCAAACCTTTTTAAAAATGGATTATAAAGACGCCTTTTGTGCTCATTTTTAACTCTATATTTGTATTTTTGGACTCAACTGGAGTAGTTTTGCCTGACTCACAGCTCAAAATAATCCATATTCACCTTGGTGCAGCCTCTCAGTTGATTCGCAGTTTTAAAAAAGCTGTTTTTGCTCCCTTCTCTCTCCATTTAAGCCAAACTTCCTCTGACACATACAGTGAAGTTACAGCGATAGATTTAATGCTCTAGTTAGCTATCAGCCTCACCTCTCCTCATATCCATCCCAGGAGCATCTGCTCCTTTTTTCAAAGAAGAAACATCCAGTGTGCCAGGCCAGACTGACCTTAATCACCCTCAGTGGAGTTCTTTTGGAGCGATTGGTTACATTGATCAAAGAGGACCTACTACCTCAAACCCACACTCCACCCTTGACACCCCCCCTCCTCACCAAATGAGCTGATAATTAATAACGGCTGGCTCTGCTAACACCAGTCAACAGACAGCATGATGAATCGGACATCTTGGATGCAAACCAATACAAAGCCAAGCTTTTCTCCATCCCTCTTGAAAGGCCCCTGGGTGTCCTTTTTTCCCCTCCAGCATGATCAGGGATGCATAGTGTCACCCACCTTGCTAATTAAATCCTCACAGGTCGCTGGTGTTTTTCAGCAGGGAGGCTTTCTATCTAGTAACTATTGGCACGTATTTAATAATTCATGGAGTTAGATCATCTGAGGACACGGTGTAGGACTTGTGCTGTACTGTTGCAAACTTTGTGGTCGCAATTCATTTCATTTCACCTAATTCGGAGGAAATTAGCTATGATTTTTCAGCATTCGATTTCCACTAAATGGTGATCACGACGGATAAAGATGACACAAATTAATAACAACTAGCTCTGAGAAAACTCTTATCTTCCATCTGAAGGAATCGCACCACTGCGGGACATTTACTGCCAAATAACAGCAGCTTCAAGCGGTTTCCTCCTCCCAGCTGTCACTGAGGTGGTTCAGCCACAGTGACAGCCGCTCCGCAGAGTCACTCTGTCTCATGACAGCTGTTTGTGGGGTTTTTTTTTTGGGGGGGTTTTTTTGCATCTTTTTGCTGAACGAGCTGAGCAGTGACAAACGTATCCATGACTGATGTACGCCCCCGTGCTAAAGGCTTCCTTTTAATCACCTCCTCTTGTTTTGTCAACACGTGATCTGGCAGCCACTAATTGTGAGATATGGGTATTTTGTCGGGGGGGTGATTATGTTAGCCGCTTCATTAGCCCGAGTTCACAGCGCGTGACTTTTGCATCCTTTTGGAATAAGTATAAGTATAAGTTGTATAAGTTAAGGGATATGATGAAAAGGAAGAGACACAAGGTGGAAGGTGGAGCCATATTTTTAGGCCCTATCAGAGCAAAGTGATAGCTGGACTTAGAAGTATGGCAGTTGGGCCCAGTGTGGCCCCTAACCAGTGCAATTGGATGTAATTGGTGGATCTGGTCTTAAGAGGGAGTGGAGGGTCGGCGGGTGTGGGCTGTGAGTCTGTCATAATAACAACCAACAATGTGATCATTTCATTTCCTTTTCACTTACACATCACCTCACTGCACATGGAACAGGCCACAGAAACACACACACACACACACACACACACACACACACACACACACACACTCAGGGACAAGGTTAACGTTGGGCCCCATTTATTTCACTCCAACAATGACTCTAAATAGCCTTTCAAAAGCGGAGTGAGGAGGGAGACAAAAATAATCCAATCACACAATTACTGCGAGGCTTCATTCTATAGTTAAGTGCATTTTTATTGTGTAACGTTTCGTTTTTTCCTCCCACCCCTCCCACAGTCTCTATTTTTCCTGCCTCGCTCAGCAAGCGTTCTCTCCCTGCCACTTCTCATCTAATATGGCCATAATTGGGTTTGGTTGCACAAATCAGATTTCAGCAATTGGGTTATCCTCCTCTGAAATTGGAGAGATCTGTGGGCCGGCATGGGTTGAGAGTTAATGCGCTTTTGTTAAGCCCTCCTTTTGGTGGCCGTGGCAGCAACACTGGACTGTGCCACTTAAAGCGGGCTACCTGTCACTGCGGACACTGCTCCGAATTTAGCCTCTCTTTCTCTCCTCCCCCCCAAAAAAATCCCACTTCCCCCCTTGATATACATGCACCATTTATCCACATCCCTCACCCTCTGCTTCTCTTCAGGCAAATAATGACATTTGAATCGAGCATTAACAGGCTTAATTACTTTAAAATTGTCATTTTAATTTACACTGATATAGTATTGATCACACAAGCAGAGATTAAGGCCCTCAGTGGAGCGGTTGATGTGGAATTAAACAGGGCCGGGTCCTCCTGGGGCCCGCCTGGCCTGTCCTGCCGCAGCCAGAAGAGGAATGACATCCTCCCTCTAATGAACTGGCAGCATGCGCAGACATGAATTTCAGGCCCCGCTGGAGAAGGAGGGAAATAATGGGGTTTGGGGAGCCATGGCGGGTTATTCATTCACTGCCATGCACCAATTCTCCTGTGATTCATCCCCAGACCCCCCAGACCCCCACTGCCTGTTTGCCTGCCACATTCAGCTCGCCTGACCTTTCTTCTGCCTAAGTATATATATATATCCCTTCTGTCCTTTGGGATCACCTACTCCCCCTACCAGGTGTCATGTATAGACGGAGAAAGGAGCACGGGGAGGCATTAGAGTGGTAGAGGGAGCCGGGTTGAGACACCTGCAGCGAGCCACCAACACCCCCCTCCCTCAACGGCGGTGGAAGTGGCGGTCCGTGATTCTCCTTCACATCCTCACTCGCTCACTGGCCTGCCTGACGACGACGACGCTGTCACTGGGAATTGATCTCCTCACTTGAGCCCGGTGTCACGCACAGCTGGTTAATATCAGGGAGAGGAAATCGTTACATTAAACTCAAGCAATTTCTCTCTGGTTTGGAGAAAGCCTGCGGCTCCCGTGGCAAGCACCCTGTTGTGGAGTAATTAAAGCAGAAGGAACAACCTCTTGACACCTTCCTCCAATCAACACACTTAAACAGTCACATTGCACACAAGTGCTTTTAATGATGGGCTCTTAGAGCGAGTGGCAGAGAAGAACAAAGCTGACAGTATTTCAATGCATTAGCTGTGCTTGGCATGAGACAACTCCTCTAAAATGAGTGTACATTTTTACCCACTTTTGTTCACTTGAATGTGTGCAGAAGGCAAATGTATAAATCAAGTTTGGGCAAATGTTTTAATGATAAATTTAAAGTTTTTAAATGCGCTAATAGAGATGAAAGATTTAAGTCAATTTCAGTTCAGTTTTATTTAGATGGCACCAAATCACAACGATAGTTGCATCAAGGCTCTTTATATCGTAATCTAAACACCCTACAATAACAATCAGACGGCCTACTATGAGCTTTTAACAGGAAGAGACTTCCAGCAGTGGAAGTGAATAGTGGAGCAGAAATTTAAAAAAAAAAAAAAAAGAATAAAAAAGATAAACAATGTGAAGAATAGAGCACAGCATTGAAGGTGCTGTCACAATCTAAGGCTGCTTGCAAACAAAAGCTTTAACATTTATGAGCTATTCCCTCTGTGACATGGATCTAATGAAGTTGAGCAGGAAGTTAGAAGCGTCTAGGCTGTACGATGGTAATATCTAGAGTATCATGTCTCCTCCTCCTGTGTCTGTCTCCATGCTACCCCTTAGCTCGGTCGTGATTACAATTGGAGGACACATTGTGAAAACAAGGCTTCTGCTGGCACAGCTGAACTAGATTTTCTTCTTTGTTGGTGTCCCAAACATTTGTTCTGGCTGTACTATCGACTCAATCAGCGCATCCCTTCACGCTGCCTTCCTGTTGTTTAGTTTGTAGGTGTAGGTCATAGTAGCAGTCACAATTGGATGGTAAGATTAGCTTTTGCAGGTCAACTTTGTAGCTGTCTGATTGTTCAACACAGGACTGCTGTGTTTGAAGCCACAGCCAAAGATGATCCTATCACTCTAGTCAGCTTGTGTCTCAAAGTGTGCTGTGAATAATTGCCCTTAGTTTCATGTGCTTATTCATAGTCGGGTTATCAACTACAGTAGAGTGCTTTTGTAATGCCTGTAGATTGGAGGGGCAAGCACTGACTTGAAAGCTAAACAGCTGGTGCTACTCAGTGAGGCCAGCAATGAGAAGAATCAGCCTATTTTATTAGAATATTTTTATTGCTTTAGATTGCCGTAGAACACCTCTTCAGAAGCCGTTATATTGCTCGCCACAAAGCCACCCGTCTTTTAAATAAAAAATGTAATTTTACCTCCCAGAATTCAGGAGTAGCTGGTGGCCGATGCTGATTAGCGCAGCTCGGTCTGTGTTGTGTTCTGTCCTGATTGTCTCTAACTTTGTTGTTGTCCTCCACTGTGTGCATGTCTGCAACTGTACAAATGACTTACGGAAACAGGTACATGTCATGAAATCTGCCAGCGATGGCTTTTTGGCAAAGGTGAAAACAGAACTTAAGGCTTTGCTTGGCGTTGAGCCATTTTGACTGCCAGCATTTTCTAAAACAGCATGAAAGGTCCAGTGCAGATTTTAAAAAAAGCTGGGGGGGGGAGATGTTTTTGAGGTCCTCGATTGATTGCATTAGCTGCACCTAGATATCACGAGGTGGAAGCCATCTTGACGATGAAGGCTAAACAAAACAACAACCTCTCCTCTCTCTCGGCTGACAACTCCCTGTGACGGATATCGAGACGTCTCCAATACACGTAATGGACTTGGCAAGACCTGAGGTGGCTGGACTCGGGTCTTCTACTGCACTTTGTCATCCAATCACCTTATTCTAATGCTATTGCATTGTTTAGTCAACCAGCCGTCCATTTACATCAACCCATAACCACACAGCCACACCACAGGAGCACTTAATAGAATTAGCAGGTATTGTGCAGCACATTTTAAACACATAGACCATTTTAAACGCACACACGCACACACGCCAACGCACTCACGCACACTCAGTCACTCCCTGAGCTCATGATCCCCTGTTTGCCGTCAGAGTAATGGCATCCCAAGCTCTGCATTCAGCGTTTGCCCCTCGCCTTTAACTTGTCATAACTCCATACTTTCCCCACTGCGGACAGTTTATTCACTTCTTTTAAATATCTAGCCAATATTGTTGTCATGTTTATGTTATGTACTACATATTAATAGCTCGTAAGGCACATTTGTTGCATTATTAAATCATTTTTCACTCGCTCTTCATTAGGAAACAGGAAGCCGAAGCTCTCAGCTGAAACAGCCGGTTAATTATAGGCCTCATAACTTCCTAAACTGGTTTTAGGGAATGTTTGCGACTCTGTTCAGCTAGCCAGCACATAAATAGACAAAAATGAAACGGCCACATGGCTGGGAATTTGCAGTCATATGCCCTCTTTTGCCCTTGACTGAGTGCTTTATTTTGCTCTTCAAACCTCAACACTCCACTGCCATCTTTGCAGACAAATTGCTCTCATATGCTTCTCCCTTATGATTAACAGGGAACAAATTCACATCAAATAACCTCTGTATTGTCTTTAAGCCTCATTTTCTAATGACATTACATAGGGCATGTGTAAGTTTATTTGGAGTGACTCATCTGTGGTCAGGGGAAATGAGCAATCCCTTTGCCCCCCCCCCCCACCCACCCACCCACCCCTCTGTTGAACTGTTACCTATAAAAACAGCCGTACGCTCTCAGTCAGAGGGTGTTTCCTGCTCGGTGTAATAACAAGGCCCTTTCTCCTTGTCCCATTCCTTGGCCGATTGATTTTTGTTAGGAAAATTAATGCAGTCGCGCTAAGGCTGTGGAGGTCAGAGGGAGACGGGCTTGAACAGATGAGGGGCGGTGCTGGGTAAACAGAAAGGAAGGAAACAGCTAGGGGACCCCCAGACTCTGCCTGATGAAACTTACTGTGCATTTAACGAAGGCGGAGCATGCAGTCGCTTATGATGTATTGTCTCTGTCCTGTTTTATGCACACACCAAAATAAATCTCTTATGACTGAGCAAGCAAATATACATGCCCATTTATTGACTGGGCTCACTCATCCCATGTTGTTTGGCTTTCTTGGCCTTGTTTTATGTTGTGTGTGATTCTCTTTATTGCCTTGACACAAGCTTAAAGGCAAAAATAGAGCCTTTACACTTTATGAGATTCCTTTAAAAACTTGAGTCACGACAGTCGACTTCTCGCAGTCAGCAGACCCTTTCATTTCATGCAACTCCTTAAAGATTAGATGCTTAGATGCTTTGTATGTGTTCCCCCCCCCCCCCCCCCCCCCCCCCTAAAAGTAACACAATCATCCCGATGAATAGACGTACCTCTGTTTGACCCCATAACATATCCAAGTGGTGCCTTTTATAAAGGCATAAAGCAAAGCATAACCATATTTCAGTGAATAATGTTTCCCAAATGGGAACCAATCTAACACAAAGGGTGCCCCAGTCAGCTGGCTCCCTGCACAAGTTCAAGCCACAATAGCACCCTGTGTGCACCATGCTGTAGCTAATTAGCTACTCATTAAAGAGCCCTCTTATTAGATTGGATGTTATGCTCTTTCAGTTAAATTCGAGCTCTTAATTTTAACAGCCTAATTACATTTCTGAAAAGACGAGAAAAAGAAAAAAGACTTTTCAAAGCAGTCTCTGGCTGAATAGAAGTGATGCTTTTCTGAGAATTCAGAGATCCAAATCTTCTCTTCTTTGACGGTGAGATTGCAGATTTGAGATATTAGGAGCATAAATCTGTAGAAAGAGGAGCTAAATGTGTAATTGTACAATGTATTTAATAGTTTGCTTTTAGCTGATATTCTGTACCCTCTTTATTGGCTGTACAAAGACTTTTGTTCGCTGAAACAGCTGGCTAATCATCAAAAACCCTTGGTTAGCAAAATATTGTGCATGCACTGTGTCTCAATTCATGGATCTCTTTTGGTACACTTGTGTATTTTCACAAGTCAAATTCAACAAGCTACTTGTATCTGATGAGATACAAATATTGTAAAAAAAAAAGTTTTTTAGACTTACCTATTCTTAACGTAGCCGTTCACACCAACCGTGTAATTTCGCTAGATGTAATTGTGACATTTAGTTTTTGGATCTAGCAAAATTCTTTTCCTCACGTTTTTTTTTTTTTTGAAAATAAACAGATCTGACCATAAACAGATCCAACCATCAGACTGCTGCATTTGGCAACAAGTGTACTTGTAACTCAGAATGTGTACTGAATATATAATCATATGGAAATAATAAAATGTGTATGATACATGTGTGATCCCAACTCTGCCAACAAGAACTCAAACTGCCCCACCGACGTCCTGAAATATGTACGAAAGCAGTCACCACCTTTAACTTTAACTGAATCTCCATTTCTTTCTTCTGTTGTTTAGACACACTAGGACACCAACTCATCATCACTTGATGTTGTAAAGACCTTGAAAAGATCCCACTGAAGAAGTTTAGAAGTCCAAGTTCTGAAACTAGTTGGATTAAACTAGATTTCTTTAGTTCTAATGCAGAGGCAGTCTTTTCCAGGCTGTTATACAACGATGCACTTAAAATAGCATAAAATGCATCTGCAACTCCTTGTAGGTGCACTGCCACAATCTGCAGGTGGCTGTAGCTCAAGAATTAGAACTGTCCTCTACTAATCAGAAGGTTGTTGGTTCGATCCTTACATACCAAAACATCAAGATACTGAATGCAGAGTTCGTCGGAGTGGGAATGTTAGATAGAGAGGACTTGGATGTAGAAAAAAGTACTTGTGTATGTGAATGGGTAAATACTCTGAATGCTCAAGCAGAGTAGAAAAGTTCTATGAGAATTAAACCATTTAAAGCTACATCTTTATGGTGTCACCTGCAAAACCACAGGCATGTTAATGCAACAGATGTAGTGTACACAGTGTATTAAGCTCCGCTTCTATGCGACATGAAGATCAACAATACATTACCACCTGGTCATCTGTCGAGCACTCAAAGGGGGAGACCCAGGAGACCTGCTGCAGACCTGCTCGGGCCCCTCCAAATCCTCTTTTCTCCCCACATTTCTGTGGGTGTGATATTTACAGGAGAGCAGACGAGGGTTTGCTGCCACTCTCGCCCTTGGCACAGGACCTCTGCTCCCTCGCAACTTAAAGCTGTCTTTTAAGAGAGGCCATAGGAACAGCCGGATGCTGTGATTGTACGGATAAAAAAGAAACATCTGCGTAAGAAAAGTCCCCCTTTTTTTTATTTATTATTATAATAATACAATAAGAGGGGAAAAAAACGCATGACATAATTTCTTGTTATCTAAGAAGCTAAGGCTGCATTTACATTTGCTTTTCATGCAGCGTCCATGTGCTCTTAGGGGCGATGCACTGGAGTATAACTAAGCTAGCATGCAGGATATCCAACCATTTAAATCAAGCCTCTGGGAATTTTACATAACACATCATTGGAGAGCATTGGTTTTTACATAAAGACAAAGAAGGCCACAAAGAGCCACCGGACGGGCGTCTTAGCCTGAGACGAGCTGCTGCGTGTGTTTTTGCAGACTCCTCTAAAGCTTCACGGTCCTGTGGTCACTGTTGTGCGGCGAGAACGCCTCTGCTCATACTCAGACAGCACACAGACAGAAAGCTGCTTATTTTTTTTATACATCCCAGGGGGAAAAAAATGATTTTTCTGAGCACGACCTCAAAACTGAACCCTTTGCTCTGATGGGGTGACTACCCGATCCCGAGCGTTACGGAAGCGCTCTTGAGTCTTCGCGCCTTAGCAAATACTGTAGGCTGCCATCGATTGTCCCTGTGCAGCAGGAGCTGTCATATTTTATAGATGTTTCATGGGATCGCTCATGATCTAGACGATGTTGCCTTCATTTAGAAAGAGTTGTGTTTGTACTAAGGGAGGAGGAAGGGCTCTTGATGCAGAGAAATGGGGACCTTCGTGATAAGTTCTTCTCACAAGTGACAAAGTAGTGCCACTAAGATGCAGCAAACAAATATATTTCATTATGGGACTCTGGAATAGAGCTGTTTCTCATTGGGCAGCCAAGGATGCCACTTTATCATTACAAGGCCACATGAGCGAGCCACAGGCAGCGTGGGACAGAATCAAAGCTGCCACTGGACACAAGCTGACTGATTACTTTTCCAGCTCACATCACAGCTCTGACAGCTATCCCAGCATCCTCAGGGACAGTTGAGTTTGCTCAATACTGATTATTTGATATCAAAAGTTGCGCCCACTCTGGCCCAAATGTTGACATACTCTATATGTGTTAGAGTTCAGCTCAGATTTTAGCATTGGGTCACTATCAGCCCAGGAACCAGTGATCTAGTCATAGAAGCAAGGTGGAGATGTATTTTTTTTTAAAACAGCACAAAAATATAAATTGTTATCAGTTCCCACTGGTCATCTGTCAGAATTTTCTACGGCTTTACCTGTGGTAAATTTAGTTGATTGGACATGATTTGGATCCATAGTGTACATTGTAATGAATTGTCCGTGAACGTCAGAGACAGGATTGGTGGTATAAAGATGAATGCAGCAATTTACAGAGACATCCTTGATGTTAACCTGCTCCAGAGCACTCTGGACCTGGGGACGAAGGTTAATCTTCCAACAACCCTAAGCACACAGAAGATTACAGAAGAAGAGTGGTTTCAGGACAACTCTTGTGAATGTCCTTGAATAGCCCAGCCAGAGACCAGACTTGAACCCGACTGAACATTTCTGCAAAGATTTGAAAATGGCTGTGCACTGATGCTCCCCATCCAACCTGCTGGTTGAGGTTCTGCAAAGAAGAATGGGAGAAACTGCCCAAAAACAGGTGTGCCAAGCTTGCAGCATCATACTCAAAAAGACTTGAGCACGTAATTGCTGCCAAAGGTGCTTTACAGAAAAGGCTGCAAATACTTATTTACATTTTTATAGTTTAGTTTTTTATTATTTTCAATACATTTCCAAGAAAGTCAAACAAACTTTTTTGAGGTGAAAAATGAATTTAATCCATTTTGGAATAAGGCTGTAACATGAAAAAATGTGGAGCAAGTGAAGCACTGTGAATACTTTCTGCACGCACTGTGTGTGTGTGTGTGTGTGTGTGTGTGTGTGTGTGTGTGTGTGTGTGTGTGTGTGTGTGTATAAACTTTTCAAACTTCCTTCCAGTCTTAATATAACTCCAGTGTTCAGTTACAATTATATTGCTTCCAGTCATCCTACAGCCTGTGTGATCCTAATTTAATCAGTTCTTTCACAAATGAGTCCTCATGAATAGGCACAATATTGAATCAGATAAAAATATAGATTGATGAACAGTCCATGACAACATTAGCAGCCTTTCCAAAACGCGGGGTAGAGGGAAAAAAAAAAATCAATGGGCTCAAAGACCTGTCATTTGCATGGGCCTCTTCCCCTAATGGGAATACTTTTTATAGACGGGGAATTACAAGTTGAAATATTCTTTTTGATTATTGGACATCCATAGCCAAATATGATTTACATTAATGAGCATAAGTATATTAAAGACGTTGTATCCCCCGGCATGCGAAACAATTGAATAATGGCTCTGGCAACCAAGCGGTGGCCTGAGAAAATAGAGAGGAGGTAATGTCACTTTAATTACTAATGGATAGATTAATTCAGACTTTGATTTTTCATCTTTAGCAACAATCTAATAAGGCAAATATTCATCATCTTCATATCCCATTTTGAAATGATGGTTTTGTCGAGCCCGGACAACACGGTTATTTAGAGAAAGTGGCCGTTTACGCCGGCCTCTTAGATCAACGGTTTATTTAAAGTTGATATTCCTGTGAAGAAAGAAGAACGGTCCTTTCATGCCCAATTGCAGTTGTCTGAAACACTTAGAGCTGAGAAGCTGATCTTGTTAGGAGGAATAGACGTTGTATGATTCCCCTTTAGATCAAAATAATAATTGTCCCACACATTGCTCTCCGGTGTTTGTCAAAGAATACGCGTTCCATCCTGTTTTAGTAGTAGTTGGGCTTAAATCTAGATTAAATTGTGCACTGTAGTGTTTTGACGTGAGATCATTAATGTTATATAGTTAGACACCAATCTTATCATTGTGTTATATAAATCATGGGGCTAGGTGACCTGAAAAGTGCTTTGATAAACTGCTCTTTTCAAAAGCACATCTTTTCTTTTTTTTTTTTGAAGAATCTTATATGCTTTGGTAAATTTAGGCAAATTATAATATACAGCTCTCAATAGATGTTTTTTAATGTCATTTTGATTATAATCTAATGTACTGCGTCTCCGCTGAATCATCTTACCTCAGGAACATTTATTTATAAATTCATTACACAAGTCCTGACCATGACTATGAAGGACACGCATATGGTTCTGAAAAATGAAAGCAAATCAGAAGCGCCTTAGACCTGCAATTTTTTTAGTGGTCAGCAGGGGCAGGTCCTCCGATTGCAAAAAGCCTGCAAATCTGTGACCTCAGAAAACACTTGTTTATGAAGTTAGTTATTCATAACTATGAACACTTGGTTTCCACAAATAGTGAAAATGCACTGCCCGAGGCTTCAAAATGAGTCGTTGAGGTCAGCGTGGAAACTTCCATCTTTTATATACAGTCTGTGATCACTACATGTAGATTGGTTGAACCGGTGGCCAACTTTGTCAGCATATTTTTAAAACATTTGTGTTACATTTGTTTTTGTAAATGACATAATGTTGCCATAGCGCACACACACACACATAAACTTTACAGTTAGTTTCACTGTAGCTTTTATAAATCCTGACTTCTTGCTCGGCTAGAGATTCTTAATGCCTGGACACAGAGCTCATCCCTTACAATTTAGTGCAAACATCTGTCAGTACTTTTCCTTTTGTACTAGGTGGTGTTATGAGACGGATTTGTCTCCTTTTTTCTTTATTTTGATAACGTGGAGTAGATAAAAATTAGAGTAAAAACAGCTGAAACCGGTCCAGTCTATCAGCGATGTGTGACCCGGCAGTGCAGAAATGTGTATTTGCTAGCAAAGGTGTGTGCCTGTTTGTTTTAGTGACTTTTGGGGGGGGGGGGGGTTTCTTTGAACAAAACTTCATTTGCGTATTTACATTTGAGAGATAACATAGAAGATTTTGTGCAGGTTGAGCAGACATTTCGTAAATTGGTTTGTGAAATACACCTACTGTTCTGCAAATGTTAACAGCGATTCAGTAGAGTTTTGAAAGTAGCTGAAAAAAAGCCTCTCCTTTATATTACTGTAGACCAGACCTTCCCAAAGTGTGGGGCCCGCCCCCTAGGGGGGGCGCAGAGCCATTGCGGGGGGGGGGGGGGGGGGGGGGGGGGGGGCATGACAAAAAATACAAAACAAAACAAAAAAACAATGCTTGGACACTGCTAGCACGGGGCGCCTCCACAAACGCAAATCAGGAGATGAAGCATTGCTGAATATGTTTCCAAACCAACTTCATTCTAAGCCAAAGACTAGAAAATATGGTGAAGCATATCTTCCCTTTGGTTTCACCTGCACAAGTGCCAAGGTAGGTCTCCCCTGCATGTCGTGAGCACGCGCTGGGTTCTTCAAATCACGGACAAACAGTATCCCACATTCTTGATTTTTAGTTCACAAACACTTGTTGTAATTACTAACTACTCCTGACATTTTGGAGATGTTAGCTCTTTATACAGTAAAGTTACAGGGGGATACAAATAATATCAGGCTGATCCTGCCACAATTTGTTCCCCCGGTTCAAATCACGGACAAACAGTCTCCCACAGCTGTTTATGTTTTTGAACCCATTTTGCAGAAGGATTGAAAAATGTATTGATAGCAATGTTGAATATTATTACACAGGGAAAAAAAACAACTACATGTAAAATAATTACACCGTGACGCCTCTGCCTTTCTAAATAGAGGGACAGTAGCTGCGTGTGTATATGTAAGCGTGTAAAACCTGCAGATAGTCAGATTAACAGTATTTTGTCTCTGTCTGCCATTCTGCAATTCATCTCATGTAAACAATAAGCGGCGCACAGCGTGATGTGAAAAAAGGCACATACCTTTGACGTTGCGTGACGAACTCTATATTCCTTGTCCACACGTAAACGCAAAGAAGGAGGTTTAAAAATCTCCGTTTTCGGTGATTCGAAACGCCGTTTACGTGTGGACGAAACAGCTGCGTTTTCAAAAAATACCCGTGTAGGTGCGGACGTAGCGTAAAAGAGTTAGTAGTTTATTTTATTACTACCTGTAATTTATGGCAGATTACTCGTATTTGCTTAATTGTTTACTAAATGTTTGAGGTGTGAAATAAATCGCAATGGAGCAAAATATGGGTGTGTGCGGTTGGAGGATGTGCGCGTGCGTGCGCATGCGCGCGCGAGGGGGGGCACGAACATTTTCTTGTAAAACAAAGGGGGTGGGGGGCAGCAAAAAAAGTTTGGGAACCACTACTGTGATACTGCAACAGTAACAGTGTATAACAAATCACTGAATTAAGATGTAATGAAATTACAAACTGTATATTGTTCCCCATGTTCCCTTTTCTCCCATTTCCTGTCTGTCTTTCTGAGTCAAAGTCAAACATAGAACAATATATATATATATATATGTATATATATATATATATATATATATATATATATATATATATATATAGTGTATGTTTCTATAACTAATATCATTGCAATAGATTTATATTCATCTTGAATTCAGATAGCTGAAATGTTAAATGACCTGTGATTAATAATAACTGTGTAGTCTGAACTAGTGTGACCAATTGCTTTTTTTTTCATTGGTCCCAGGGCAGCAAAGCTTTTGCAAATAAGCCCAGATTCCTTTAACCTAAACTGATTAAACAATATTTAATCACACTGCTGTTTTCAGTCTGAAGTGATTCTAACAGAAGCTGACATGCAGTGTAAATATCCCCTGGCATCTTAAAATTGTGTTTAGCACTGAAATTATGGATAAAGAATTTGCTAGAGGGATTATAATGAAATCAAGGCAATTTTGGATTGCTTCTGAATTTGGAGACAAATTTAAAACAGAATGGCCAAAATCAAAGCAGCACAGGCAGAGATATCCTGGCTTTAGACGGAATTCAGAATGTGTGGTGCACCAGATACATCCTACATTTCCCATAATGCAACTCAGTAGTGTCTTTATTAGAATCCCTATTAGTTTTAAATGCATGCATTGGTATGTAACTGCAATTCATCAGCAGAATTAACCCTGTCTAGGCTATTTGTTTCAGATTTGGAGACTCTGTCAGGCTACATAAAGTCAATTTAAAGATGAAACATAGGCTTTAATCTGTGGTGGCCCTAATGTACCCCCCCAAAAAACTACATACAATACAATACAGTACAGTTTTATTTATATAGGACATTTAAAAACCCAAAGGCACACCAAAGTGCTTCACAATAATACAGAGAATCAACACAAATCAATTAACAAAGTACAGATCGGACACTAGTACTAGCATAGACAGAAGGTAGGCACTAATAGACTGGAAGAGTTAAGTAAAATAGTTATCGAACCTCAATTCAGGAGGAAGGTCAGTTCATGAATACAAAATATCAACTAAGAAGTTAAAAACCAGCAATAAAATTAATTATACGTTTAATAAGGGTATTAACTGGTCAGGAAAACCAGGTTAAATAAGTAAGCTTTCAGTCTTGATTTGAAGGATTGGATAGAGTCTGAGGCACGACTAGAAGCGGGGAGGCTATTCCAAAGTTAAGGTGCAGCTGAAGCAAAGGCACGATCGCCTCTGGTCTTCAGCCTAAGCTTAGTTTGGGCCAGGGGTAACTGACCTGATGATCTTAATGCTCGGCAAGGAGTGTGCAGATTGAGATCAGTGAGATAACTGGGTGCAATTTTAAAAGTGAGTGGCAAAATTTTAATCTCAATGCGGTATTTGATTGGTAACCAATGTAACTCAACAAGAGCTGGAGTGATAGAATCAAATTTTCTAGCTCCGGTAAGAAGGCGAGCCGCAGCATTCTGAACAAGTGACATTAAAAAACATAAAAAAAAAACCCACATTAATAGAAACAAAAATTGACATCAACACTTTGTTTCCTGTAAAGTGAAATGTTGTTGTGTCCTGCACCTTTTTTGGCAACTGGATAAACTGGAGTCCATAATGCAAATTAAAAAAAGCACAAGGTTGGTTGTTAAGTTTCCTGCTTTTGAGCCTGCTCCTCATTTGCAAGGCGTACCTGCGTCAAGCAGCGAAAAAATGCCCTCGCCGTGGCTCCATTTCATTTACTTTAACCACGAATTTATGCTCGCTCTTCTGCCATGCAAAAGACGGTTTTGCCCAACCTCATTAAGAGGTCACCAGCGGCTCAGGCCCCACAGGTGTAATCCCATTTACTTTGATCCTCACTTTTTATGTCCTCGTTAAAAGCTGCTGAAGTAGCAACACGGTATTAGTAAATACGCAGCTGGAATATATATGAGCATTAATCATTCTCTCTCTTGAACAGGCCACTGCTACCTTTACTGGAAACTGGGGACAGGGCAGAAATGACGCTTTCCAATTCAGACGTTTTCCTTTAATTAGAAGTGCACCGAGGTATTTTTTTTGGTTTTTTTCAATAAGTTTTAGAGCATGCATTGGATCAAAATGTGCATCATTTCTTTCTTATTGTTTTATCAGAAGACATTTATTCAAACCACTCTGTATAAAAATAAAAGCAAGGTGCTATTACTGTGTGTATCGAACATTTTTTAACAAAGTTATCAAAGTCTTCCATCAGGATTATGCTGAACCAGCCAATGGTGTGGTCTGGAGCACAAAAAAACAAAAAAACAAAAACGCAGCATTATAAAGTAGCTCTTTTAAAGTCTGAGTCATATCATGTAGACGCGTATTCACTTTTCTTTTTTTGTTGAATGTCATTGCTGTGATGGTTTTATTGCTTTAGACCCCTATGCCGGGCAGGTTAGAGGAGCGACTGCACGACTGATGAGCGTGGCAGGAAATTGGCAGATGGAAGCATCCATTTCACCGCTAATTAGGGGGTCCAGAAGCCCGCCGACTGACAGGGTTCAACCGGGCAATGTAGTGCCTGCCAGCTCCCATCCCGTGCGCTTTATAAAACGCTCTTTAATTCCCCGGCACAATATCATTAACTTTGTAAGTGGATGAACACAATGGACAAGCAATTTAATTAACTTCTACCATTGAATGTTGGAGGGGAGACTAAATGAAATTAATGCACAATATTTCCCAGGGAGGCAGCCAACCTTGGGAGTGGGTCTGGATTGTTGGCAGGTCAGGCACTGCCGTGGGTTTGGCCAATTATGCCTTGTTTAGACCCATCCATAATACTTTCTTCAAAAGAAAATAAAATCAGTGGTTTCGAGATCAATCATGAGCGTGTGTCGCTCTGCATTCTGGGAGATTTTAGAATAATGAAGTGGAAGCCCGGAAACACTCTACCAAAAGCTTTGAGTCAACAGCGCTAAAATACAGGTATCATAACTGATCCGTGCAGAGCCGGGGGGCTTACTTGAAGTAGACGATCAATAAATGCCTGAAATTGGGAAATACAGGAAAAGGAATACGGCGATATGTCTGGCACCGTCACGTCACATGTCGTGTTGGAGGATGAAGCCTGTTATTATTTTGATTACCCAAACTTTTGCTTAAATAGGTCAAATATGAGCTTTGTTATTAGTTTAATGTGTCTTAGTGAAATTGAAGTAAACTTGTAACAGGTTTATGCTCTAGTTTAGGAATTCAATGTTTCAAATAGATTACAATACCTACAGTTAGAGATCTGCCGTCTTACTTTTACTTTTATTTTACTTTAAATAACTTGGTTTACAAATAAAACTCTGTTTTAGGCCATCTTTATATTACACACTACTAGTGTGCTTTGGTTGGCATATTTTAATAGAGCTGTCCCAAATAGTTCATTAAGTTTAATCTTAGAGTATAAGGTCCTCACTATGCACCTGTGACACTTTTACTTTAACTGTGTTTCACTGATGTGCTACTTTTATTCTTTATCCTGCTACTGTAACACAAAAATGTCCCTGTGGGATTAGTAAAGTGCCTTCTTACCTACATACCTACCCAACGAACCATTCAGTCGTTTTTCACAACTGAATTTTTGTTTGAAATCGCAGATCACAGCTGCGAGCGAGAATGCTAATTATCCAAAAACCTGCCCAGCGAACGAATGTCCCCATTACTCATTATTATCCTCATTACTTACTGTAGCTGTATAAGCAGTCGAAATGAGTTTCAGGTGCACTGTCAGAATCTGAATCAAAGATCTGTGGTTCCTCTTTTAATTCTAAGGGATCAATACTGGTCCTGCTTTGCCCTGTAAACCAATTTTCTAGCAGAGCTCGCACATGATTTCCTTCCCAGGAGAAGCAGAAGAGCATTAAGGGAGAGTAAGCTTAACTTAAATCTTAATTACTGTAAAATAAGTAAATAAATTTACATTAACGTGCTTCCTCTAAGTATGTCTGTGAACACCCTAATTCCTTGCCTGCGTCACTTACCTATGGTCCCCAGCACACACATCCCAGAGACAAGGGCTTCTTCGGGACGTGACGGATGGCTCCAACACTCGAGCCGCTTTCAAATCACAGGAAGTGACAGAGGAAGTTTTAATGAGAGTTTTGTCTGTGTATCCAGTCAGGCCTTCCAGGCAGCTGATGAATAATAGACACTGTGGCTCAATACTCTGAATACTCAATCAATGGCACTGGGAGAGGGCCTTGGCAAACACATATGGCAGCCTGGGGTGGGCAGCGGGCTGAGGAGGGGTAGAAAATACTTCTCCATCTGTATCTCCAGGCTGAAAAAAAAAGAAAAAGCAAGCCACCTCTATTGATGCCTCTCACTTTTGTGCCGGGGTGTTTTCTTCGCCGGCGATGACAAACAGGCTGTTTGTGCGGTATTGGAGGTTTGTGCAGAGAGGCTCCTGTGAAGGTGCTCTTTTGGTTCTGGATCCTGCATATCAATGGGTCCCTCGCTGGGATGTGGAGGGCTGATCTTGAAAAAGATCTGTCAATTCCTAAATCCAGTAGCTGTTAGAGCACACAGCATGCAGTTCTATTGTCTACTAATGGATTTGCCTTTTGCACTTTGATTCAGTGTGTTTACAATTTAGCCATGTATAAATGTTAGAGTTTAGTGAGTAATGGGGATATCATGTACCTATTAGTCAGAGCTTATGTCTCTGCTTCCTTCTCTAAGCTGTGTGGGGCTAGCATGTGTGCCTGATGTATTGCAACACCATTTCTTCATGACAGCATATCTGATTGACCTTTCCGATAAGACTGTGTGTGTGTGTGTGTGTGTGTGTGTGTGTGTGTGTGTGTGTGTGTGTGTGTGTGTGTGTGTGTGTGTGTATGTGTGTACACATTTGTGAGTTGTTTTTGGGGGTTACGATTCTGCGTGCAGGTTTGTGTGGACGTGTGGCATCACTCGTGATTTGTCAGATGCGGGGGGCTCCAGGGATTTCTGAGCAATGAGATATAAACTGGAAAACAGCCCATTCTTGTCTGTGCTCTCCAGAAGGCAAAATGCCACGGAAAACTCTGAGGAGATATTTCTCTGCAGGTGGCTGGAACAAGCTTGTAGCCCACAGACAGATAACCCTCATTACAGGGCAAGTGTCATCACTTTATAGGATTATTATGCTCTAATCAAAGGCAGTATTTTTTTCACCTTCATAATAATTTCGCACTCGCCTAGTTATTTTAAGGGAGTGTTTTAAGGGAACACAAGCGTTCGGGATACGAGACAACCAAACCAAACAAGTTTTATTAACCAAGCTTACTTAAAATTGTTGCCACATGGTTTTCTGTGGATTGACTAATGGATTAATAGGTCAGTCACTTCAGCCCTCACACGCACCCAGTCCTCCTTTGCACTGAGGAATTCCAACAAAGCACACTAACACTCTGTTTTTCCTCCTAATAAAATGGTTTAGTGCTTTGGCGTAACTTGTGGCTTGTTTATAACCTCTGTCATGGCCTTGATGTTGTTATGTTCCCACAATTCATAAATTCTTTAAGTATTTATGGTGCAATCTTATCAGTGAAGGAATGACCCCCAAATTACAAAAAACAAGACTTTAGTTGTGAGAAGCTGCGTTTTAAGCTTGAAATAGGCCAGAATTACAACTGCAGTCTAATATGAGACCGAGTGAACTGCAGTGTTACAGGAAAAAAATGGCATTGGAATACTAAAAGAAAAGAATAAAAACTATAAAAATGTGCTATAAAGACTTCGGTTTATAGACTGTATCCAAAAGATGGCATGCATGTACGTAGTTAGCTTCTAGACTGTGCACTGACTGAATTATCAGCAGGCCAATGTGAGCTATTTGTTCATATCTTGGGACATTTTTAATGACCGAAAACTAAAAATGAAAAAAAGTAAAGAGTATATGGGAGAAACCTTCAACCATGATATGCATGTCGACGTTACATCGTTTGCCCACCAGAGGGCACACAATTTCCTTGGTGGCAACACATGTTTGGAATACCACATAGTCAGGCAGAGTGTAAAAAAACAAATTTCACATTCAACTTGATTGAATGCACGACACAAATTTTTTTGCTTTGATTCTTCGTTTAAACTTTGTCGTCACCATGTAAACGCGTACGTTTCACCCACATTTACTCTTAAAACAGACGCCTGGAGCACGCCTGTGAGTAAAAAGTTAATCCCAGGCAGGCCTCGGTGTCTACACAAAATGACTGAGAGCACAACAGCAGCAGTGACGACGATGTTGTCATAATTTAACATGGAGCCAGAAATTATGTTCCCCATTTAATGTGAAATGATATAAAATATGATTTCAACTAATATGTAATAATATTAAAAAAAAATAAAGGTTGGACTCTTTCTTTATTATTATAACCTTAATTAAAATTTACATCATCAGAATGTTATTCAATGTGTAACCACCACATGGTCCTTTAAAGGCTTACAAAAACACACTCATTCACTAGCACACAATAAAATACTATCAGAACTATTTTTGCCTCCCGTTAATGTCTAAAGCCTTCCAAGAAGACAGCGTAAAGGTAATGTTTTTTGTGTCTTAGTTGAGATTACCTACCTTATTGTATTTGAAACTAATGTAATTGAGATTCTATACTTATTTTTGAACATTTTTATTTTTATTTCAAAATGGCATGTACAATGCTGTATGCGGTTTAAAACATTGCAATGTCTAGAAAGGAAATCAATGAGCAGTTAATTTTAAGAGACCTTCAATTTTTCTCTTTTGAGCATTTATTATGGCACATTAATAAAACAAAAGTATATTGAATTACTCAATTGATGGAATAATCAATAGAATTCTCGATTACTAAAATAATCTTAAAAATCCTACGTTGTTCCAGCTCTACTTTAAAGCTTCAGTGACAGCATTTGGCCACCACTATGTTGTTGTTGTTCGTGTGTGTGTGTGTGTGTGTGTTTTTACAAGCCAGAACTGACCACATGTGAACGAGTGGAGTAGTCAGCTGTCATGTGTTGTGGAGTGTTGGAGAGCAGAGGACCCAATCACAGGCACAGGGTGCAAACTGAATGAACTAAAGAAGCCTTTTAATAAGATTGAGTCACACAACTAAACACCAACAGACAACACATCCCAAACTGAGTTTAAATAAACCAATACACAAGGAGGTAAACCAACGACAACATATGCACTTAGGAAGTTGATTGTGATGACACACAGGAGGATAAACCGTAATGAAAAACCTTTTTAACGACAAACAATAAAACTGCTGAAAAACCCTGGATACAGACCGGGGACCACCACAGTCAGCTAATGATACCAGGCCTGGTCGGGAAGCTGCATGCATGAAAGCTTTAACAAAATCCAAATGTGTAAATTATTTTAAAATAATCACCCATTTTTAAACCATTTTTTGTATTGGGATGTAATTATACTTATTAGTGCAAGCTACTGGGAGTCTATGGGCCAGTTTCAAATGATCCATCAGGAAATGAAGTTTTTGGCACTGCGCCTTGGTTGTTCAGCCCTAGAGGCCTTTGGCATTAAAAAAACAAAAAACACAAGGGCCCAAAGAGCAGTAAATCCACCCTTTTACAGACAGTCCTCATCCACAGATTTGAATCACTGACTTCTATTGCCACAAGAAGCAGTAATGCACAATAAACACTTAATTGCATCACCTGCTTTCTAATTAACACCCGTACTGCTCGCGTGTTCTCATCATCGTCCTCTACAAACCCACGAGCTGCACTACAGTGTCCGAGAGGCAGCAGAGCATTACCCTCTGAAGCTATACAGCGATGACACCGGAGTGTGTATGTGTCAGCTCTCCTGGGGACTGGCCCACTCTCCCTTAGCACAGATTGGAGGTGAGACCTTGAAGAAAAATTATTACTTTTATGTTTGCTTTATGGCTCATTTTTCACATTAAACGCAGAAAATCTATTCAGAGGTCACAGAATTCCTGCTTCTCTTCACGAGCCAGAACTAATTTTTGCAGCCCTCGGTATCGATAAAGCATTCAGCGGAGCAAAGTATGCAGGCTATGTACTGCCGCTCTCAAGTCTCTATTTTCCACCAGCCAGTCTATTGGGACTTGTTCAGGCCGTATCTGCTGGGTGGCGGGTCGGTAGGGGGGGGGGGTTCTGGAAATGTCAACCGCACTCGCACACGTGCACGGAGAGAGCGCGAGCCCAGTCGCCGCGGTGTCAGTGCGCCCTTATCTGTGAGTGGTGCAGCCAATAGGACTTGTGATAAGAGATAGCATTGCCAGATCGAGTCATAAAACCCCAGCTTTTATGGCGCGGTTATTGTCTTTCTGTCTACAATTATAGTGATTACTCATTTCCCCCTTACCTCCCCCTGCGGACCTCATGGTGCACTTAATAGACTGCATTTTACTAATGGAAAATTAAGTAGCCGCTGTGGCAGTGGGGTTTATAAATATGTAAAATATACTTTTAATTATTTCAAGTGAATCTGACAGCTAATCAATAAAGAGGGACGTGACAAACATACGTTTGACACAGGCCATTGTAAAGCTACTGGTAAAAGATAAGCATGGCCTGTCAGCGCAGTCCAGCCCTAATGAATATTTTGAGCCTGTCATGTAAAGAGACAAATGGATTAATTGCGCCCCGCTAATATAATAGCTTCTTCATGGAGAGTGCGGGAGAGAGGCAGGCAGGCAGAGGAGAGGAGAGGGAGCCCAGCAGCTGCTGCTGGGATCTGAACCCCAGTGTCAGATGAATATTTATTAGGGTTGAGGGTTAAGTAGATTTTTGCGATTACACGGATAGCCACTTAAGCATAGTTGTTTATAATTTATTTGATAATTGATTCATGCGGGTTTGTTTGATGTCATATTAATTTTATATCTGGTAGTCACAGGCGCTGGGGGCAAGTGGAGGTATCAGCTTCAGCTGAAAAGGACAGTTTGGGGGTTTATTTTTTAAAGAAAGTAAAGTTTAGATTATTATTATTATAAAATAATATAATTATTATAAAGTTTATTTTTTACTTTTATGTTTGGATGAGCTCCACAAAATGATTAATTACTAATTATTTATTTAACCCTTTAACACCAAGTGTGTCGTATTTGAGTTTTTGTGAGTTTGTGTGAGGTTTTGAGACCTCTACCACATCAACGTGTGTGTGTTTTTCCTGAAAAACAAAAATGCCAAATGTAGCAAAAATGATACAAATGGAAACACATATATGCACATTTATAATTTTCTTTTTAACTTGTCAGGAGTTTTAAAAAAATCGAATTTTCTAAGAATTATTTTTGGTTCAGGCTTCAAAACCAGAGACGCTGCCCATCACCGTTCCCCTGAAATAATTAAGTTTTGAACAGATGACGAACATGAGTCTATTTTATTCAGTTTTGCCTGGTAAAAAAGTTACACCCTGAATGACTTGCTAACATTTTTGTCTATTAATTTTCAGTTAATCTAGCAGTAAGAGGCACTTTGACCTGGCAGTAAATAGAACAAAAAATGCAGCTGCAAATTAATTTCTAATAGAAATAAAAAAAAATTCCCTTTTTTTTGTAAAAGGAAATATATCACAATAATACGGCATAATGGTCTTTTCACTCCTCTACTCTGTGAAATATTCACACAAACAGCAGCAGTTAGCATAGTGGCACCATTTTGACAAATGGCACCTTTATGCCTCCCTGGCCCTGCTTTCCTATCCATCTCTGTGTCCAGGCCCGTTGTTGGCACTTTAAGGTGAAAGAGAACATAAAGACAAGTGAGCACAAATAAGTGTAGGGGGGCCTTCCTGGAAACTGTCCTCTCGCAATGGGAAGCTGCGACCTTGAGTCCTGCCTTCACCCAACGCTGTCCCCTCTCATATGCACCCCCCCACCCCCTCCTCCTTTTTGCCTCCGTCTGAGCAGGAGAGGGATTGACGGGAGGGAGGGGAGCGCGGCGACGGCAGTGGTTCGGGTCACCAAGCGCGGTTCTCATCAATTAAATGTGCGACAGTGTTTTCTGTCGGCTGAACTTATATGTCAAGGAGATGGGCAGGACCTCGTGTTTGTGCTTTTGACAAATCAGCAAATGTTTAATCTCAAGATGTGCCGGGCGCTCATAAATAATGCAGAGGCCAGGCCGGGCCCGAACTCTCTCCCAGCGTGTTGGAAAGAGTGCGGAAAAAAACGGGAAAAGATCATGCCTTGAGCCCCCCCTCACCCCCTCTCTTCTGATATCTTCTCCTTCTTCCTTCCGTCACATCCACCATTACTCATCTATCATTTCCTGTACATTCGCTCTTATCTTTCTCACTCTTTTGCAATAGTTTTCTCCCTCTACTCACTTACGTTTTAATCTGGTTGCTCTGGTCTTCATAGCTGAAGCTCCGCTCCGCTCTCTGGCTCTGTTTTGAAGGGGAAAAAGGAGACTCGGAATTATCCTAAATCAAAGGTCTGCTATCTCAAAGACACAGGGGATTGAGCTTGAGCTTTGCCTCGATTTGCCCTAAATGTAAAGAGGCCAACAGAAAAGCAGTGTAGCGGACTGTGAACCGCATCAAATCCCCCTCTGCACGACTCTCACTTCTTCCCACAGACTTTGATTGGCTCGTCCACCGACTGGGAAAGTTTCCTGATTGTTCACAGGGAAAATTAAGATTTTAAGCCTATTGAAGTTGATCTTTGCTCATTGAAAAGTCCATCTGAATGTGTCCTTTGAAAGCTCAAATTGTTGACTCGTCACGTTAGAAGACTCCAGAATAGGGTGCACAGAGGCCGGGCTGCGAGCGTACTGTACCGAGAGCACGGTGCACCTGTTGTTGTGTAGCCGGATGGTGTGTGTGTAGTGTTTGTGGAGTGTGCTGTGGAGTGTGGAAGATCTGCGCTGGCTTTGCTTTCAGCGCAGTTTATTAGGCATTTGCACATCAGGTCAGTCCTTTAAACACTGACGGTGTGAAAAGCTTTTGAAGGACTTTTAGCTCCTTACAAAACAAAAAGTTAGAAATGATCCAGTCGATAAATAAATGTCTTTAAAAAAGTCTTCTTCTCTTGCAGGCTCTTGGAAGTTTATACTTTATCCACGACTCTTTGAAAAACATCCAACAGTTTGATTTCAAAGGTGAGCCCCACCCCACCTCTCTCCATCACATGACACACATACATCATGACCACTATCCTCCCTTCATTCCCCTTTATCACATTCCTGCATATCACATGCGACCGTTTGCAGGCTATTCCTGCTTCCATCAAAAGCAGTGGGCTGTGATTGGCTTTGAGGATAATGTAAAGGGAGCGGGACAGAATGGTAATGCTTATAAATATTAGGATTTAATTCATACGATTTCGGGCCTACAGTAATGGTGTGCAGCAGGTTATTGGACAGCTCCGGCCGTCTCATCAGCCTGTGGTGTCAGAGGGCCCAGGGGGCCGGTGACCACGCTAATTAAAGAGGGGATATAGATGTGGAGCCGCCTCGTTTCCTATTAGACCCAAGTCAGCATTAGCACCAGTTACCCCAGTGAAGGACAGGGCGAAAGAAGGGGAGGGGTCACAAGAGAGAGCAGAGGCGCATTCATGTACCCATGTGCACACACATTAAGATTTGATTTAAAATCACAGTACCGGGCATCTGCAGATGTTTGTACATTAGCAGCTAATCGGGCATAATTTGTTTTAGCAGTCTCCATGTTTTTAAGATTCAGTTCACAATTTTAGTTTGAGCACGAAATGCAAATAATAAAATCTTCTGATCTCTGAACTGGTGGCCTGTCCAGTTGGGCTAGGACTGTTTTAGCCACATGCAAACTTTCAGACAAATTTTCTGAAACTTAGCAGAAGACTTCAAGTTGAAGTGTCATACATTTAGGCATTATATTTTTTCTATTAAAAGATTTTCCATTCCGGAATTCCAAACAGATTAAAATTCCCCTAACCCTAGAGGATCCTGTTATTCCCATATCCAGTGCTACGTTTTTATACTTTCACTCTCCTAAAGTTGCCTTGCGTCATTCATAGTAAGGCCTTAACTGGGCTTAGGAGAGGGGTCATCATCATTTGCCTGAAAGAAGTCACTTTAGCTGACTTTAAGTCGCAAACTAAAGATTTTAAACAGCTGTTGTGTGCCTGTGGTGACCATATAAAGAACAAAACCTTCTATGACCCCATACAGAGCCAAGAGTTTAAAAAAAACTGTGAAACAGAGTATTCAGAGCAGTGTAAAGATTGAATTTCTACATAAACTGACGTCGTTATTGTAAACTTTGACCATTTTTAACATCAACATTTATCAATAAAAGTGTATACACGGCCTATGACAGAATATAATGAAAATTCAGGGACTGCATTCATGGAAATAACCAGAAGTAGGTCTTGAAATGTTTTAAGTCTACAGCATTTAATCAACTACAGTGATCCAGTGATATCAAAGACAGGCGTTTACTCACTTTACGTCTCAGTCTTTCCTCCTCATCCGAGTGCAGGCGTTCCTCATTCTGACCAGCAGGTGGGGCAGTTGTCTGATGAAGCTGAAATAGCTTTAAGAATCAGTGCAATTAGAAGATTAAGACTCACACTTCACTCACATAGTGTTTTAAAAAAAGAACCTTCTGTGGTTGTAACAGTGTGTGTTTTTCTCCCCGTTCTTCTCCCTTCATCACTGTCAACCTCCCTTCCTCTTCAGCCAAGAAATTTAGAAAGGTGGTCGGGAAGGAAACCTGCTCAGAGACACTAGAAAGCACACCCACACTGGAGAAGGCGAAGTTTCCACAGGACTACTTTCCCGAGGTGGGTTTTGTAATAAACACACACGATTGGCTGACAGCCTTCTCCCGAGATGCCAGCTGACAGATGTTTATTTACAGTGGAAGGTTATGTGTGGTCAAAATGTGTATTTCTTGATGTATTAAATCCCACTTATTGTAATGTACTGTGTATACATCAATTCGTTGCATTTTTTTATGCATATCCAATACAGACCTGAATATTTTTATATTTTTAGTTTGCTTATTTCCTTTGCAGTTTTTATTGCTTTTTGTTTTTACAGTCAGATTTTTTCCCCTACTTCAGGGAAACCCAGTTGACTGATCTAAAGACAAATCAGCACAAAGAATTCAAAGAGAAAAAGTCCTTGTTGTGTTTCCCGTGTCCCGTCGAGCAGTTCCCTGCTCACGCCGCCTGTGTTCAGTTTTCTGGTTTCGATGTGTGGTGCGCCGTCAGACGGAGCTGGGCGCCGAGCATATCTGTGCTGATATAGTAATAAAGAGCACGACCGCCCGTGTGTCATCCCCGCACTCCCCACTCATCTGTCAACCATGCTCCGACGGCCGCCTCCGCAAATATATGCAAAACAGATGGATACGGCCCCCTTCACACACTTCCCCCCAATTTCCGTCTCTTTCACACACTGCAGGACCCCCCCCCCCCCCCCCCCCCCCTCCCTCCAACCCCCTTCAACCCACCCACCTATCTGCCTACCCTTAGCCACCCTAGACACACACACATACATACATACCTAAACAACTTCAGTTTTTTTTCTCTCTCCCGTTCCAGAGATGATCTAAAACCAATTACACTGATTGAGGCACAAAGCCATTTAAAATGATTGCAGCGAAGCATTGTTCTGCATTTAACAGGACAAGCAAAGAAAACCGGCACAACAGAGCTGGCACGGCGTATGCTGAGAAGGATGATGGGAGTGATGTAGAGAGAAAAGAAGTGTGTGTGTGTGCTTGCGTATGTGCCGTGTAGGTAGGTGTGTGTGTGTGTGTGTGTGGGGGGGGGGGGGGGGGGGGGGTTGTACAGATGAGAAAAGTTTTGCCTGGTGATTTATGCCTCTTTCCCGGCTGGGATATGAATCTGGGATGATGCTCCAGAGAGCAGCACTCCAGATAATGTTAGCCCATTTAAAAAGAGCAGATTTGTGTAGTCTATCAGGGTCGCAGAGTATTTTTTTTTCTCCCCTCTGTCCCCCCCTCCGTGCCTGCTTCCCTCCTCCGGCCCCTCCGTAGTGAGAAATTGGTTGTTATCATAGATCACAGATACTGCTCAAACCTCTTATGAAAGATGAATTAATTTCACTAATGCTTTAATGCAAAGCTCTCACGAGGGAGGCAGACTGGTGATAACCCCTGCCTCGTCCCCGCTTCCTCCGCTCGTGATTTATGCCCTCTTTTAGTAGATGAAACCGCCTAGATTTGCCATCCATCTGCAGCTTTGAGGAATCCTATTACACGGGGATCTTGGACCGGACAGGATTCCACACACAGGGAGTCCAAAACCAGTTGCTTCTGTCCTTTTTTTTTGGGCGGGATAACGATAGGTGTGTGTGGAGTAGGTCTTGTGAGAGATGTGGGAGTGCATCATTAAAAGTCATCAAAAAGGACACAGGGGGCAGGTGTCTCGAATCCTCTGGGGAAGGTGTTCGAGTGACAGCACGCCGCTCAGGTTGGCCGCAGAGACAGATGTGTGCTTTCCTCAGCTTGTGGCTTACCTTTACCGTCCCCCATTAATAATGTGTCACAGCTGGTGACATCATGGCGGGAGTGTGGAGTGTTTGTGTTAGTTTAAAACAAAATGCCATTCAGGGCATCCCACCCATGAATCCATCTCTACATTCAGGGTTCTGTGTGAGAGGCACTGCGGCTAGTTTTCTTCCTTCCTTCCAGTCATTAAAGAAAAAAGTTAAAATGACAAAAACATAAAGCAGAAAACAACATATATAAAATTATATATATATATATATATATATATAAAATTTAATATCATTTTTCATTTTGTATAATTTTTTTGTCACTAATTAATCAACTTACTTCTTTAATCTGATCTACGCCATTATAAAAAAAATAATAAGTAGTAAGTGTGTGAATAAATTATACAATTATATAATAGTTGATCTATCTCTGATTCTCAATGCTAGAGGCTTGCTTCCACTTCCAGTTTGATTATACCCTTTTAGAGGGTGTTTATTTTAAGCTGCTTTTGCAGTCATATCATTTTAACACCTTGATGTGATATGCCTGCAGCCCACGCATAGCTTAGCTTGTCCTCAAAAACCTAAGGGATGCAATTTGATTGCATTTTATAGAGCTGAAATTGCACAAGCATTTTTACACAAGCAGACCAGGCAGAGCCAATAGCAAGAAAAGTGGCTCAGACCTCACGGAGCTGATATCCAGCCCAACATTGTCTTTTTTTTCCTCGATAATCTTACTTATTACTCACTTAACCTAAATCACGCTCTGCTTTCAGCTCTGAAAGGCATCATAAAGTTCTGAAGTTACTCACTTTCACACTTTCTGTTCGATTCCCATTTAAGTGGCGGCCTCTCCATATGCAAAGCGTCGTTTCTTTCCGTAAATCCCGCCCTGAATTATAGCTGTGTTTGTGCGTTGGGGGGAGTGAAGCGGGGACGTTAATTGAAATGCTGAATAAGAAGGAAGTGGACAAAATTGCGGATGCTATTTCTTCCAAAAGGTCGCGGTGATGGATTTGGCGGCTTGTCCCCCCCCACCCCCCGTTATTCCGTCAATCTCCCTGCCCCCCTCCCCCCGGTGGGATTCATGTATTTATTTGTTTGGTGCGGTAATACACGCCTCCAAAAACCATTGCATCATAAGGATTTGTCATTGCCTTATATAAATAAAGTATACGACCCAGACCTTAATGTGCCCTTGCTATTGATTGTTTTACACAACGGTAAAGGGAAGGGGGTGAAAAAAAAGAAAGGAAGAAAATAGGCGGCAGGCTGTAGATCAACATCCGTATGAGTTTGTATTTGTTGTTTGGCACCGGGAGCGTGTCCATTAAAGCGCTGACTTTTCATACCCTTTTAGTGCCCCCTGTAGCACGCTGCGATACGGGGCTGCGATTACTTTCAAGTTCTGCCCTCGCTGAAAGTTAACTTGCTTCTCTCCTTATGATTTAAACGCCACGCGTGATTCATAGATGTGATGTGTACGTTAAGGAGATGAAGTCATTTAAACTGGCATTGCCTGTAAAACGCTCTGTGGCATTTATCACCAGACAAGACACCTGTGACACAGATGCTGTTCTCTGTGACAGGCGTGATCCATGAGACTGCAAGGAGCTCATAAACGAGGGGCTAATGCCAAAATGAAAGCCAAATTGAAGCTTTTTTCACTTTTTACATTTTTTTGGGACATAGATAGCAGTGCTTTGCGATCCTGCAAATATTTGGTATCAATCCGATACCAAGTAAATACAGTGCAAGTGTTCCAGACACCGATACTTTTAACCTATAAAGGCAGCTTATGTAGGGGAGAGCAGCGTGTCATGATTCATGGGAAGAATCATCACCAGTTTGCGAAATTCTGAAGACATACTAATGACCAGTAAATCACTGTGATTTTTATTTTTTGCAATAATTAGTTAAAAGAACAAAATGCATCTTCCTGCTTTTCATTTTGCTTCCCTGGTTTTTGAATGCGTTTTTATTTATTTATTTCAGCGTCTTTACTGCTGCATGTGGCAAAAGAGCGCAACTCCCTCTGTAGTTCTGGTGCAGCTTTATCAAAGCATACACACACGTACACAATGTCTTCATGTACTGTCCTGTCATGTAAACCGGCCCTCTGCCATTGGATACCCCCCACCTCGCGCCGTATGATGGAATAAAGATAAATGTGACTGTCTACAGGGGCTCAAATCAATCAGCGTTTGTGTGTATTACTTATTACTCACAGTGCATTTCTGTCATGGGGCTTTTGTGTCGCCCCCCTCCACTCTCTGTCCTGCACTCTTCTTTGCCCCGCCTTCTTTCTGAACATAACCCGACATAGTATTATTTACTGGGGGGGCTGAAATATAAGAAAGGTCAAAAAAATCAAAGGGGACTGACCGGGAAGCAGTGGCAGGAGGGTGTTTTAGGTAGTACTTTGTGTGTGTGTGTGTGTGCTGACTGTGTCACATGTGACATTTTATATCAGCATATTTTTCCATGGTCGTAGTTTTGAGTGAATCCCACACTTTCTCTTCCACCCCCACTGTTTATCTTTTTTTTCTGTTCGTGCGTTCGCACAAACAGTTTGTCTGTACACTGCCCAGCATCCACAGATGTGACCCCCACCCCACCTCTCCCCACCCCACCGTCGTAGCCACCGTTCATCACTGTCATGGGCGGAGACGCCATCGTTGACCTGTGGAAGGTCGGCCAATGTCACCGCGAGCCTTGCGACCTTTTGCGGTCGCCCTTCGACTCCCACTATCAACCTCCCCTTCAGTGACTACAGCAGCCATATCTGATATTTAATATTTTCACATGCGACCTGTTCTGCAAACATGTCTTTAAAAAAGGGAAAAAAATCCAACTCTTAGTAAAACTCTAAAACTTTTAGGAAAAGCATTTTTGTGTTTATGTGTGTGTGTGGAGGAGAGAGGGAGGCGTGATGATGATGATGTCTCAGCACAAGATTAAATGGGGGCCGGATAGCATCTGTGTCATCATCTCCGCTCCAGTATCAGCTGTCGCAACCAAAGCGTGATGTCATCATGTCAGCCCATAGGCCGAGCACCGTTTTCTTCTTCCGCGCTCTGATTGATTTTGTGAGATAATCACTTCACTTGGACTCCTGCTACAAACAAAGCACTCGTATTGTTTGAAATAAAGAGATGATGATTTTATTATTATTATTATTATTATTATTATTATTATTTTAAACTTTGCAGTGATGCTTTTAAAGCATGCACTCTGGTAGTTGTCTATGTTCGCGCCCTCGTGCGCGTTGTGAGTGTGTTTATAAGCGAGCGATGGAGCAGGGGGTCAATCAGTCATATGTGGAGGAAATGGGGCAATCTGGGGCCGGGTGTCAAGAAAGTGATGGATTTTAATGCTGCGATTGTAGTTAATGGCTCTTTAAATTAAATCGAGATTAAACGTCTCTGGCGGCAGTCAGTGCTTGTATGGGTCCTGAGCAAGTCCACCCTCCACCCCCACCGCCACCGCCACCTCTCGCTCTTCATCTTGTCCCTACTCATCCTCTCATGCTCTTAATACTTTCTTTCCTCAACTTTACATTGACAAACATTTGCAGCATGTTAATGGATTTAACGTGCAACAAACTAATGTGTTATTCAGAGTGCATTTTTGTGTGTGACTACATAAGCCTTATTGCTTCTGTTTGCTTCTGTTTATCTTTTTAATATAGTCATTAAGTTAAAAATATAGGTATATTTTGAAGGGCGAGGCCAGTCGGTTTTGCTACAGCATGATCATATCATATCTGTTTACATATGCTCCTCTCAAAGTCACAATTTCGGGGGACAGCAAGTTATAATTGGGTCCATACATCCTGCCAAGGCACTATGGATTAATTTCAAGTATGCTAATGTAATTCAATTTGATACAGTTAATCTTATACTAATGCAGATTGAAGGATGTGAGGCGCAATCAAATACCTCTTAGGCTTTTAATTTGCATCTGAGCTTTTTAAATAAAATTAGTCAATTTGTAATTATGTGACCTGGCCCGTAATTAGTTTATTTATCACTGCAGTTAACTCCCCATTAGGGGTATCACACAGAGAGAGAGAGAGAGAGAGAGAGAGGTTGTGAGAAAGAGGCTTATTTATTCAGAATGAGAACACTCGCAACATCAATTTGTCTCTCATTTAATAACCAGCTTCATGGTGAATCATGTGCTGTTTGAAAAAGATCATGTGCTGTTTGATCATGTGCTGTTTGAGAAAGATGCAGCTGTTTGATCAGATCCCACAAGCTTGATCTGATCAAACAGCTGCACGGTGGATGTCTGCACTGCAGCTGTCACCTGGTGTCTCCCAGCATCTTTTTCCATAGAGCTACTCACGCCGCCGTTCTCTGGTCGTTCTCACTTAAAATGATGAATCTAGATAGAAACGTATGCTTCGTGTTACTTTCTGCCGCGATGTCTTCTTCATCGTTTGATCAAAAAACTTCAGCTGGTCAGGATGGTCAAAATCCATTTTTCTGCTTCTTGTAAAAACTTCCTTGACCAGCTCACTCAATAAAAGCCTGTCAGGATCACTGAGTGTTCAGGTTGAGGTGAGCTAGGTTAAAACCCACCTCGCGCTGCCAGCTTCTCAAAGAGCTTTCCTAAATGTAGAAGTTCAACATTAACTGAGTGTAAAAACAGACTGATAACATTCCACTTTCTTTGTTTTATGGCGTTGAATGTTTCAGGTTGACTGACCAAGTCCTCCATATTCATAAGAATATTGATGTACAATATAAGTATAATATCGATATTTTACTACATAAATTAAAATACTTTGTAAAATACTGAACATTCTGAAATAATGTTAGCCGAGCAAACTTACATTAAAATGACTCAAACAAAAACCATCAAATGCAGAATTCTGGGAGCCAGAATTGTGGCTGGGTTTTCAGTTTTCAGTCAGTGATATAACATTAATATAACATAAAAGTTATAAATCAGTTTCTAACTTTTATGCAATGTGTTTTTGAGATGGTTCATTTCTTTCTAAGTGAGCAAACTCAAAAATTCAGGATTGAATCAAATCATAATTTCCCCCACTGTAATTGCCAACTTGACCCCATTCAATCACAGACTGATCTCAGACTGACTTCACCTTTAGTCCTAATGTTTTACTGAAAATGATTGTTCAAATCTGGAAAAGGTTGCCAAGCAGGTATGAAATGGATTGACTGGTATACACAGGTGAAAGACAATGGCCATTTATTATTGGCTTAATTTAATGTTTTGGCTTGTCAAGCTCTTTTTTTCCTGTTTTCTGAATTTTACTTATAACAAAGCATCAATTTTTTTTTATTTAAAAACCGCTGATGGAAAACTTAAACACATAAAAAAAGGTATAACTATATGGTAACAGTATAGTATATGGTCCCAGTTAAAATGATCCGGAGATCTGGCTAGGATGCCTCTCGGGTGAGATGTTCTGGGCATGTCTACAAGGAGGAGGAAAGATCATCTCTCGGCTGGCCTGGGAACACCTTGCTGTTCTCGGGTGAGCTCGAGGAGGTGGCTGGGGAGAGGGAGGTGCTCAGGCTGTTGCCCCCCGTGACCCAGCCCCGGATTATTGGAAGAGGATGGATGGATGGATGGATGTATGTTCCTAGTGAAATGTAGTGGAGTGTTTGCTACAATACACTTACGTTCCGCCATTAACTCGCATGTTTAAATGTGTATTTAGAGTCATTAACAGCCCGTTTCCATACAGTAACTTAGACAGTTTAATTGCCTTAAAAGCTCACAATTCAGGAATTTTTTAATGAAATGTGTCTGTCTGTCCAAATTGAACTGCAGAGTTTCGAGCAGTGCTGAAAAATGGAAACCAGAAATTCTGCTCCCAGATGATGGACATTGCCACTTGACTGTGAAACATTTGACTCTATAGCTTTCATTTGTCTCGTGGTAAATCCTCGCCACTGTCAATTGTCATGCTAAATTGAGTCTCTCTGTTCTGCAGTGCAAGTGGTCCAGAAAGGGATTCATCAGAACTCGATGGGCCATGGCTGACTGGTGAGTTTTATTAATAGGTCCCCACAATGACACATCCCACCTCATCACTGTTCAACCTTGAATCATTACAAGTGTATCGCTGTGATTAGAGATGAATATCTAGCCACGTCAGTCACGTCTGACTTCACCCTCAAGCTGCAGGGAGTCGTGCTCTGTGAGGTTATCATAGACAGCGCACCCAGACGGAGAGAGCGACTCACATAGCCGAATCCTCTCCGGACAGCGCGCTGCAGAAGTAAGCAGGGATTCGATTAGACGTAATCACGTTACTCGAGCAGTTGCGTATGACAGATGACAAAAAACATTACATGCAATTGAACCTGTACGGGATGAATACCATCGCTGCTTCCAGCGTGCAGAGCTAGGGAATGGGGGGAGGAGTAGGTGGCTGAGGGGTGGAAGATGGGGATTGTAATCTAATAGAGGGATGACATGAGAACTAAAGAGCTGAAACGGTAGGCATTTAATAGGAGCGTGACGTTTGACAAGAGCGGCAAAGAGAGAGAGGCTGGTGAAGAATAGGAGATCAGATCGGACACAGTCAAAGCTACAGATGTATTCATTTGTTCAGGATGTCGCTGCAGAATAAAGCCCATGGGATAAGATCAATTCCTCTGAGTTGCCCTGCCAAGCCCCATGCTAACAAAAAAAACACCCAGATAGGATCTGCAGGGAGGTGTTCATCGCTGTATGTTGAGCTGTCTTGTTTTTCTCTGAGAGAACAAAATGAAAGAAGGCAGATTAGAGTTTGTGGCTGTATTCTTATGCATATGTGTGCTAGAAACATCAGTTATCGCTCACAATGTGACCTTTCTCCATCAGTGCTTTTGATCTGGTCAACATCCACCTTTTCCATGATGCTTCCAACCTTGTGGCCTGGGAGAAAAGCCCATCAGAGTACTCTGGGACCAGGCAGAAGGCACTGGCCTACGTTTTAGACAGGTACTAACTTTTTTTTTTCTTTTTTACTCTATTTATAACCCAACATTTCTGTTTCTGTAAAGCAGGAAGACGTATGATATCCACACATTTTTTAGATAATCTGCAAAACAAGTTCCTTCATTATACACGATGTTTACACTCATGATTATTGATTTTTATCTGTAAAACTGAGATGGACTAAAAAGATTTAAGAAACGTCTTTTTTTCCTGAACAACAGAAATTGCATATCTGCATTGAGGTAGCAGCTGATAGTCACAAATCCCATTTCTCTGTTGCATGGCAAAAACCTGTATTGATATTGTAATCAAGGCTTAGACTGAGCAAGAGAGGTGTGGAGAAGGTTTTTGGTGGGATTCAGTCTTAGACCAGTGGGATTACATCTGTCTGTGGAAGTAGGGCTTCTCACTATACGGTCTGTGAACTCCCAAGTCTCTTTTATCTGTTCTTTTTTTGTCCCTCACTCTAAATCTTTCTTACTTTCCAGCATTTTCTGTTATTTTACTTTAGTTTTTGGTAGTGTAATCTTACACTTACCTCTGTCGTTTTTCTACCAGCAGAGAAAATGAAGCAAGCATTTGTCAGTACACCATTTGTGAACAGTGCTTTGGTCCAGAGAAATAAATATATAAAATATACTGTGACATGTAATATCATCACTGGCATTACATCAAAAGTCCTGGCTAACTGAACAGAACTGAATATCCCCCCGAGACACACATCAAGAGAAAATACCCTTTCCTGCATTTCCTCAAAAGACCACACGAGACTAATCTAGAAGGAGTCATTCTCCATAGACTGCTGTGTTAACTTTAAAGTGGATAAACATACCTAATTTTTCACTTGATTAAAACTATACAATGTACACACTGTACGCTGTATTAAGGCTTAAAGTTATGTATTATTAGGGGCATGGCTGCTTTGAGTGACAGGTGGCATCACCTCTGCTAATCTGAGTCATTGAACTGAATATTTTAGCTGTGTTTGCAGTCTTGGTGACTTTTGGAACATTTTTTGTTTAACTGTCCTTTTTGGTGACTGAATTTATATGATTATTTTACTTATTTGGAACTGATTAGCATGTATTTATGTCTGTGTGATGCTCTAATATAAACTACCCCTTTGCTAACCTATGCTGTTAGCATTAGGTTATAATTTAGCAATCTGCCCTGTTGTCAAAATGTAGTCACTGCAAAAAGTAAGATGGCAGCCGTCCATATCGCAGGATAATGCTAACTCACTGTGTCAAAATGATAGTTAGCAAAGCAGTGGGTTACTCTGTCCATCTTTTAACTACAGACTATGTTGGCCAAACAGGATGTAGTACTTTTAGCTGCTGTCTTATTGCCAATAAGACAGAGGCACATCTGCAAACTTCTCATTTAACTGGGTTTCAGTTAAATTTAATGTCATTTTTCCTGCTGCAGTTGTCTGTGACTGCCTGGCCTTTTGCTGGATGTTCATTTCTATTTCTATACTGGACATCTTATTATGTAGCAGGCACATTGCCATGTCATTTATACAATGGTGGCTCTAACACGAGCGAGGCTACGTTAGTTTAACAGTTTTAATTATTCTAGCTAGAGTTTTCATGGTTATGGTACAGGTTTCTACCCTCTGATCTAAGTGAAGTCCGCGTCTGTACAAACAGACCATGATTTCCATTCATAGGCTACGCTAATGTAATTTATGGGATATGCATTTGCAGCACTGTGGGATGATGGAGTGCACAGTGGTAGCCCTGCTCCGTACCTGGCCATGCTAACACAGAATAAAAGGCTAATACCCGCCAGGCAGCAGGTGACCTCTCATTCAGCTTGCATAAGAATGCATGACACGCCTCCCCACCTCCTCCACTTTGGATAACTACATGCATAAATATATCGGTGGCATACATTACAAACAGGCTTTCTGATGGGCCTGAATTACGAGGCACTTAATAAATTCTTCTCTGCAAGGTCATATTTTACCTTTACTTCATTTTTGATTTGATGAAAGAATGTGCTGCCTTTAATGGACAGGGAAGTGGCAGTGTTTCAGCAGCTTTTGCAGTTTTTTATTACATCTTAACGCACCTGGATTTACCGACATAATCATGTTTCCAAAGCACCTCTGTTTCTGCTCTGTTGTGTTTGATAGTGTTTCCTCTACTTTCATCGTGCTATTTCCCCCCAGTTGATTTATTTTGAAAGGGCCTCCTGTAAACACACCTAAACAGCAGTGAGAGTCTTATCTGGGTGGCTGAAGGGATTGAATAGAAACTGTGCTGGCTGAGTGGCAGTTTCCACGCTCCCTCCTTCTAATTCCCCTTGTGTTGGAGGATGGTAACCTTGTTGTTACTTCTGGGCCATATCATTTAAAGGTTCTTCTTTTGGCAGGGGTGGGGACGAGGGGTGAGTGGTGTGAGGCAAGGTGGTGGTGATGAGGAGGTTGTTATATGTTCCAGCTCCCCTGGTATTCCTTGCTAGCGATACAGGGGTGGGATATTGAGCTGGGGGGGCCATCGCGCCTCACTCACTCACTTTAGGGTGAAGCCTTCGGGCGCAGATCCGGAGCACCGGAGTGAGAAAAAGCTAGCAGTGCAGAGGGAAGGGAGGAGGAGCACAAAGGGTGCCTGGGCTCTGTAAAGGGCAGTGAATAATGGGTCGGTCCTTTCACAGAGGCTGCTAACCTTTTGGCAGCCACCAGCAAACTCCATTCTCCTCCGTCGATCTGGGAGGACAATGTGCCCGGGCCGGGCTTTGAATGAAGCGCTACCACCAACAGTGTTCCCATTCAGTGGCTGGTTGGGAACCATCTTTTTGGCTATTGTCCTAACTCTGACTCCTACCCCCAGAAGCGGAGCAGGAAAAGGAACGGGGAATATCTAAAGCCAGAGTTCCCCCTCCCTTTCTCTTCTCTCTCCTCTCTGGGCTCTAATCTCTCATTGCGGGATGGGATAAGATTGGGGAGGGTTGGAGCTGCTGAACACACCACCAGCTGAGATCCTCGCAGCAGTCTACGCTGGAGCCTGCACGCACGGCAGCGCTGCAGGGACAGAGCTCTGCTGCCGAGCATCAAACTTCAGCCTGCACCTTATCTGGAGCTCATGCCTAATAATGCAGCTTACAGCCCATTGAGAACACATCTGATAAGCCTTTTCCTCTGTGGCCCTTTTAACTGCTAAATAGTGTTTATCTCCAAAGTGCTTCAAGGCCTCGGGGGAACAATGCTGAGAAGGAACAACGTTTAGCCAGCCAGACCTCACCATTGAGTCACATCAGAAAGAAAAAAAGGGAAAAAAGCACAGCTCCATAGCCTGGGCTGATGTGAGGGCCGCTTCCATGGGAGAACAGCAAAGGCTCTGCTTGAAATGTACCCTTGCTCCTTTTCCTGCCCTTTGAAAGTGCCCATGTGTGTTCCAAGCTGCATGAAGTGACACTCGGGTACGCTTGATGTGGAAAGTTCATTGTTTCCCATTTATGTTATGGCTGAGTTGTTTGTGTGCGCACAAACAGTTTTTTAAAGAGTAGTTTAACTGGGCATTTTCATAATGTTAAATGAACTCCCATTAGCTGCTAGATTGTACAGATATCAGCTTATTAGCATTTTCCTTCCAAAGACAGGCTGATGTAATGACAGGAACCTCTCTAGAGGGTGGAAATCTTTTCTGCTAAATGAGCCAATGTGAAATGATAGCATGAGATAAAACCAACAGTTTTTTTTTTCATTGCAGTTAAAAAAAAATCTCCTTTGTGTATTGGAGTTTGTTTCTGTTTCCAAGCCCCATTCAGAGTGGCTGGTCCGGTTCAGGGGAGAACAGTTTTACATTACAACTGTGAAATCCAGGCATAAAGACTTGCTTTGTGGTGCCCTATTATTTCCACACAAATATAGTCCATTGTCAGAGTGCTGAAGTTAATTTGATCAACATTGGGGACATTTAACTGTTTTGTTCGCTGAAAAGACTTGTTTCATGCTCATTTTCGGGCCATTCAAAAGCAATGATTGGCAGAAAAATAATGTTGCCGTTAACAATTCAAAGCAATTAGTTTCCCATGGGGAGGCAGTGGGCCGCACTGGCCACCACACAGCGATGCTTTGTCATTTTATGGAGGGTCATCAGTCAACTGTCAGCGCGACTCAAAAAGCCCTCCAATCTAAATGTTTCCCTTTAGGCTTTTCCCAGAACAACGGTCTGAAAGAGCAGAGAAAGGCCGGCTAGTTTCCAGCCAATAGACATGTTGAGCTGCAAGAGGGAGGACTGGATAATTGCAGGGGGATCCTCCTTAAAGCCAGAATGAATTTATTAAAGAGAGTGTGTGTGCGTGCGTGTGTGTGATGTCATGCTGATCATGGTTTCCAGTACAACTCCTGTGTCACAAACATGTGTAGTACAATTACATTTTTTCTAGTGAGTCTATATGTGATCTATAATGACTTTTTCCACTGATTGTGTTTGTTTATAGACCTGAGTGTGTAGTGCCACTGTGTGACTCTGTGCTGCCTTCTCACCCTGGGAGGCCTGCAGGAGCAGAGGTTAATCTTCTCCACTGTCTCTCTGCTCACAGTGGACCTGTTTCTCTCTCTCTCTCTCCCACATACTCACTCACTCACTATGCGCTTCTAGTTTACCATAACAATAACTACCTTAACCTACACCTAACTTTACCTGTACCTTTGCTCAATGTGTTATTTGTCCTTTTCAGACTAACATTATCCATAATGTGGAATTCCCTAACACATCGGAATTTGCTGATTTGCTTCTTCTCTGTTATTTGTAGACACATGGTCATGTTAACCTGTCTTAAGCCCCCCCTCCCTCCCCGGCATTATATTAAAAATGGTAAATGGCCTGTATTTGTATAGCGTCCCTAAGGACCCCAAAGCGCTTTACACATTCAGTCATCCACCCATTCACACACACATTCACACACTGGTGATGGCAAGCTACATTGTAGCCACAGCCACCCTGGGGCGCACTGACAGAGGCGAGGCTGCCAAACACTGGCGCCACCGGGCCCTCTGACCACCACCAGTAGGCAACGGGTGAAGTGTCTTGCCCAAGGACACAACGACCGAGACTGTCCAAGCCGGGGCTCGAACCGGCAACCTTCCGATTACAAGGCGAACTCCCAACTCTTGAGCCACGATCGCCCCAAATTCCCACGATCGCCCCATATTCTGTAGTAGTCTTGGGTTTTCTGTAGAACAGTATAGTCACAAAGTAAAGTTTGATTAGATTTCTGATTTGGGTGATATTCACCAATGCAATATAAATCAAAAGATGTGGCCTATCTAAAAATAGACCCAAATAACTATGTAGTAATGCACGACTATAGACTGAATATGCAAGGTTTAACATCGCCATTTTGCTCGCCGTTTTCCAGTCCGCATAAACTTTACATAAACTTTTCTTGCCCACTCCTGGCTATATCTCAGAAGTTCGCTGTCTTCTGTACTTCAGGATGTCTTGACGCTGTTGGCTTGAACAGACCTATTCCCTAACTTCTGTGTGACCGCTGAAACACCCTTTCACCCCCTTTCACCCCCTCAGCACCTTATCTTTCCTGCATGGTGTTCTTGTTGGGGTGGTAGTTACTAAGGAGATGGGCTGCTAACAAGGGAACGAGGGTAAGGCTGTCCTGAGGTGTCAAAGGTCCTGTCACGGGTCACTCTTGGCTTATTCAAAAAGACGTCACCAGCAGATTCTTCACAATGTTAACATTCTCTCAATTTCTCAACATTTACTTACAATGGATGACGGTGCTCGGCCTGGCTATTGTGTGCAAAGTTGAATCTGACTGGCCAACTTATGGTAAGTCACCTTGTCAATATAATCATGACATGGCCCCCACTTGCACCCTCATAATCTCATATTGGGTGTCCGTTATGGCTGAGTTTAGCTGTCAATCACCGTGTGTAATCTGGAGTCAGTGAAACTGAGGCTGGTGTAAAGGAGAAACAATCCAATGTAGGTAAGCTTTTCATCGGGTATCATGGTGTGTGTGTGCGTGTGCTGTTTGTGAGATTGAGCTTCTGATAGAGTCTTTCATGCAGGAATGCTTTCAGTCTTGAGCACATGTTTTTTTGTTTTTTTTCCTGATACCATGGTTTTTGTGAGAGTTAGACGTAGAGAAAAAGTCTAGCGGTGGCTTTGTGCTGGTGGTTTAAGGAGCCTGGGAGCAGAGTCTGGGGCCATGTTGTAAATTAGCGTTTGACCCCGGCCTTTGTGTAGCCCCAAGGAAGGCCTGATGAAGGCCCCAGCCCAAACCTCAGCGAGAACGGGCCGTGTGAAGAGGCTCTTTCAGGGGTGTCACTGCGCGATGAATTGGCCAGGAGAAAGCATGTTTATAGACTGTGTAAAGGAGTGTGTCTTTGTGGGAGAATGTCACTGACACTGTTACAGTTTGTCTGAATGAACTGTGATGACGAGACTAATGGGGCCCCCCACCCAGGGTGAGGGTCAGTCAGACCCCCATCCAGCCTCCACCCCACCCCCAAAAGTCCAGGACCCCCCACCCTCAGGACCCTTTCACGCCCAGTTGCTGTAGCTAATGTTGCAATTCTTGGTCCGTCCCCACAAAGGCCAAGAAAAAAGTCAACTTTCACACCACTGAGTCACCATGAGTGCTTTAGGAAATGATCGTGTAAACAGAGTGTTACCTTCTGACCTGTGGCTGATACCTTGGAGCAGCAGACAAAACAGCCTGGCTGCGGGTATTAGACATGGCTGTTAGTGGGAGAAAGACCTCAAGCTCTGGAGAAACACACATTTCCTCCTCTCTCAGTTTAGCCACTCTTTCTTAAGGGTGACTGCCTCACTTTTAACCTCATCTTTCCTGTTCATCACTTAATCTGTTCTTTATTTCTTTATCTTTTTTAACATGTCATTGCCTGATTGGTATATATCTGTTTGGATAGTGTTCGCTACTCACAAAAGCACATGCGGTAAATTCTCCATTAGGGCAAAGAATGTAGAAGTTCCCACGCCTATAAGCGCCGCATGACGTCTGTGTTCAGCCACTTTACTGCCCTCCGTTTTGGTCAACAGTATAAACTGACCACTAAGCCTGTTTGGATAGAGCTCAGTCTCTTAGCACCAGTGTGTGAGGTCATTAATGACATCAATCCCAGTTTGGGTTTATTAAAGAGCTACTCCACACAAAGGATGTGCAACTTAAAAACTGTGCTTAACAATCAAAGAAGACTTGAGACTGGTTTCGGGTAACTTCAGAACAGGAAGTTCTAGGATTAGTCAGCTTTAAATGTTAAATATCAACTGCCTTTGGGGTCAATGAAATGCCAAATAGCTAGCTTTTGGCAAAAGACTGAGCAGCACTATCAGCAATCAGTAAAAGTATTAACATTTGTGCGTGTCATGAGGAGTCTATCTAACTGTCAAAATTTGCAGAGGCCATTGGTTTAAGTCTCTGAAATTAGTGCCTTTAAACTTATTGGTAGTGCCCAATTGTAGCACAGTTACAAAAAGATAGAGAAGAGCCCGACTGATATGTTGTTGAAGGTCAATATATTGACCAATACTAGTCATTTGGGCATTTACAACGGTTGATAAATAAAAACTGAAAAGTAAAGAAGATCTTCTCTCACCCCAACCGGTCGCAGCAGATGGCCCCGCCCCTCCCTGAGCCTGGTTCTGCCGGAGGTTTCTTCCTGTTAAAAGGGAGTTTTTACTTCCCACTGTCGCCAAAGTGCTTGCTCATAGGGGGTCATATGATTGTTGGGTTTTTCTTTGTATGTATTATTGTTGGGTCTACCTTACAATACAAAGCATCTTGAGGCGACTGTTGTTGTTATTTGGCGCTGTATAAATAAAATTGAATTGAATTGAAAATCTTGTGATCTTCCAGGGCAGAAAGGGAGAATACCTGGTGTTTGATCAGGGGCTGCTATAAAAGTGGTCGGGGGATCCCGTGTCCTTGCACTGATTGGATGTATTGGACAGATGGTGGTAGTGGAGCTTCCGTGATTGGTTACGCCAGAGGGTCTCCACATAATGAGATACAGAGAACACCTTTCAGTCATGTTATGAGTTCTAATGTTACAGAGTTTGTCCACCAGAGAAATGCCACAAACGCAACAACCAGCTGTCACTCACTTATCCTGAGTGACAGCTGGCGGCCCGACTCCTGACACGCACTCGCAAATTTGATCATATCTCCCCAATCCTGGCACGTTTACACTGGTTACCAGTACGTCGTAGAATCGACTTCAAGATTTTGTTAATTGTAAATCTCTGAATGGATTAGCTCCATCTTATCTCTCAGACCTTTTAACAAAAAATAATCCAAGTAGAGCCCTTAGGTCTGCAGATAAGTTGCTTCTGACTATACCCAGAACTAGACGGAAAAACAGAGGTGACCGAGCTTTTGCAATCGCTGCACCCAAACTCTGAAACAGTCTGCCCCTTCACATTAGGCCTTCGCCAGCACTCGACATTTTTAAAACCTGGTTGAAAACACATTTGTACTCTCTAGCTTTCAGTTATGACTAGTCTTTTATAGTAATTACTATGTATGTTTGCTATTTTATCTCTACTATGTACAGCACTTTGGTTCAACCTGTGTTTAAATGTGCATATAATTTTTTTTTTGATTTTTGATTTTGATATCCTCTGCACAGGCCGGCAGAGGATAAATGAGTAATCCACAACCTGTTGTGATAATAAAATAAGATTATTGTTAAACTGCGTTATCATATTATCTTATGAAGGTCTCACAGAAATAATTACTCATAAAAAAATGTTAGAGAAGTCAGCAGATATTTTAGATCACCAAATATCGGTATTGATATTGGTCTTATCAGTTGAGCTCGACATAAGATGTTAGATAAACTTTTTATTGGTTTAACCTGCCAGTGCTTGCTTTAGAAAGTAAACTTTAGACATTACGATAGAGAGAAGCAGTCAGTTATACTCAGAAAAATAATAGTTAGGTATAGTAAGCATTCAGTGACTTAGTGAAAACATGGAGCAGTGTGCTTTTACACTTTACACATTAAAAGGACTGATCATTTTGGCTTATTTATGGGCACCATAACCTTATTTTGACACATAAATTAAAGGTTTTCAGGTGACTTACAGCCTTTTGAAGGATACCTCTAGTGTTTTTTTGGTTTATGTAAGCTATGTTTATTACTTTCAGTGCAGAGAACCTAAAAATGTTTGGAGAAATGTGCAGACAAACCATTGAGAAAATGTGGGCTCTGTATAGCCAGTAATTCACCATCCACCAGCCAGCCTTGTTTAAAGAGATGCTGGTTATTCGGGCATCAGCTTAAAAGAAAATATATGGAGACCAAGTGCCATTTCCACTGCTCCACACTGCTGTGTGCAGTTTCTGCTTAATATAAGGGAATGTCAAACTGCATACTCTCTATTTAATATAATAGCTGTGTTCCCCCGCCTCCTTACTTCAGTCACCTTCGCCTCGCCGCCACACAGAAAAGAAGTGGCTGTGCTTTACGACAGCCGGGCAGACCGAGACCCGGCGCTAAGAAAAGCCTTCTTCTCTCTTTACGGCCTCATAAATATATTGTTATCTGTGCCTGGGAAGTCCACGGTGAGATTTATCCGTGCGATTAGTGGGGATAGCGAGCCAAGCATCCTGAATCATTAATTACACAAGAGCTTTAATTTCCTATCTCTGCTCTGTAGAAGAGACACTTTTAAGTAGGTGATGAGGCGTAGGACTTAATTATATGTCGCTTAGGTGCATTATTTTTTTTTTTAAAGCACTGGGATGCTGGCGGTGTGGTGAAGTTCTGGAGATTTGGAAGCGGTCCACATCAGAGAGGATCTGCTAATCCATAGACTGTATATGCTTAAGGTTTAAAGAAGCAGGGTATTTAGTGCATTAAAACATCAGCCAGCAATAAACTGTGGTGGATTTTGAAGACCTTTAAAAGGCATCGGCAGAGCAATTTCACTTGGTCTAACTAAAACAGAACATGGCAGAATATGTAGGTGCATTAGCCCACTGGGTACGGGACCAGCAGGTTTATTTGTCTTGAAACCTTCAGTGTAGGAAAACCATTTTTATCAAATTTATATTAACAGGTATAAAAAAAACACTGAGCAAAATGAGAAGAAAGATTAAAAGGAAGTTAAGTTTGATTCAGGTAGAATCTCTTAATTCATTCAGATTTTCATTTGTTGAGAATTCAATTATATTGCGCTTTGAAACATAAAACACCAAAGTCTATACGATAGGGATTGTTTAAAAAGCACATAGAAATGAGATAAAACCCTTTCCACCGTGACAAACAAATCCAAGCTGAGGTCCAGGCTTACAGGTGCCCATTTGCACTCACAGTACTACATATATCAGTGACAGAGACGTATAAGAAAATTCTGGCAAGCAAAAATCAGTGCCAGAGACACATTTCTCTCTCTGTCTCACTTTCTGCAGTTTCTCCTTTCTGCCATCTTAACGTTTAATAAATTCATGCCTGGTTATCTGCTTCAGTCACATGCACATTCTTTTAACTCGGTTATCAAATCGGCCTCATGTGAAAAAACGAAGACCTCTGGTTTTATACGAGTCTTTCCCAGATGTGTGCATCATAAGAAAATGCTGCTCCTCTGTGCTTTTTGTGCCTTAGCACCAAATCAGAAAATGCGCTTTGGCTCTAAACCTTTCAGCGCTTAATAAGTTAACAGGGTTGGGTCTGGTTTACTCACACGTTGATTAGTTCAGCAAAGTGAATTTTCTTTGCCATCAAAGCAGATTGTCAAAGGAAACGGTCACACTTGATTCATTTTAATTGTGGCGTCAGCTGAGAATGACTGTTTTCAAGCTGAAAGCAGCGTTTACTCGAAGCCCTTGCATGTATCCAAAGGTGAACCGGACTTGGGTCATTTAATAGCAGCATATCAGTCAGGAGTTGAAAATCCTGCAAATGGATCACTAGATATTTTTTAAAAGACAAATGCAGCAATTTCATAGAATTTTCTTCTTCATCCTCTTTCATACTAAAAATGAGGCTTCAGATAAAATGTTTCTACTGTTTTCTGCGTGCTGAGTGCTGCAAAAGTGCTGAAAGCTTGGATCGGATCACAAAAAATTTTAATTGAAGTGATCAGACCACCAGGGGGTGCTGAGGCCCTCATGAACTTAACAGCCTGAGGTCAAAGGAACTGATAACCTTTGAAACCTGATGGTGATGATTGTCAGATGTTTTCTATTATTTATGTTTTTGTGTGTGTGTGTGTGTGTGTGTGTGTGGTGTTAATGTTTTGCAGGATCACGGACCAGCGGTATGAGAAGCTGCCATTTTTTGTCTTCGGTGACTTTAACTTCAGGTTGGACTCCAAGAAAGTTATTGAGGTGAGTAGGGTTTGTTTTCTTGACATATTAGTAATGGATGGCTATCTGTATACATTATCTGGGCGTTATGGGGATGTAATGGCACAACAGAGAGCTATTGACACACTGTACACACGTGCGGTTACGTGCTATCAAATCCATAGTAATACAGCATTGTGCCATAAAGCCTTTGTGTGTGTGACTGTGTTTGTGAGGGTGACCGCAGTATAGTAAAAGTGGTTTTAGAGCCTCACTGTCTCTTTAGAGTTATGACTCATTAAACGCTTCACTGTGGCCGGCCCAGCTGTGTTTGCCGACCGAGCCTCGGAGTGCATTGTTATGTTATGGTGCCATTCACAGCTCTTTCTCCTCTCCCTTCCTCCCTGGCTCCTTCCCTCCCCTCTTTCTTCCTCCTCCTCCTCCTCCTTCCTTCTTTTGGTGCAAACGTAGCCATGGCTAAGGTCGTCGTTTAGTATTCTCCTTGGGGAGATGAGGAAATTATAGAAGACATTGCAGACAGCGTTGTGGTAACAGAGTAGGGGAGACACTTGTTAGCGGGTCTTCTCCCTCCTCTCCAGCACAATGGTCCACGAATCAGTGGGCCTGCTCAAGGTGTGAGCATTGTTCATTTCAACCCTATTCAGAGGAGAGGGAAGAGGAGGGGAGGCTTTCTGAATGGAGGGCTTGAATGCTTAAATGAGTTAGGAAGCACTTAACTTTGTGTGGCACAGAAAAAAAACTTTTTTTTTTGTAGTTTAGCCATCCAGGCACTAGGTGGGGCAGTAAATCACCGCCTCTTCTGTGGCAGCCAGCTAAGCGGGATGGACATCACATGTTTTTACTCAGCGATCTATCGCGGGCATTGATTAATGGCCTCAAAGTTTATGCAGTACATTTGATTTTGGTGCTGTAATTGGATCACATTAAGCCGCTGGTCATGTGAACATGCGTTGCTTTGGAGATAATAAATACACAAACAGAATCCACAGCAGCAGATGTACAAACACACTGAGGCTATTCAGAAGTCAGCTTCTGCAATTACATGTCACCTGGCACACATTTAGGATGCCACATTGATTTTCTGTCAATGATGGGCTGTTTTAAATCTTATCATCTCTGCGAAAAAAGACACAGTGTTCCAGGCATTCAGATATGAAGGAAAACTGTATTTTCAATGCCAGTACTGGCAGGGAATATGGCTGCATTAAGCTGAAAGGAAAGCATCCAATAAAGTCAGATGAGATGATTCAGAGTCTATCTGTGTTTATCCTCTGCAGCTAATTATAGATAACTCTCTCCTCATGTTTCCTGTCTTGTCCAAGCTGCTCTGTGGTCGGTAAGCTCTCCACCTCTCTGTGTCTGCATTGCTGTGAAATGCTGTTTGAGTGCAGTAAGGGGTCGTGACCCCTTTTCCAGGGATGTGTCAGGCTTGCATCGGTGTGTGCCCCATTTCTGCCCCCCTTTCCCCTCCATAGAACTCCTTTCTTATGCACCTTGGCCCCATTCACTTACACAGTCACATCCAATGCGAATACACACACACACACACACACACACACACACACACACACACACACACACACACACACACACACAAACCAATTTGTTAGACCTAATGACTGATTGATTCACCCTGTTCCCAATGGGAAGTTAGAGCACTAGGCCGACGTATAAACTGCACCCAAACTCACCTTTTCTCCAGCTTAATGAGGGTTCCTCAAACACATTTAATGGGGACCAAAAAAAAGCTGATGATGTCATCTGAGCGAAATGTGATCCGGTGATCAACCTGTCTGATTTAACAGCGACCTGTGTGTTAGCCGTAGAGAGGGCTGTGATGTCACCAATATAAACAAATGGGTTGCAACCTTTGCGCAGGGTGTAACTCACAGCTGGGAGGCCGTTTTAAGCCCTTTAATGACAATTAATGTCAACAGGACAATTAGTGCACATCTACTGAAGTGCTTAACTGTAGATGGGCTGCTAGCGGATCGATCGTCCATACTTATCCGAAGATTGATTCAGGCACAGGGAGGCTGGCGCTCTTTCTCCCTGTCTAAGAATCTCATTTTTTTGCTTTTCTCGCTCTTCGTTCTCTTTTTTTCAATCGATAGAAACAGGCCGGGGGAAAACAAAATAGCCAAACTGATGAATAGATACTTGTGTGTACTTTTTGCTGTGTTAAGTGGATGAAATATTTGCAAAATTGAACTACTTGGCTTTTTGATTTGCTGTGCATTGGGGACAGCTCTCAAAACACCCAGAGGGCTCCCTAGGACTCACTTTGAGAATCACTGGATCAGAAAATACTCTAGTACATTTCTCTACAGCTGCACGCTACACCACTCCTCTTCTTCTCTGTCTCTTGTCCATTGTGGGGGACTAGACTGTGGACAACATCTAGCCACTCCCATGTCACCCATCCTGCCTTGTGGGAGGGCGGATGGGACAGGGAGTATTTTAGGATGTATCCGTGTGTGCACAGAGAAGGAGGTGGGTTCGGAAGGCAGTGGGTTTGTCATTGTCACAGGGCAAATTCCAGGTGGCAAATTCCTGGCATGCTTGCGCGGCAGGATCAGTAACCAAAGGCCTGCAGCCGCCCCCCTCCTGCCCACCCTGGGCAACCCCATTAATTGTGTCCGACAGAGGGAATTGGTTTCAATTGACCCCCATTCAGCGGCCCTTTGACTCGCAGACAAAAGACACAGCCACGTGGAGACTAATGCTCAGGCTGAGCAGCCTGGAGGTGGTCCAGTCCCCGCCAACCTTCTCTCTCCTCTCCCATGGGTGTGATCATGATTTGGCTTGATCATGCTTTGCATCAGTGCTGATAAAACAAGGAAGTACAAAGGAGACGTTTTGAATCAGTCCATTTATATCCCTTATCAAGCGCTCATGTTCAAGGCACATTCAGGACAGTCATGATAAGTGGCGTAAAGGTAGAGCATGCTATTAAAACATGGCTGCATATCAATCTCTAACTTCCTTTAAGGAGTCTGAGTCTCATGTTTTTGAAGGAATGCCCTGAAACCTGTTAGACCAACGTTACCCCAAAGGCCTTGTTTGGTCTTCTTCATTCACAATCTAGGCCAGATACTACCGCTCATTGCAGGTGACTGTTAGGCTTAAAATAAACCAAAAAAGTAAAATTCTGTGAGTGAAACAGGCTGTTAACAGTGCATTTTATTTATTTATTTTGTTCAAAGATGTTTCAATACTGACAGTCGGGTCTAACTGGCCACCTTTGTAAATTTCAGTGCACCTTAGTATCCAGCGATAATCTTGACTGGCAAAAAGAATTTTGTGTAAGTTAGACAGAACAACTCATTTTATGATAAATGAAGCCAAAATTTTTCAGTCGTTATTGAGTTAACAGCTTTGTTGCTAAAATGTTTAATTGAAACGATGCCGTAATTGCTCAGAGCCCAAGGGGACATGCCAGGAAACACCCTGATCTCCAGTGTTTGTTCAACCAGCAGTTAATGTTTATAATTAAATGTTAATTTGTTAAATACAGAAACGATTAATATTTAATAGGTGAGGCTCTGGACTGAAATCGCCAGTTAAGGATTGAAATGGCGTAAGGATTCCCTGTATGCACATTGTTATTATAAAATAAAGAGCATGTATTGATCATTGTCACTGTGGGACGGATGTTAGATAAAATGCATATGTATATTCATCTGTTATTTCAACACACGTTTAGTACTGAAACTATTTTTATCAAAACATTCTAAAATCTTTTTTTGACTTCACCTTATAAGATAAGCAGTCATTGAAAGACAGCTAATATAAAGTCCCACACAAACCATTAGTCACTGTGTTTTAAGTACCACTCAGGTGACAACAGTCAACCTGTACCTGTACACTTAATCTTATTATTGAAATCTGCTGCCATCCTTTCACCCTACATCTGCTCCCAGGCTGGGCTCTCAGTTAAGAAGCCAGATCATATAACCTTTGTCGAACCGTGCACACCTACACTGAACATCTTTTTTTCTGTGGTTCCACGCTTCAGTCAGAAGGTGGTAAAAGATGGCGTGTATTAAAGAGTATGTGCGTGTCCCTTGAGGTGGCCCGCGGCTGTGAATCAACAGTGTCGATGACAGGCTCAGGGCTCTGTGCCTGGACTCCTAGTATATTTAAAATCCCTCCTAATTAAACTTAATAGAATGTAAATTTAATATCTGCAGAGATTGTGTGCTGCTGGCCAGCCCGCTCCAATTTAAGGATTGATAGAGGCCAGCGGGGAGGTTAATTGCTGACTTGATCTACTGTCCCCGTGACATGGTGCGGGGCTGTTTTAATTGGGCCTGATCTGCTGCTACATGGACAGATTTCATTAGACTAGCTGGCCTCTCATTGACTGGAGAGAGACACTAAGAATAGCACCCCCTGTCTGCACCTGCAGGAAGTGGAGAGGGCTGGATTGGGCATCAATCTTCCTTCCTTTGTCCTGTGTCCTTTCTCTCGCTTGAGCAGCATGAAATTAAAGGTGGGGCCCTAGACTAGCCCCACTCCTAATGAATGCTGTAAAATGCCTAGTAATGACAGAGCAGCGTGATAGATCATTCATTTTTCACACAGTGCAATCACTCAGTGCACATGCTCGTGACTATGGGAGCAGAATTACAAGCAAACATGGTTTTTTTGGACATCACTTTTCCCATGAATGTCATGTTTTCTTATTGAGCATGTGGGTGCAAGGACCTCAGTCATTTCCAATCTACAGCCACCTTATTTATTCCTTTTTGATAATGCAGTATGCATATTACAGTGGTTGTTGTTCAAACAGTGGAAAGAAACAACGCGTATGTTATCTGGAGTGTCTAACTAAAACTAGCAGCAGTTCATCAGGTCCATTGTCCGGGCTGCTGAACCTAACCCTGGTAAATAATTTGCGCTAGTAAAGGCTAAACAATTTTTCCCTTTTTAGCCTGACTTTGACTAGCATGTGTGTATCAGGCCAGCTATAAATCAAAAGGCAGCCAGTGTAATTAAGTGTACACTACATTAGTCAGGCTAATTAATTTTGGGGGCCATCCATCCATTAACCAGCGGGCCAGCACTGATTGGGCCTCTGTTCTGTGGAACCCCCGACACTGGGGACTGCGACCTTCCTTGGCTGCCCTCATCTTTCCAGATACACTCATGCATTGATACCCAGAGACACAGATGTATACACACTCATATATGTACCAAGTCTTTTGGAATTTGCCTAAAAATCTTCCTGCACCTAGAAGGGCACTTAGAGAGCACATTTTGAGCCAAGGCCATTACCCCGTCTTGCAATTTTAAAGAGCAGCCCAGCGCTGAAATTTAATGGCTCTTTTTTTCCACCTCTCTACAGTGTTTAATCAAATTCAGACTGGATGTTTTCGCAACTCTAGCTGATAAACAGTTGGACGCCAAAATGAACGCGACACAGATCACATACCTTTGCCTCTGCCCGTGTGGAGGAATGACCGCTTTCAGAATTCTCGAGGACGGCGTTGCTAGCAAGAGGAGGCATTGGAGTTCTGTGTTTGACTATTTTATTGCTAGGCCAGATTGTATTGACAAATCCCTTCCAATGGTCGTGGTAAATCAATACTAAATCAATACACTTTTTCCATGAAAGACTACCCACCTGACATTGTCTTAATTGTCCTGATGCAGTAAACCTCATTCCATTTACTGCACCGTGCAAGTCAAAATAGAGTTATTAGCACCTACTGTTTGACCTACGCCTGTTTATGGCCCCAGTGGTTAGACATGTGGAGATATTTCCTTACAATACAATAACGACATATTATCTGGCTTAGAAGAGTCCAATCTATCACAATGAGTGCCCATTATATCACTGATAACCCATCTGGATATAGAGGGAGACTATTCCCTCTAGACAACAGAGCCTGTTCTCTCTCCCTCTTCTCTCTGTTTGCTTTTGATGCTAATGAATACAGCGGCGAAGACACGGAGGAGAAAAAACGAGTTCAGCTACGAGGGCGCAAACTTGAGAGATGCAGCTTTGATGGCAGCGCTGTCCATATAATTAAAACCCTGGCAAATGAAGAACAAGCAGTGGCTTCTGTTGGTCCTGCTCATTAACAACAGGCCGTTTGAGCCCGGCGCCAGCCATTGTGTACTTGGGGGAAGGTGGGGAGGGGCGCTGTCACTAGCAGCTGGGAACACCATGCCAACAACGGTGGGATGGCGTGACAAACCGAGCCAAGGATGAGCGCAGAGCCTGGCACCAACGGGGCCCGGGATGGGACGCCGTCTTGCTGGCCCCTGGGGTTGGTCTCGGTCAGGGCTGTAACCTGAGTTACCCCACAGCCCCGCACTGCTGCTGTCTTCTCCAGCTGCAGCCACTGTTTAGATGTCTCTTTTTTTTGTACTTCAAACCTATTCTATTAAGCAGCTGATTGACAGATTCATCGGCAGTATATTTGAGTTATGAGTTTTCCCCTAGAATTGACCATTAGTCAGTTAATCTGTTGATTACATTCTCTTTAATTGACTTAATGTCTATTTTTTAAGATGTAAAAAGGGGAAGAACTTACATCTTTTAATTGGTTAATACTAGGGATTTTACATATCGGTATCGGTCCGATACTGACCTAAATTACTGGATCGGATATCAGAGAGAAATAAAAAATGTAATCCGATCCATTAAATATTACAAAAGTACCTCACAAAACTTGCGACATGGCGTAACCCAGCTCATGACCTTAGCACTTTGGAGCAGTATGTGTCACGTCATATAGTCTCCCTCTCCTGTTGCTACTAAATTGAAACTGATCAATGATCAGCTGATCGGCTTTTCTGTCGCGAGTCCCGTCTCTCTTGTTTGTTTATCGCCCACTTTGCGCCAGAAAGAGGAAACCAGGCTGAACAACAGCAGCAGGTTTAAGCTTGATAAGCTGTTGTTAGAATATATTTAATATTACTTTCTACACCAGGATCCTTTTCTACGTAGCTGACAGCTGGTAACTGTGCAGGGGCGGGTCTAGCAAAGTTTTGCCAGGGGGCAGGTAGGGCATTAACAGGGAAAGGGGGGCACAAAGAAATACTTTTCTTTCTTATTCTCATGTCTAGCTTTTAATAAATATTTATCTGAATCTTACAACCAAAGTTTTCATCTGATGTAAAATGTATAGAAGTCCATTATTGTATACAGTAACTATTAAGTCTAATATATACCCTGGTAAGCTATAGTACTTTTTCCTTTGGGAAGGTACCATCTGTGCAGTCTGCAATTCTGTTGAAGAAAGATGTTGAATCTATTTAATTATTGTTGAAAAATAATTGATTTCTGTGCATTTTTTTTACACATGCATTAAATTAAAGTCGATTACGTCGATTAAGCATCACGAGGCGGAGGGTGGGGGGTGGTTCCCTATTTTTTTTGCTGGGAGTTGGTAACCCTATTAGCTAGGTTGTTTAATATTTCCACTAAGTTCTCTTTAAAGTACCAGAATAGGGAGGACGGTGTAGGTTTAAGTTTATTAGATTGATCAGTATTGCTGAACTATGAAATATTTTGGGTGCAGTGTATTTTTTGCATACAGGTATAACAGAATAGCTTTAGTGTTTTGGTTTTTAAAACTTCAGTATGAACTTATACAAAATGCAGCAAGATATTTAATAAAAAACTTTTTTATTGATTATAAAATACACTATATCGGATTCATATCGGTATCGGCAGAGATCCAAATTTATGATATCGGTATCGGACATAAAAAAGTGTTATTGTGCCATCTCTAGTTAATACTCAGTTAATCAACAAATGAAAAGCACACTGTAAGGTGATGCACCTTTGAAGATTCCTTTAAAGGTTCTAGAGAGATGGCTCTTTACTACTGGTTCATGTCATGCTACAGTGTAATACCCACAGTGCACCTGATAAGTTTTATGCAAACAATATAGATACTTTAAATTGATTTAGTGATCAAATCTGGTCTGTCTGTAAATACCAGTGGACTCAATGCATGACTTAAAAACATTTAATCCATTGTTTTGTCTAAGCAACATAAGAGCTCTATAAATCATGAATAATCAACTTTGGCTTCCACCACAGTCTTTCTTTATGTTTTGCTTTATTGATGGTTTGTCTCATCTTCTGTTAGTCAGTATGGACACCCGGCTTTGAAAAATAACCCAGGGAGGAACGACAACAGCTAACAGTGATGCTATTATTTAGTCCAGATGAAATGTGGCATAAACTGTGAAGGATAGGGATCTCTTTGTGCCTGGTACATAGTGTCCGACTTGTATGATGTCAGTCTATTTTTGACTAATGCAGTCCTCAGCGTTTGTAAAACAGAGCACAATAATAGTTTTTTCTCTGTCCCTCTGAAGGATTGAGTGGCACATGTCGTGGCTGCGGGCTGTGCACAAACATGCACACATGCAGCATTTGAATCATAACACATATAAGCACAAGAAGCAGTCTTTATGAGAATAGCGGCACGTCGCAAGTCAGAGAACTATTTAACTCATGGCGTTTGCGAGCTTGGGCTCATTACACTGCAAACTTTGAAAAGCGAAGACAAAGAATAAACGTTCTGCTGTTGTTAAGGAAGCCGGCAAACCTGCAAGGATTATTTAAACAAGTTGGCCGACAGGATTCCCAGTGTGAATCTTTACTGTCAGCGCCAGAGTGATGCTACTCGACAATGGCTCATTGTAACACAGCTGTAAACCCGGTGTTGGCACCACGGGCTTTTAAACAACTCTGCCCACTGACATTAAAAGTCACCGGGCTGCATTCACATCTACACACAAATATCCCATCATATTTAAGAGGGCCCATTAAGGGCCACATTGAGAATTCATGGCCCTTTCTCTCACTCTCCCTTGTGATTTATCGGTGGCGAACATATTGCCAGGCCCTTTCAGAAGGAGTGGCTCAAGTTTTTGTCTTAGAGGAGGCCCAAAACAATGCATCTCAGGCACATTTCTCCGACAGGGCCTCCTCTTTCAGGGGATAGTGAGAGCCGGGGCTGTCCTAACATCTGTTTGTGTCCAGAGCCAGGCGGGCCCGGAGCACAGCGTGCCTCGGTGGCCCCCTTCTCCTCTCCTTGGGGGTCTTTGTTCCCGATTTCATGCTATCAGAGCGGCAGCATGTTTTCCTGCGCAGAGCTGTCACTGATATAAAAGGCCCTGAGTGGGGTCACATCAAGAGGGATGGGCATGAAAAATTGGTAAAATGTATCACAAAGCCCACCCACTAGATGGTTGCCTAGCGCCCTGTGGTGGGGGATGTCAAGACCCCTCCGCCTCCTCCTCTGTTACCTTCCCTTTTCCCCTTTCCTTTGCTGAGTTACACCTCTCCCTCTCTCTCACCCTGGTGGACAAGCACATCATTTAGATGAAATGGTGCAAACAAATTAACGGGTGGTGCTTCAAATAAGTCTGCGTTCTTTGTGTGTGATGAGGGTTTACTGGGGTCCTACCAGTAGGAAGGAAGCTGGTCACCTGCCGGCCCGCCTGACTGAAAAAGCCATCAAACGCTCTCTCAGAACAAGAAAAACTCATTTGTTACACGTATGAAGATGTGTTTTTAACATTTGATGAAATCTGTGTTTATTTTGCTTCTTCAAAAGTTGTGAAAGAGTCTCCATGATTGCAGCGCATCTCGTTTACAGTGCTAACCACGCTCCGGCCTCTTTCGAAGAGTACAGAATTAGACTCTCATTAATTGTTAGGACCTGATTTTATCGAATACCAGAGTAATGAACTCAACATACTCTGTATGCTTATTGGACCGTCACTAATCACCAATCACTGATTGGGCCTTCGATATTCCCTAATTGACTCGGCAACGACAAATCACCTCGCTGTCTGTTTCCTTTAATTGATTCCTGCGGTTTAGAGCTGCTGCAGGAGCAGGTAAATTAAATGAGAGAGCAATGTTTTCAGGTGCTTAGTAAGTGTTTATACTCTATCAATAGCGCTGCTGCCGCCTATATTTTAATGCGCTACAATGATTGCTTCACGGTTGGATGTGAATTTGTTTTCTCATTAACAGGATAAATGCCGTCTTTAGGTCCGAGGTGTTAAGAAGAAGTCGTGAATGGCCGTGGCGCTGCCGGCTACTCCTTCACATCACAAAGCTCCCTTTTTTTGGGAGGAATTGTAACAAGTGCAGCTAACATTCAAATGAATGGCTATTGAGCAATTTAAGCATGCACGGCTTTATTGAGAGGTTAAGAGAAGCCGGTACGTTAAACAGTCTTGCAGACATCTGCCGCGGTTGGTTTCGAAGTGCTGACTAAAAGTGGCAGGGGAGGTTTCTCAGATTAAATCTCTCATTAGGTTTTCTTTGTACAGGTGGCAGTAATGTGTCAAGAGTCCAGGCCTGAGACAATGTCCTCCTCTTACTGGGACTAATATGGCTCTGGAGAGCCCAGCCTCCTTTTACTGCCACTACTTTACACAGAGACACAGTCACAATGAAGCATCTGGTGGCCTTTTCCTGTGTAGAAAGCTTTTCTGCGGCTATTGTGTCAGCAGCAAGTGTGCATGTGCGAGAGAAAGAGACAGAGAGATCACGAGGCTTAGTGCGTTTCTGCAGCTCGAGCCGACTTGTCGCAGCAACTGTCCGTTTCTCTTTAAAAACTTAACTCGAATAGATGATTTCTGAATAACTGCCCTCAGCTCCAAGCTTGGGTGGGTGGCCAAGTGCGTGCTCGTGCATCTGTGTGTGTATGCGTGAGTAAAAAGAGGAGAAAAAAAAAACCCAGTAGTTGGAGGTCACAGGGGTCAAAGTGATGAATTTTTATAGGCCTGTTCCTTGTGTTTCAGCCCTGTCCCTTTCTCTGCGCGCTGCACTGCCTCTCAAAGACAACCATGCAGGGCAATTTGTCCTGCGGGGCCCTGCAGAATGGGCCAGCAGAGAAGTTAAATACCAGGGGTGAACACACACACACACACACACACACAAAACATACACATACATTGAGTTTCTCTCTCACACAACCCTCCGTCCTGTTGTCCGGAATGATTTGTGGCCTGTCCATTATCCATTCCTGGGGGACAAATGCTTTTGGTGGGTTTCTGAAGGTAAAGCCAGAATGGCAGCCCTCATTGTGCCATTGTTTTTAGAGAAGTTTCCCAGATGTTATAATGCACAAGATAAATAGGGCACATTATCACTACCTCGCACGCCCTCTTACCTCTTACCAAGCTCTTTTTTTTTTTTTTTTAAGCAAGGGCGTGGCAGGTTAGAGGACCTCCTACAACGCGCACACTGCCATTGGCCATCAACATCAGCTCTCACCGCTGCTCACTGAGTTCATGGAAAGGAGTGAGAGTTCTGTGTGTCTCACTTGGTGTCAGGGGAGGACACAGGCCAGGTTAACTGGGGTCAGCCGCCGACCAAGTGGGTCACACAGACTAACTTTGCTTTCACGCTGAATTCCCTTACCACTGTATATATGTGTGTGTGTGTGTCAGTGATGAATCCACTGTGTTTGGAGACATTAAATTAGCCAGTCACAGGGAGAGCGGAGTGGATAACTCTGGCTTGTGTCCAGTCAGATGAGGTGGGGAGGGGTCACAGCTGATTTACTGGCTCTCCTGTGTAATAGCTGGCAGGAAAGCAGGAGGCCGAATTTGTTGTCGGCTACTTTGGATGCCACCTTCTCCCCTCGTTCGTGCAGATGTCGCAATCGCGCGCGCAGGATGAGCGTGATGAACGGCGGCGAGTGGAATAAAAGCGATCGGAGTGCCGAGCAATTCACGCTGAACCTGCCACCCCGGCTGGCACACCTTAACTCAGCTGGCAGCTTGGCTTTGCGTGGCAGCTAGAAAATAATGGTGCATTCTGACAATGCCAGTGCTCCCGCTGACACAGAGGGGAGCCCCCGTCCCCTGCCTCTAGTAATGAAGAATGAATACTTAGCTCATTGTCCACTCATCCTCTTGTCTCTTTCTGCGCACGCTCTCATACTTTCTTTAATAATCACTGGGCTTCTGTGGGGTGGGGGATCCATCACATAGGTTGGGACATGCAGTTTACATGAAATAAAAGCATATAATAAACTACATGCCTTGAATATGAAATTAATTTTCCAGCGTTGCCTTTCATCTATTTTGTTTTGAGTTATAAAAAGGTAAAACATAAAGGTTAGTTAATGTTAAAAAAAAAATCAAGAGATACTTTTATTGTATTTAATATCTGAAATCTTGTTTGTCTTTTAAACCTGAGCGGTGTGATTTTCATTGAATGCTCCCTTCTGTTTGTGCTTCCCATTAGCCTTTTTCCTCTTCTAAATGTTGACTTGTGAAACAAACCTTTGCACATTGTCAAGACTGCTATGCTGCCCTGAGAGGGTTTCTTAGTGTTTAAGCTGGGCACGGTGGCTCATGTCCATCTGTTGGCAGCACCAAACACAGAAGGCTTGAATGCTAGTTTGTGTGTCTGTGTGTGTGTGTGCGTCTTCGGTCTTTGAAGTGGGACAGATTGCTTTAACCTCTCTTCTAAGGAGAGCAGCTGGAATAGAGAGCTCCTTTAAGCAGCCGCTTCCTCCTTCGACAGTCATGAGATTATCCTCCATTGATGCACAAAGCCAGCACCTTCCTCCGCAGCCTCTCATCCCAGCCCCCCACCCCCACCCGGCCCCTCTGGCCCTGGACAAACACACAGTGCTGACCTGTGACCCATAATGCAGAGACGCAATGCCAAGTCACTTTGCAGGATCTGTTAAAGAGGCCACAGCAGTGAAGACATCCACACTGTCCTTTGGACTACAGCGTTGTACGCTGACAGCTGTCTGTTAATATTTTCCCTTTGCCTGACTTCTTCTTCTTCCCACAGACTAATTGGCATATATCAAATGAGAAGCCAATTGCAGCCACATGAATTATGGTAATGTCATTTAGGATGGTCAGTGAGGCCGTTTCTACATTTAATGTGCTTAGGAAGCTGCGGCTTTGAAGGAAGATATCTGTTCGAAGATTCTGCCCAAGCACCTGGGCTCTGTTGGCAGTGGGAAAGACACAGCACCACACTGATATAGCCTTAAGTGACAGCATGGGGTTCTCATTTTCCCCATTTCAGTGTCTGGTGTGCGGATCTTATGACAGAGCCACTGGGATGAGCGGGCGCGTCTTAAATGAGTGGGATGTTTGACGCAGAAGATGACAGTAGGGGAGCTGTGATCAATCCAGTGCAATCAACCACCACCAACGGCAATGATTATTCAGTCGTTAAACATAGGAATGGATCGATTGTTAACATGCACAGATGTCCAGAGCTGGGATACCTTAAGGTCCGTCTGCACCGGTTGCTATTTGTGTAAAATACCTGTTATTTTTCCAAGTCTGCATCTGGAATCATTTGTTTGCTTTAAGTTAAAGTGGTTTCATTTCTTCAGGTAGCTAAAGTGTAATCATTCTGGGAAAAGACATTTTTTCCCACCAGAAAAAGCATTAGCTAATTGTCTTTTTTTTCTAATTGAACCCTCCCAGCAGTGACACTCTTGGCACACACTATAGACCTACAAGAATACAAAACCTGTGGACCAGTTATCTCACTGAGTATTACATCATTCTGTTCTTCTCCTAGCTGAAACCTATATGTATCATCTTCTGTCTGTCCATATCTACATACATTTAACTGTGCCGGCGATTCAAGTATCGCTTAACGGATTATTGAAATCATTTGAACATGAATGGAGTGGCTATTTCTGTCCTTTAAATATTGATGCTTATTGTGCCAGCGAGCAGTGTAAGCTTCTGGCTTCAGTTGTAACTGTGAAGTGGCCAGGGATTTCTGCTTGACTGATTTTTGGATTTGCAAAGCAAGGCGACAGAAGGGCACCCACTTGGAAGAATTACTGGACTCCGATGTTTGTAGAAACCCAAAAACGTTAGGGTGCTTTTAATAGCCCTAATTTTAAAAAATGCAAAATTCACCACATCTCACAATCTTCTTGAAGATTTCTAAGAGTTTTTGCTGATGATATCTTAAAATTATTTTTTTAAATCAGTTATGTATTATATTACAGTACTGTCACATTTAGCAGTAATCAAACACCCCCAAATGACTTTCTTCAATTGTCTTTGCTAGCTGTGGCTACAATGACTTTTTGACAGGGAAAGTATCTCTTGCCCTTCTCACTAGCTCCTTCTTTGGCCTATTCATTGCACAAAGCTGCTTAAGCACACTTAAGCGCATTAGCATTTGGCTGCCAGGGGACCATATTGACCCTGCATTTGGAAGGCCTAAATGAGTGAAAGATGGAGCGATTTGTTAGGGCTTTAGAAAGTTGCTTTTGGGGGAGTGGGGGTAAGCATGAAGGAATGGGGCTGAGGCGGTGGAAGGGGGGTTCGAGGAGTTGTTCCACTTTCTCTCAGGGCATGGTGTTTGTTCTAATCTGGTGTGCCATTTCTTCATGGCCGAAGCAGGACTGATTTGTGACATTTCGGTCTAAAGGGCCTTTTTCTGCTTGCTATATTGGCTTGACCCGATTATCAGATCTGTGCTTTGAATTTTAATCAGGTCACTGGCTCTCTGCTGTGTGGTATGGGAACCACTGGCTAAGGGATTTCCTCATTCAACTGTCTTCAAACACAGATGGCCGAATGTTTAACTAATTGTTAAGAGAGTCCACAAAGAAGAATTTAACCATGCACACAGTCCATGGGGTCAGTACATAGACCCAGATAAAGAGAGGGGACAGTGAGGTGGTAGTTTGTGGGTTGGCTCTTTAAAAGTCATTCAAATACACCACAGTGTTTAACGAATGGTGTTGAGGTATACTGAGAAACTAGTGTATACTGTATATTAATATGCCAGTAACTGTAAACTAGAAATTAAATCATAGATGGTTTGCATGTTAGTAACATCAAATGTTTTTTTAAATAAACATTTCAATAATCCTCTATCCTGTTGCTTTCTTATGTCCAGAAACTCTGCTCTGATGCCACCATGCAGACAATCAGAACCGACAACAATGAAATTCACAAGCTAGTATTTCAAGAAACTGATAATGACCGAAAGGTGAGTTCTTCTGCTTTGAAGCAACATTTCATCAATGCTTACAAAAAAAACCCAAACAAAAAAACAAATACAGTCCTTTTGTGGAACTGTGTATTCACTGACTAACCCAGTGTAGGCTGGTCCAATCCTTCCACCCACAGGGGGCGACACCTCCGTTTGCACAAAGTCAGATTGTATGAAACTCTGTCGATGAACTACGTAGGCACTGTCCTGATGAGTTTATGGCCTCATTCTTTAGTTTAAAGTCTTCCTGGTATGACATGATGTTCATGATTTCATAGCAGGTTATGGTTTAGGGCGAGCCTACCTTGTGATTGTGTTTCTCATTCATCACATCCAGTTCTAAAACACCAAGTTGTTAACGGCCTAAATATTCAGATCAGGAGATGTCAACGTCACCGTGTCCATCATTTATATACAGTCTACCGTTGGAAGCAGGTATAAGATAAGGATTAAATGTAATCATAGCCAATACATTACAGTGTTTGCTGTTTTAAAGGTCAAGACTGTGAGACTGCTCGCTGTTGGTCAGTGTGTCAAACTTCATTGCTTTTATCCTACTGATATTAAGGTATTAATATAGGTCTAACCCTTTTGTTAGTAAGTAAATGACAATATTCGAATACCATATTTAATGAAACTTCAAAATACTGCTTATTTTCTGCTTTGATACACCTGACCCCGAGGTGCCAAGGTCAATGTAAAGCCTCGATGAGACACGTGTAGAGATAACAGTGCTGTCTGCTGCTGCAGCTCAATGCTGTTCATTAGTTCTCTAATTACTGAGTGCAGTTCACATTAGTATTGCTATTAATCAGAGTTCAATTTCTCTCTTTCCACTGATTCAGGTTATTCTTCAAATTGAAAAGAAGCTTTTTAATTATGTCAACCAGGAAGTATTCCGGGAAGACAATGGGACCTCAGTAAGTCGCTCCTTTAACTTTTATATAATCATCTACTTTCTCACCTCTCATCTTATCTATTACGAGTTTAATTTTCTTGATCAACTGTCATATACATTCTTTTTCCACTGTATAATGACCGCCATTGACTGACTGTGAAATCAACAAAGCAAAAGAATAAGTTCAAAATGACTCCTCATGTCTGCACAGTAGCACAGAAAGGTTAAAATAATTAGGTTGCAGCTTCTGACCTGAGTGGTGCAGATGCCCTCAAATACCTAACAAACAAACACTCTTTTTCCCCACTCGAGAGGCCAAATGTAGGGAATAACTTTTAAGCAGTACTCAGTGCAGACGAGACGTGTTCAGCGTCTGCGGAAGAAAAACGGCAGAGGAACGCACTTCCACTTTTATATGGTTGTATATTACATTAAGTAGTTCAAAGTTGGACCTTGTTAAAAAAAACATGAATGACAAACACGCACACACAGCAGAATTGGCAGTAAAGCCGCAGAGTTTATTAATCTTGTTAAGTTAAAGTTTTGGGTAATAAATCAGCGTTATCATTTATGAACTTGCACTGGGTTTGTATTACAAGGACAGTGTGGTTTAATGTGAGCTCGTTATTACTGCTAATTCAATTGTAACATGCATTTTTAAGTGAAGTTGTATGATTTTGCACATGTCTCTTGTCACATTGAGAAATATATATTTTTAAATCCATGTAATTATATTGATTTTCTTGGGCCATCCGGAGTTTATTCATATGCCGCATGATAATGTTGATTTTCCTGCTCTGTGCGTTTATAAGTCACATGACGTGCATCTCACTGAGCTGAAAAAAAGTGCCCACTTGATTTTCCATTAGCCGTGTTTGCGTGTCAATAAATTAAATGAAGCCACTGAATATTTTCAATTGTTTAGAGTGGCCTAATGCAGCCAAACAGATGGTTCAAAGTAAGCTGGCATATTTTGGAATTGGAATTGTGGGGAAAACAAAGGATTTTCAGTTACTTTCCTTAACTTCCAAAATTTACTGAGTTCAGCATTATCTTTTATGTGACATTTGTTTGGCTTCAAACAAGCTCGGTGCCTCCAAAACACGTTTTTACTGTAAATGCATATTAAGGTAGCCAAATAATCCAGAAACTAGAAAATAAACATTCTTGCTTATAAGTTAAAGGTAAAATGTAGAAGACTGCGAGTCTTCAGTAAGGAAAGTCGATGTGGATGTCTGCTTGCATGCTGTCCAGTAAAGCATGATTGAATCTGACCAGCAGAAATGTCCCCTAACTGTGAAACAGTAGCTGTGAGGAGGCTGAGGTACCCCACCCTCCCTTCACCTTCATTTCCTTCTCCCTTCCTCCCTCTCTCCCTCTCTCTCTGCCTCCTCACCAAGCCAGACAAGATGGATGACATAATGGGGGCATCAGAGATAATCTGATGGTCATGGTCTAGTTAAACACACCGTGTTATGATCCTTATAAAACAAACTACCTTTCCAAAAGGATAAATGTCCCTCCTTACACTCCTCCACTGGGGAAGGGGGGGAAAGAAAAAAAAATCCATTGCATCCTTCATCAACTGCAAGACTTGTACCAGCTTGACAGAAATTTAATTCGAGGCAGCTCTTGAAAATAATTATTGTATTTTGAGAGGAGTAATCATTGGCCGGGACATGATTGAATGTGTCCATGCCTATTGACTTTTGCTATGATTAATAGGTTTGTTTAGTCGATATTCCCATCGAAATTGTATAATTAATTATCCCCGGCGCTGTCACGGCAGGACGATGGAGAGCCCTGATGAGTATTTGGGAAGATTAAATTTTCTGGGCGCTCATGGCGTCAAGGGGCACCATAGGGCCTTGCTCCGGTGGAAAGATGGGAGGAGCGTGGTGTGTGTGTGTGTGTGTTTGTGAGGCTGTGCAAGCATCCATGGTGCGCGCTCGTGCAGTTTCTGCCTTTCCTGGAAGACACGCACAAACACACACAAACACACACAGGGCAAGTCTCCCTCCTCCATCCCCATTGATTTTGTTTCAGTATCTCTTTATTGTAACTTTATCAGCGTGTGTCGGCAGATTGGGGGGGGACCAGGAGAGGAGGGTGCGTTTGTGTACTAGCTTTAGCAAGTGATGAACCTTTCTGTCTGGCGTGCCTCTCCTTGTCATGCTGGCAGCGTAGTCTTCAGCATTACTCAAAAGCCCGGAGACATTTCAAACATGAGAGGGACATAAAAAAAAAAAAAACCCTAAAGAACAAATGCTGCCTCAGCCCGAAGTTATTTCATATTTCACCTGTCAGAGCTCTTAAGTGGCAATACAGAAGCCATGCTAAATGGTATATAATCTGACCTTTATATAAATTGATGCTACAATGAGTATTTCTTTTAATTTAACTCGCCTTTCTTCTGAGCGCTTTAGGAAAGTATTGACGGCTTACTTAGGCTTATCAGAATATATGGCTCTAAGGGACAGTGGGCCCAAGCTGCCGTTGAATTTTTTAAGTTTTTTTTTTTTTTTTATCAGAATAATTGTGAAGTTAAATCCAGCCTTGGTCGGCCCATCTCAGCTCCCAATCAGCCATCCCCGGCCGGCGTCACTGACGGTTTATCGGTTTTCTGCACAAAATAATGAAGATCCCATAAAAAAAGCGGGGAAAATACAGCCCCTGCAATGAAAGCCAAGTGTGAGGTGTAAAAATCAAATTAAATGACCTTTCACCCCAACATTTATTGATGAGTTTTAACAGCAGCAGGTGTTGTCACGGGGGATATTTGACGATGCGTAAATCAAAGCACAATTACAGTTGGTGGATGAGCGGGCAGCATGCTGAGAGGGACACTCGAAGGCCCAAGATGCCCTTTCCCCCTCTTTGTACCCCTCTCGGCTTCCTGCCTCTTAGCTATCAACGCCAGTCTGATTTAGGAGCGCGGCGATTATCCAAGCACAGTCAGAAATTTGAGCCCATGACAAGGTAGTTTTTATCCGGACACTTCTTCATCTTTTTCCCCTCCTCAGTATTGCCAGAGTGGCATCATCTCACGCCACCTCCTCCACAACTCCCACAAGGTCATTTCTGGTTTACAAACTACTGCTGGCTTTATAATGTCACGAGGCCTTGAACTGATATCAGACGCTTTTTTCTTCTTCTTTTCTTCTGCTTCTTTTTTTAAAGCACTGACCTAACACAGCACCAGAGCATTCTGCTTAATTGACCTGGGATGAAATGTAGTGTGAAATTTGTGACTGCAGGGTTTTCCATTCACCTGGGTGAATTACTCAACATTCACTTAAGGCACACAAACACACACACACACTACTTGAATACACACAGCCATATGTTGCTTATCCCCTGTTATTTAAACTGTCACACTCTATCAGTCTGAGCTGCTTTACCTCAAACATTATCACACCTGTGAATGCACAGATACTTCGCACTATAACTCACAATACTGTCACTATATGTTTCCTGCAATAACAGCGATACACAAAACTTTCTGAAATACATCAAGATGTTTAACAGAGGAAGCAAAATAGCCTTAAAGGGAAAAAATGTGGGAATTATATGTTGTGTGCATATTTTCTTTTTTTTTTCTTTTCAATAGTGTGCCTCTTCAGTCACACATTCACAGTTCACATACAAGGTCTTGAATAATCAGGCCCCGCCTTGTCTTAAAAACCTTATAATGTATATTACTGTACACTATTCTTATTGTATATATTGTATATCTTATATCTTATTCATCTGTTCCTCTGTCTCTCCTGCTGCTTTGAGCATGTACATGACAAAAGAATTTCCCTCGGGATAAATAAAGTTGTTCTTATTCTTATTCTTATTCTTATTATTCTTAATAACGTATCATCCCAATAGAGCACTTCACTCTCAGACTGCTGACTTACTTAGGACAGTAAAAGGGCAGAGAGAGGCTTTAACTTCCAAGTTTCTCTTCCCTGGAACCAGCTTCCAGTTTGGATTCAGGAAACAGACACCCTCACCCCTAACCGGTCGCAGCAGATGGCTGCCCCTCCCTGAGCCTGGTTCTGCAGGAGGTTTCTTCCGGCTAAAAGGGAGTTTTTCCTTCCCGCAGTCGTCTGATTATTTACGTTTTCTTTCTGTTGGGTGTTTGTCTTATAATATAAAGCACCTTGAGGTGACTGTTGTTGTTATTTGGCACTATATATATAACTATGTGGTCAATAGAGATCAATTAAAATAAATATTAGTGTCTAAACGCTAGTTTAACTCTACGGAGTTATTCTACTCTAAACTTTGAGGGAAGACACTGAAACAAATACCAGAGGGACTGAGGAAAACTGTTGACTGATACAAGATGTGCTAAATTCATTGGAGGCTTATACCCACCTTATATAACACTCATACAAAGGCTTCAAAACAGTGATTGATTATTCCAACGCTCTCTGTTACACCAGTATGAGAATGTAATGCTAAATATACATTGGTTCACTTATCTTTACAACATCTTTTTTAATCTCTCAATTAGTATTAATGCTTTCGATCAGCCTGAAGAGCCCAGTATTGGTCAGATGTGAAAAAACCAGCACTGAAAGAAGCCATCAGTGGCTGGATGGTGAGATGGTTGTGTACAGTGGAGCGTGGGGTTGCATCCCCTGCTCTGCCATCCCTCATCCACAGTGTGTGAGTCTCTCCTGTGACCCCGGCAGTGTGAGTTTGATGAATGCAGCACATCTGCCCTCCTGAACCGCTGAGACTCTGTCTGCGAGGCCCCCTCTGCCTCAAGTAATGGCCACTGTTCTACACCACTGACACGTAATCACACAAACACTGCAGAGCATCATCGTGAAGGAACACACCGACGGACTTATTTATTTATTTTTTGTGTAAGTGCGTACTCAGCGTTGATGTGAAGACAATGCGTAGACGGTTATACACGCACGTATAAATATGTCAGCACACATGGAGAACAGCAGTTACCTTCTTCTAATATCATAACGCCGACATGACACCGTCTCCACTTTGCGAGGACGTCCTTCCAAATAACAGCGATGACGTGGTGCTCAAGGGTAATATTTGGATATTTCATCGTGTAGCCATCAACATATTGCTGCATGTAATACACCGACGTAATCTCATTAATGTTAAGCTGTCAGACTCATACTATTGCGGGTGATGTCTTCATCGGGCCATCATTGTAGCATGGTGTTTGAAACATGTACAATAGCCTAATTTACTACTAAACAAACACGACTCGCCTCCGTCTCCACGTCTTCCTGTTTGAAAGGAAAGGGCGGGACCTGCGAGCGGTCCTCCGGGAGGGTGTTGCCGGGAAACGTCGCTGTCAGTCTCTCAGGAAGGCAGTCATGCAGGTGCCCTAGCTACCTGTTCATCTCGCAGATAATTAATGTGTACAAGGAGCCGCTAATTGCACTTTTCACTAATGATTTATGGGTTTTGTGAAAGGGGGGAAATTGGGGGAAGTGTGTGTGTACACTCTAGTGAGTGAGTACAGCTGGGTGAGGAGACATGATTGATGAAGAGTGTGTGGATGCACTGTCAGTGTGGAAAGATATACCCCCCCCCCCCCCCCCACCACCCCTGTAGGAAAGGGCTAGTGACACACACACACACACACACACACACACACACACACACACACACACACACACACATACACACTGGTCAGCTGCTGTCGATACCTGCCAGCATGGGGTATGTGGACTTCATTGAATAAGGCCAAAGATGTGAGCCTCATTCTCCATCTTTATCACCTTGTGTTGGTTTTCTTGAGAGACTTGCTTTTTTATACACTGTATATCATGTAAATCTTGCATTTGACAAATAATTTGTTGCATTTTTAATATGATCTGCTACCTTGTCCACGTCTCCCCTCTGGCTTATTCAATTCAGTTCAGTTCAGTTCAGTTCAGTTTTATTTATATAGCACAGAATCACAACCACCACCTCAAGGTGCTTTATCTTATAAGGTAAAGAGGTAAAGTAAAAACTCCCACAATTAGATGACCCTGTATGAGCAAGCACTTGGAAAAAGTGGGGAGGAACAACTCCCTTTTAACAGGAAGAAATCCCCATACTTTCCTTCAACAGTAGTAGGGTTCAGTCATTGTCAGAAATCAAATTAAAGTCAGTCCAAAGAGATGCATGATGTCTTATCATGTGTCTGTTTGTTGGATAAAGCTGTCCATATTTTAATAAAAACTTTGATCTGGTCAGTTTTTGAGATAAGAATATATTTTTGTGAGCAGCTTTTTGATTAATACCCCATCAGTGAGAAAATAACTGAAATGGTCTATGTACTTGATGTTTTATTGACGCCTCTGTCTTCCTCTTCTTTTTTTTGTCTTTTTGTTTTGCTTTCCACAGCTTTTAGAGTTTGATAATGAGCTGTCAGTGTTCAAAGAACGTCTGCATGAACAAGAGATCGGTTTCCCGCCAAGGTATGGAGCCATTACATGTATTACACAATGGTTTGTTTGATGCATTTATATTTAAAATACAGAGATCTACCTGTGTAGAGCCACACAGGTTATGTGGCTCTTTATCCAGCTCATTGACAGTTTTTGAATGTATGGTAAACCCTGGACGCAAACCAAAAACTGAAATTAAATGCCACTAGAATTGTAACTGGGTCAAAATGACCTGTTGAGAAGTGACAAGAAAACAGCCCTTGGTTCGTCAGCAGCACAGAGGAAGTTATTTCGATCTAACTTTCACTTTCAGAGAAATTCTTATCTCATTATCATTCAAAGCTTCTTGAAAAAATCAGGACTCAAAGAACTGGTTATAAATAAACAGACGAAGTAAAAGCTTACTAGACTGTGAAACCCCCCAAAATATCTTTTTCTAATGTGCTACAAAATCTCTTAGAGGTTTTACCTGGTTTGTTTGAAATTTAAAAGAAAAATGATCAAAATAAAGAGGTATCGATTTTATCCTTCAGTGTATCTGAAAAAATTCCAAACTTCACAAGCAAAAAAGAAAAGTCCTAAAAGAGCGAATCCTGAGGTTTAAGTTCTTACATTTCGATAAATGCAGCGATTATGCTGCTCAGATATGCGCCTTAAAGACTCGTTATTAATATGTAAAATTATAAGTAGCCAATCACGCGCTTATTGTCCAAAACGGTTTAATGAAAGCTGTTGGATGTGTGTTTGATTGGTATCAGTTGTTAAGTCTGATTGCGTACGCTTCCAAACTGCTCCCATGTGTCTCTGCTGGTACGTATGTGTGTGTGTGTGTGTGTGTGTGTGTGTGTGTGTGTGTGTGTGTGTGTGTGTGTGTGTGTGTCGCTGTACGAACACTATGGACAGCATTGATAATTCCGTCTCACTGGGACTTGGGGGAGATTGGAGCGGGTGTTCTCCTCTCCTCTTCCTCAAACAAATGCATTTGCAATTAGCCCTTTCAGAGGAGAGGGAGGGCAAACACGCGGATGGCGCGGAAATATGTTTCGGGAGCAGCGCGTTAATGGCGCTTGACCTTTGCCGTCGGTTGTGACTCAATCAGCGCAGATAATGAAACGCTGTAATCAAACAATAATTACTTGATAAACTGCTCTGGTGGCAGGCGCAGGGCGGCTGGGGATTTTAGCATGTGTGTGAGTGTGTGTGTGTGAGAGAGAGAGAGAGAGAGAGAGGTCTCGAGAAACATGGAACCGTGTGTGTGTGTGTGTGTGCGCGCGCCATACATGTGTAAAAGTGAGAGCTGGAGACTGAGTGTGTGTGTCAAGGTTCTGCCAGTCCCTGTTTTTTAAATGACTCTGTGTCTTAATCAGGGACCCCATTTACATCACTTTGCATAAGTGACAGTAGGATTTATTGTCCTTTTACACTGGCTGACTTTTGCACCTATCCATATAATACTGAATCATCTCTCCACAGGGAGGAATGAATGTGCTGCTGTGAACGAATACAAATGATTTCCACATACTTGAGGTGATGATGAATCAAATATATGAAAGCCGGGAGCAGCATATGAAATTTGATTTGATCTACTCTGTGTGTGCGACAAACCACATCATTGTCAGTCATGTAATGGGTAGCAGTGGCCTAGTTAAACTTAAACAACCCCCTCCTGCAGTTTTTTTCCTTCACATCCACACACACACTCACATCTATCTATCTATACAGATAGATACTGGTACCCCTCCCCCTGTCAGGTCTGCCTTGTGTTCCTTGAGCAATCAAGCCCCAACGATTGTTCTCCATCACATAGCCTGCTCCGGACCGGCCCCTCACCATCTGTGAGGTTATTACTCTTTTTAATGCAGGCCATCAGAACACAGCCTCGCCGACACACACGCATGCACGCACACGTCTCACTTTGGTTCAGATCTATAAATCAATACTAGTCACAAACATTTAATCTGCAAGTTAATTCTGTCCGCTGTCCAGCGCCGGATAAGAAGTTGTCACAAAATGAGAGATGCTGTCAAGAGTGAACTAAGCGTTGGCTAACAAAAGGCCGTGATGCACACTGTAAGTGGCACAATGTTGGTGACTGTGTGCACGCGTGAATTCTTCCCCTCTGCGTCGCTGCGGAGGCTTCGAGCAGTAAAATGCATATCTCTTTACCTTCAAGAAGTCATCCATCACAGTTGGCCGTGACACGTCTAAGTACTCGGGCACCCGGGTGAGGAATTTGCCCGGGCCTTGCCACAGTTGGACCTGGAGCCAGTCGGCCGCTGTGCACCGACAGGCTGCAGGACAACTCGCACAGTCACACACAGGAACGCATGTATGCTTAGCAGTTTTCCTATCCAGTGATTTGAGAGAGAGTCTATTAATCAGAAACCATTCATTTATTTAGACACAGTTTTTCCATCAGGCATAATATATGAGACTTGCAACCAGCCATTAAGCCATTATCTTTGCACTGGCTGCAGCATGGCCGGTAATGAAAATAATGTGAAGTTTTGCTATAGATTACGGTAGTTTTGATTTCATATTTGAAATGGCATAACTAAGGTAATATGCCCTAAAACATACTAAGGCACCAGTAACTTATTCATGTATTTTGATTGATTTGGGGGGAAAGCTTTTAGTACTCCTCTGATCTGATTTCTTTGCTGTTCTTTTTGCACGAGATCGATGCAAAAATTGAATCGGGAGCCCAGCTTCTGGAAGAAATGCAGTGGACGGTGAGGGAGCAGAGGGAGAATGTATTCTGCCTGTAACGTGGTTACCTAGAATGGGCTTTGAGAGAGATTTTGAGTGACATCAGACCAGCGGCACAACTCTATCAGTGGACAAATCATGAGTGATTTCAGAGCAAGAAGATGGTGTGGATGCTGGTGGGTGGAAAGATATGGAAAAGCCAGGAGTAGAAACAAAACTAGCCGCTGCTCCACGTGTTTGTAAAGAAAGAGAGAGGTGCCAAAGAGGAGATATTTTCCTGTAGACGACACCTGGATGCCAGTGATGTGCAGTTAAAGCTGCTAAAACCCTACAGGATTCTCTTCATGCTTAGAAGGGAAACATAGCATTAAAATTTAGTTAATGTCTCTCATCTTTGAGCACAATACTTATCTTGCTACAATGAAACTGTTTAGCGCTGCATTGAAATTATTAAAACCTACAAGCACTCTTTAAACGAGCTTTGCGCTAGAGAGAAAATTCAAAGGTTCCTGAAAGATGAGAATTATTTCTGTAATTTTGAAGTCAAAATGACCAGTTTTACCAAATTCTGATATTTAACAGGTACATTTTAACCTGATGCAGCACTTTGTACCATATTTTTATTCTTGGACTCTCCCAGAGAGGCTTTCCATGATTCACACGTCACAATTATTCTTATTTTTCTTATACTTGGTTTTAGTCCATCCTCCTCAGTAAAGTTCGGTCTCTAAGAAAACATTTTACCTTCTCTCACCTCACGTTAGTGCCTGAAATGAACACATTAACGATTTTTGCTCTTTTTGACTTTATACGGAACCAAAGAAAAGCTGTGTGAAACTGGGTCACAGTAGTGAACTGACATTGCTATTGCTCGAATAATCCTGCTACCATTGCTACGAAGAAATAGCCACATTAATAAACTGAATCAATAAAAGACTAATAACCCAAGAAATATATATTTGAGCAGACTGATCCTTTCTCACTGTCCAACTGGAACTGTGTTTAAGTGTGTATAAAGACAGCAGGGTGAAGGTCTTTGAGGGAACATGATGGCTCCACTCTTGTGTGCTTATGTTTGTCAAGTCTAGACACTGACAGCAGCAGAGGAGTAGAGCGTGGCCTTGAGGTCAGGAAGTGATGTCTGTTAGGAGGCAGAAACCTGTAAACGGTTGCGTCTGCGCTGTTTGGGAAGCACTGTGGGAGCCCTCCTGGCACATCACCATTTATTTTCTAAAGCTGCAGGGCTGAGAGGACAAGCCAAAAAAGTGACTTGCCTGCTGGGAAACTCGACAACATTCACATGGTCCTGAAAGAGGAAGGTTGGGAGGTGGTTGGAAAGCTGATGCCAGGCAGAATGGCTTTGCCCTTCAGATGAGAGAAGATTTTAGTCAAGTGACACAAATGGCTACCTGCCAGTTCTTCAATAACTGCTAATAAGAGCATGAGTGAATTGTCAGAGCAGTGGAGAATTTCTGGAGACTTGTTTTGAGCTCATAGGAAGTGCTCACACACAGATGGCTCTTCTGCATACAGTAACCGTCCTGTTCTGTGGACAGCTCTCTTCACTCTAAACCCCTGCTCCCTGAAAGCCTGCACGAATGATCTCACCCTCTGCATGTGAATTTAATTGTGCATTAGTCCTATAGCCCTTCTGTTTGCTTCATATATGAAGGAGTCTTGTTGTTCCCTGCTCTGTGAACAGCCATGCTATAGAGGAGCAGTCCCACGTGACCGCATGTGAAGAGCACCACACATGCAGTTTAGCGCCAGTGTTTGGTTAAAGCGTTGCCCCCGAGCCGCCGTAAGTGTGCTGCTCATGTTGCCCGAGCCCTGCCACAGGATCCGGCGTTACACGCTGATCTGCTGAACACGAACATTGTTTTACAACCAGCAGCGCATCCATCATTCTAACTACTAGAGAGCCATCGCAAACGATGAGGGGCCACTGTGTTGATAATAGCCAAAGATTGTCCGCTGTCATGTATCGCTGCCTCTTGTCTGAGACGATGCCACTGAGAAGAGGCCTTTGTTAAAAACAATCTTACACAGAGAGGATTAAATGGATGCCATCTGTGTCTTCTTGTCTTCATTTAGAACAGCTAAAGGCACAACGTGTCATAGCCGAGCCCCGGCAGGCTGTGGGCCATGAGCTACTGATGGCATTTCACTCTGTTTGTACTGCACTATGCCAATGTTGTGCCTGCGAGCCTCCCAGCTCTACAAACCGAAGCAAACATTCAGCTTTATTGATAGCGTTTGGCTGATCTTTTTGAATTTCTGCGTGTGTATGTGTGTGTTGTGTTTTGCCAGGCCTCCCCTGACAACGGCAAACAAACATAGCTGTAGAGGCAGCGAGTCGTTCGAAGCCCGCAGTTTCAGACTTTTTTTTAGCCAATCCCAGCTCGACAGCGGCCACTCCAGCATTCTGCAAAGCTCTTTAGTGTTCGTGACCTCAGGTCGCTGATACGATGACTCTTATCTCTGACTTCCTGCCCTACCTGTATTCTCAAATTTATATTGCCCTCATCAAATACTGGGTAAGTGAATAGTGCACTGTTTGTCCTGTCACTTATTTGTCATTATGAAGAGCAATAGCTTTTTATGTGGAGAGAAGAAAATGAGACAAGGAAGTCTGGCCTGGGAACAATCACGGAGTGTCTGCTCCAGGCAAAACAGGTTGTTAAAGTTGCCTACAATCTCAATTTTACAGACAATATTTTTCTTTTAAAATGATAATTGGAGCTTGGTTTATTGTCGTAATGTTTGAAAAAGATATAACAGTTCAGCGTTATACAAATAGTGTGTGTAGTAGCTTGTATAATACAGTAATGTGTGTCACTGCTGCCTCTCCCTCTGCTGGGAGAGGCTGATTGACACTGTAGGTAGGGCCGGTGTTCACCTCTCCAGCATTTACTGTTGCAAGACAAACAAGCTGACACCAGCCACAACACATGTGAGTAATGTGCCAGCAGCAAAGTCAAACATTAAACCCCAACCCAAGCGTGAATGAATGAGCTCTCGATGACTGCTAGCGGGTCTCGATATGCGACCGTTTGCACATGCATCATCTGTAAAGTGGTCAGCAACACAGGAGAGCGTGTTAACGAGCAGGGACACTGTGTTCTTACCTCAACTTTACACAAGTGAGAGAAGATGTCTTAGAATAGGGCCTGACTGATGAATCAGCTGATATTAGCCATTTGCCGATGGGTGTTGGCATTTATAATAGCAGGTAAATGAGAATTAAAAAGTAAACCCGTTGGGAGCTGTGTAACTTTTGTGGCATTCCTAAAGATGTGTTTAGAGCCACACACAACAACAACCAGCTGCAGCAGAGTCAGGCAGAACTTGTAACAATAAAACCAGATTATTTTTAAACCGCATTGTCATATTATCTTAATAATGACTCATACACATTCATACATAACAAATGGTAATGAAATCTGTTTGAGTTTGGTGTGACTGAAAAAGATATTTCAGATTTTTAAATCACCAGATATCAGTATTGGTCTTTAGAGTCCTTTATCAGTCAAGCTATCAAAGACCTTTTCTTCCTCACTTTTTCAGTGACAGTGTTTACATTTGATAGTGTGCATAGTATAGTATGTGCATTATATTAGACAGGCCGTTTGAGCTTTGACTATACTTATGATTGGAGAGTAGTTGTTAAAAACAGTATTAGAAAAAAGTGTACTTGCAACATCAGGTCATGTAAGTTATTTTTTTTATTTTACTGTTGTTACATTTCATGTAAACCCACTATATACCCAAAACATGGACAGTTAGTAAGCCTTATAGCTTTTGGACTTTTAGAGGTTTAAAGATAATGAATTACTCAGTTTTGTCACAATTTATTATTTTGATTCGATTTATTGTTGTTTCAGTATCAAGCAAACTGTGGTCATTGCATACTGAATGTGAGCTCCATAGACTATGAATAGCACAGAGTCAAAATCAGTTCTGCTTGCAAGTAATCTAAAACTAGCAAAGTAGCAGATTTGGGTCTGTTAGCATCAGTGTTCACCGAGAGTGAAGACGTGCAAGTGTGCAACACCACTTTTGAATGCTGTTTATTAGTTAACTGATCAAAGATGAAGTCGCTCTCTTTGAAGTGATGAAAAATTCTGAAAAGTTTCAAAATATTCACAAGTGGCCGATGTTTACATGAGCAGCCAAGCCAAGTAAATCCTGTATGTGTCAGCCATTTTATCTGACTGTCAACAGCTGATTGTGCATTCAATAAAGTTTTGACCTGACTAGAGGTCCTTCATGAATTTTCCAATTTTCCATTTTATATGTTGTCTAACAGTATTAGCACAAAGAACAGTTGGTAAAGCAGTGCCAGTGTTCATTTTGAATCTTTAGTGTGCAAATGTGTGGAATCCTTAAAGTGTACCCCCCCTTCCCAGTTGTTGTTATCAGTTTAGTTCATTAATTAGAGTAATTAGTCTTGCTGGGGCCAGTAAGGGTGGGATATGAGTTGGCGGCCTCCAGCCCACACACCCTTTCGGACCGTTTACATTCCCCGATAACTTTGTGAGCTCACTAATCGGACACATTAATCACATTGGCCCCAGCGCGCCGTTCGACTGTTTGCCGTTGCATTAAGACTTGTTATCTCTATTGGAGCCAGTGGAGGGTGTGGTGAAACGGAAAGGGGAACAGCCCAATACCTGCTCACACCGGGCCAGAGAATGGCCCTTTGATGGCCACTGTGGAGTATTTTTAATTAGTTTTTCCAACGTCTGGCTGTCGTCAGAAATAACTGAATGATAGTTTTTGTTGTTGAAGCGCTCAGGGAAGTTTGCTATCAAGAGGGAGTTCATTGTTTGAAGGAGGTAAGGGGGAAAACTTGATTTTCTCTCAATCTCTTTAACACTAAAATGACCCCAAGCTTGTTAGTCAATAAAGCTATAACAGAGTCCCTGATAGGCTGATTGTTCACAGGCTGTTTAAGGCCGGCAGCCGTCCCTCATGAAGCTGCAGCATTCAGGCCACCCTGAAGTCGAGCAGCTCTCCAATCTCTTTGAAGACTTTGCTCTTTTCCACCCTCACTTTGCTTCTTTCTGACTGATCCGTCTTTATCCCCTCTCTTCTGCCTCCCTGTCTATCTCTGTTTCACTCATCCTATTCTTCATGCTCTCTTTTATCCCTGGATCACTTCTTTAGCCCTTTGATTAGCATACCAAACCCCCTATGCATTTCCCCTATGGTTTAAGGGCTATTAATGCTAATTGGAGGCTGGGAGCTTCTTTAAGTAGCTCTCTGCAGGTCTGTTTGTACACCTGGTGGGGGAGCTCCGTGTGTGTGCGTGTGTGTGCGTGTGTGTGTGTGTGTGTGTGTGTGTGTGTGTGCGTGTGTGTGTGCGTGTGTGTGTGTGTGTGTGTCAGATGAGCCCACTTCACGCCCCAAGATTAACCTCCTACACAAAGACACCCAAACACACTTTTATCATTTCTAATAAACAGTCAGTCTATTGCTGGTATTCTGTTTCTGATAATGTATACAACTGCTGATTAAAGTAATAAATGTATCACAGTAAAAAATAGAATCAATGTTATTTCATTATTTTTCATCATGTCTATAGTGGATACTGTAATGTTAATGTGCACCTTCCTCATTTTATGATGGAAACACATGGCAAATTAATAACTGCAATATAACCGTCATGATAGAGAAACAAACCCCCCAAACATGTTTCACTGACTAATCTCCAATAAAACTAATGCAATCCAATTAATGAATAACTTTCTTAACAGCGCTCATTTTTCATGTATTTTCACTGGCCTGATGTTAAGAAACAAAACTAAATATGAACAGAACAATATAAAGAATTCTATAGCATATGGCAAACAGTCAGCAATAAACTATAAAAACAGTCAAACAGAATCCATTAAAAACTATACAGGGAAAATAATACAAGATAGCTGAACCAGACAGTCAACAAGAGGAGGGAGTAACCTTCACATACTCGATCATTAGCATCCTCCAGCTTGATCTAAAAACTCTATATTTGGATAATTTCACGGTTTATATCAGCGCAATATGTTTTCAAGCTTTCTTCATCCTCATATACTAATATTATGATCCAGTTTTTATGTTTGAAGAATTTCTGTCACGTGTCATTGTTATTTAAAATGTAATGGTCTGCAACAGCACCTCATTCAGGATGGTAATAGTGGTCGGTTGGGCCACACTTTTGATGCAGACATAAATTGTGAAAATACATGTTAACGAAGTTTCGTACAGACATTAAGGTCCTGATCAGTCTCTTTCGCACACTTCTGTGTAACACCATAGTCACTGTTTTTATTTCTCCTTTCTAAAACTGCACATTTTGTTATGATATTCCTGGGGTTTCCTGGATGAATTCTATTTTTTCCCAATGGGTGGATGAATAACCAATAATACAACAGTGTTGCAACATGATGTCCATGATAATAGAGGTATCTCGATGCAGCAATTCTCCAGTACTTTGCACTACATTGCAAGGTTTTTACAATACATTGCAATACCTGTGTAGCTTAAATTAATCAGCGATCTGATTCGCGTTCACCTGCTCTCATTTACTTTGCCCCTTCGAGTTTCTTTTTCATCAGGCCTCAGTCACATACAGAGACTTGTTGGCGACCTACTGCCAACCTCCGGTCACTAGAGTGTATCCCCCAGCCGGTTGGCGAGGGGTTGCAGGAGGTTACTGGGTGTTGATGAGTGAGAACGGCTGCAAAGAGAGCGCTGCACCAAAAGCCTTCTTGTGATTGCTTTGATCGCTAGCAGATTTCAGTGGTTTGCATGCAAGATGCCAACATGTCTGCAAATAGTTGCTGAGTAACCACTCAGTACTAATGCAACTTTAAAAAGTCCAACACAAACTTGAAGCTTATATATTAAAAGTGAAAATTTAACTAATTAAAAAGGTGCAGCTTTTACTTTGAAGGCAGATGGTCTCCATTTCTGGTTTGTGTTGCGCTCTTGACAGTTTTACCACAGCTTGGCAAATGCAACTTTAAAATCAGGCAGCATTATTATATTTTATTTATTTACTTTTTCCATAACAGTGAAACAAAAACAAAAAAACTACTTGCAGTCCCATCCAAAATGCACTGCTTGGATCAGGTGAAGTCGAAACGAAATTATTTATATTGGAACTGGTGTAACGCTAGCAGCTCTATCAGTGGTGGTAACAGCTGGAACTGCAGCAGCATGAACCCACGTGATGATTTGAATGAACAAACATTGAAAGAAACCACAACCAAGTACGTTTTCTGCCTCAGCACAAAGTCCAATTAAGCTATCAGAGCTTGGCAAGTGTGATGAATGGAAAGCCTGGTGTGTGTGTGTGTATGTGTGTGTTTATTTTATCATTAGGGTATCACCATCCTCAGAGAAGGGCTATTTTCTATTATGCAGTTAGCACGTATAGCACTGAAGGAGCAAATTGGATTGGTATTACAGTATGTACGCCCGGCGCTACATCCTGATGAGCGCCGACAAACAAATTGGATTGGTGGTGTGTAAATCTGAAGCAGTTTGATGAGCCGAAGGGGCAAATTGAATTCTCAACAATGTAAATCTGTATCAGCTCAATGGCTCCCCACCCATTTCGAGCCCTGCCGCCACTTAAATCATGCGATTGTTCCCTGCTGTTCCAAGATACAATCTCTCTTAGCCATTTGCTGCAGCACCTAATCTGTTTTTGATGACCGTGTAGGGATGTAGCTATACATATGGGCAACTGAATCTCCCCCACGCTCATTCTTTCTTTTCATTTTCCCCTCTCTCTCGCTCAAACACACACACACACAAACACAAGCCCTACAGTTGGCAGAGAAAGATTGCTTTGATTGAGCCATCCATGTGTGTTGATTCAAGAGATTACTCAGATGATTGGTCATACTAATGGACCTCCTGTTTTCTTGGGAAAACATTTTGATCTCTGTCTGTGAGATAACATCTCATATTTATTACTCCTCCAAGCCCTGTTGATTCACACGAATCATATTTATTGCTTTCCTTATTGGCTTTTTTTGTGCAACACTTTTCTATAAAATAAAATACGACACAGTTACCCTGTATAAAATGTAGTCAAATGCAAAATATGATGGCAAATCATTCATGTTCCCTGGATTTAACTAATGTTGCGACACATCATGTCTTGATGGAGAATTGTTATTGTTATTAATTTGATGCCAGTAATGCATTTTAATAGAGCACGGGAGAAACAGGAGATGAGAAAAGCTTAAAAGACAATGAATTTATACATGTTATGCTATTTTTTTAAAAAGCAGTCTAGAGACATTTTATCTTTAAGATGTAAAATAAATATATAAACAACATCCAAAGTGTGGTCTGACCAATCAAAATACTGCATTTCTAATGCATGATTTAACCTCGGGTTACAGATGAGAGGGACCATCCAACCTGTGAGGTTTAGAAGCATCTGTGATGAGGGGAAGCAAGCATAAGTGCACATAACATGGGGAACTTGCGAAGGCACCGTTAATGCTAAACAATATATGCATGTGTTGCTTGAATGCCAAAGTGGCACGGTTATCAAAAACACCTTATAAATATGCATAAATGAATGTTTGCCATTTTTACAGATCTTTCTGCTTGTGTGTTTCTTCAGTTATCCGTACAGTGAAGACAGCAGTCAGGGGAAGCAGTACATGAATACCAGATGCCCCGCCTGGTGTGACCGAATCCTGATGTCTCCCTCTGCCAGAGACATGTTGCTAAAGGTGAGCCTCTATTTCTACTCAAACGTCACCACTCTCCCCTCAGCTAAAGAGCAAGTGTCTTTATTAATGCCTCACTCTGCTCCTACAACTCCATCATCCTTGATCTGCATGCCCCTCCTCTCCTTTGGCACTTCACAGATGGAAGGATGAGGTGTCTGTAAATATTAATTAGCAATGATAAGCCATGGGTCCACCCAGACAGTATATATATCCAAACACTGGAATTCCAGTGGGTCCCGTCTTCCTCATTGAGCGGCAGATCTGTCTTTTTACTCGCAGAGCTGAAGCCTGCCAGTCCCTGTTCGGCTTCAGATCCATCCCATTATTAACGCCAGCCAATCTGCCACCTCTGGAATCTCAGCCAATAAAACCCAGCTTTGTCTTTAGAGGCCTGAGCCTTTTGAGCGCTGGAACACACGGGCTTTCATCTGTTAATGTGTGTGAAAGAGATGCAGCAGTGTATTGTACAGTACCAGTCCACAGTGGGGGGGTTACTCAGGAAGTTTGGCTTCTTTTCTTCTTTTGTCCACAACAAATGAGAAAATTCCTTCCTGATCTTTATTCTTTACTGACTGAAGCATCACAAGGACCCCGCAGAACAATAACTCCCATCGCTGTGTTACCATAGATTGTAAATTACAGAGACTGCAGAGGCTTAAAATATGGTAGCATGCAGTTTGTTTTTACCCACTTAAAGTGTCAGAATTATATAAGAGGGGATCCATGCGCCCAAACAGCTGGTTCGCTGTTTGCTTTTCTTCCCCTCAAGCACCGGTTAATTGTTTGTAATGCAGGGACAGAGTGGAACAGTTAGTGTGTTCGCAGATTGGCTGATGATTCACTGAGCGCACACTCTCTGGCTCCGAGCGTTACAGATTGTTGAGACATGGGCCCGTAAACAGCCCGGCGTGCGGCGTCATCTATCATGGCACGGTCGGTTAACTTGCCATCATGTTATTTTCTGCTTGCCGAGCCCTAACACGCCAAAGGTTGCCCGCTGGCTGTGCGGCACGGCACCGGCTCCGGGAGCGGCGGTAATGAATGTTTAGCCGAGCGAGCGCTCCCTCTCTGCCGGAGGGCCCCGGGTAATTTGTTTATCTGTCTAAAGATTATGCAGCCCGAAAATCCACAATTTTATGCTGCCTTTGTAAATTATCAAGTGTGTGTTTGATGAATGTATCTCAGGCTGCGGGAGGCAGCGGCACAGGAGCCGGCTGCCAGACAAATAGAGAGGAAGCGTGCTGACCCGGCTCCGCTGCAGGATTGGTCTGAAGTTAATTTGGATTTGGCTTTATGGTTCATTCTCCGGCTCTCTGTCTCTTTCTTCTAAAGTGTCAGTGCCGCTCGCCACATCACAACCGGTGGCACACACCAACCTCTGTGTGTGTGTGTGTGTGTGTGTGTGTGTGTGTGTGTGTGTGTGTGTGTGTGTGTGTGTAAGTGGGGGCTGGTGGCTGTTTAAAAAGTCTTTAGTTCAACCAGACAAGTGTGATTTATACTCCAGTCTGCGGATTCATGTGCGAGTGGCTCGGAGCTTCTTTGTGTGCAGGCAGTGATATTGAAACACGGTTTTCTCAGATAAGCACTTAGATTACACTGAGAGTGTATTAGGCCGTGAGGCAAATGTCCACTTTGTAAATTGCTCCTGCATTTCATTTTTCTTCACGCGAGTTTAAAGTTAAAACTCAAAGCTCGAGGTGCGTTCAGCCACAGCTCAGTGCCGCTGCTCTCTGAGAATCGGGGTAACTATAATAAGAAGGAAGAAGTCTGGCGTCGAAAAAGGACGTCGGGCTACAATTAGGTTTTTTTCTTCGTTTTCTTTGCCTGCTGTGATTCATTTTTGTGCCTGTAAATTAGCTTAATTTTACTAATAGCTGTGCCTGAACTAAGCATAAACTATTTAACATCCCCTAATTTACTTAGTAGTTATATCGAGCATTTATTTAAAATTTATCTTCATTACGTCCCATTCAATCTGAGAACTCATTGGGTAGCCTGCCTACTCGCCTTCTGGGGGCCACGTCTAATATTTTGGGGGTTCTGGAGGAGGCAGCATATCTTAATTAGCCAAGGCGTTCTATTCTGTCCACCCAATGCTGGTAAATTTAAAAAAAACAAAAAAACGGATCCGTTTACCTCCATGCAACCAAAACCAGCTCCAAAGCGACTGATCAGATCACAGCAGAATTGTGTCCCTTTTCCAACAGACTCTGCATTATTCATATTCAAATGTGGGCTTTTTAACATCACATCACTCCCTAATATTTTCAGCATTTCTCAAGCTGAATGACTAAGTGTCTCTCTGTTAGTGAACGACAGCAGTGCTGATATTATTAAGATTTTTCTGGCACCTAAACAAATACAACATTTTTAGTCACGTGTCGATTGTGTAAAACAGCCCCTGTAGGACCTGATAAACTTTTACAAATTTCTAATAACTGATGAAGGAGGAATCTTTCTTTATCTGTCTGCACTTCAGAAACCGAGGACTGTAGTCATGCATCTTCTAAAGGAGGTTTTTCTTTGTCCTTTTTTCCAGCACACGTGGAACTTAGATGACGAGTGTAAGCTTAGTTCTGGTGTCCTAATGTGTAGGAGAGAAACTCCTCAGTTGAAATTTACTGTTGAAACTGTTTTGTCCAGAAGTTGCCTATTTTACTTTTCCAGCTGACTTTTATTTTGAAACCAGCTACATGATCCTCCTAATTGTGTTTAATGAAGCTGCTCCATTTCATATCAATACCACGACACTAGCATGTAATGATTGTCCTGTGTAAGTGCGACCCCAACATTTAGATCACACCACGTTTGATTTTGTGTCTCTGCAGCCTGAAAATGAAGAGAAGTCTATAGTCTATGATAACATTGGGCCCAATGTCTGCATGGGGGACCACAAGGTAACACAACCTCACTCACTGTGTGCGATTGTTCTGCGATGTGTTGAATATGCTGCTCTGGAGAAACTGTGATCTGTGTGTCTGCAGTGTAAAACCAGTGTGTTAAAAATATTCTACTTCAGTTTGTACAAATATTTTACTTCAATACTTTGCATTTTAAAGTTCTCTTCCTTTTTTGGGTTAATGTGACTGATTAACTTGAACTATTTAGTTGATAAAAATCCTGTTTATATATTAGTAATAGCTTTCTTTTCAATTCATGCTTTAAAGAAGAGAATGATAGAGTTACAGTGCTTTTGTTTAATTTTTAAAAAGGAAGAAAGAAAGTAAGTTAAGTTATAATTGTGTACTTATTTAAGTTCAGTTAAATTAATCCAGTGCGAGAGGTAAATGAAGCCTAAGTGAGCTGACTAAATGGTATAATTTACCTTTAATCTAGCAAAGCATGCGTCACACACTGTTATTATTATCATTCTGAAAACCTTTAACTTTAGGGTTCATCACCTTAAATAAATAAAAGCTATCGGTTGAATTTTGTTGTGTTTTTCGGGTTGTCATAGTGAAATATGCTCCAAGTGTGAAGCTGATCAGTCTGCAGAGGCTTTTTTCTGACGTCACGTCTAATACAATCTCTGTATTTGTCTTTATTTGATTACATGTGTTAGAAACCCAATCACCAATCCCTAGTTCATCTATATAACCCGTACAGTTAACAGCTTATCTTATTATTACTGAAGTCTGCAGAGTTTAAGTATAAAACTGGCATGAATTTCACTAGAACAATAAAAACAAACTCTAATAATTATCCTGAATTTTCTCCTACTGTTAGCTTTATTAAGCTATTGCTGTATTTGTCAGGAAAATTCTGTAGAAAGCAGGAAAGATGTTGAAAAACCTTTTCCCATATGGTCAGCTGTAGGGCTTAAGTCTGTGTAGTGTCAGACAGAAGGTCTTCCACTGAAAGAGAGGCGCCTTAAGCCAGGTCTTTCATCACTACGCGGTGTGACATGGACACTGTTGTGTGTGTGCGAGGTGACCTGAGCACAACGGCAGACACTCCACCGTCCCTTACCTCCAAACCACACAACGCCGCTAAAGTCACAGCTGCCTATGTTTAAAAAATGTCCAGTGTAGTTAGCACACAGGCCCCAAAATGCTCCAGGACTGGTATGTGAGTTTAACCTGCATGTCAGAGGTGCTCACAGGGGTGGGTTGGTCGTTTCATGGGGTGGAGGAGGAGGGTGGGGTGTGTGTGTGTGGTGTGCTTCTTCCAGAGAGCGCTGTGTGAAAGAAAGTATGGAGTTTTCTTACCGTGGTTTGTCTCTGTCCCCCCCTCACCAGCCTGTCTTCCTGTCCTTCCGAATAACAGCGGGGGCAGGTAAACCTAATGCAAATAAGCACAAGTGTTGTGTGGTGCAGTGATGTCGTGGTAAATATCATTCTTTTTCTTTATCACAATTCTTCCCATTGTTGCTATTGTTCACTTTGATTTGCTTGACTGTTTTTTTCATGACTTTGCACAAGTGGCAGGCGTGCCTGCTTGAAGAGTTTTATTGTGAAATAAAACAGCATCGGTGCAGAAATCACAGTCACGCGAGATTGCTTAAAATGCTTCTTTTTTAAGAAAATCTCGTGCTGCAGTTCATGTTTGACCTTTTTAAGAATCATCAGATTTGTTTGATTAAAAAATCACTTTGGGTGTTGGAGGAGTAAAACTTTTTTTTCCCACCCCGTCCCCCTCCCCTTCTTTTATTCCTCCGCAGGGAAGTGTTGCCAAAGGGGGGAGAACATATTCCGTGAAGCGCCTCTGTGAGAACACCCGAGAAACAAACAGGACACCGCACACACACGCACAAAAACACACCCACACACACACTTTGCACAAGCATACACTGAAGAACCTAGACAGACTTTGTTTCAGCAGTGCTGACCAGTTGCAGTAATCCGGACGCCTCATCCATACGAAAACCCCGACCCGGTTTCTTCCCACGAAACACTCGCCGAGATCTGGACGAGCCACCCGAGGGCCCGGCTTCCAGACGAGATACACATCGCTGACCTCATCGTTGCCATGCAACCCTCCCCCATTCCCCAGAGAAAAGGACAACCAGACGGACGGACGGACAACTCTCTTCCATGCCACAGCCTCATTGCCAAAACTCTAATTGAACACAGTCCTACTACATCCTTTTAGACACCGTACTTGGCATTTTTAGGTATGCCTCTATGTATAGAAGCTACTTTCCATACAGTATGTAAGGTGTTTTAAAAAACAAAAAAGAAAAGTGCAATGCAAAAAAAAGTTGTGTATCTATATTGTTAGGTTTATTTGTACATCGGACAGTATAACATAGACTCGTTGATGGTTTTAGTGCCGTTCTCTTCTCTGACCATACTTTGCGGTCCCTTTGTTGGAATAGATAGAACTTCTAAGTTTATTTCAACAGTTTCTATATAAATACATATATATATTGTTTTTTTTTCTTTTGTTTCATTTTGTTTTTTTGAGTTGTTCTTGTTGTTGTGTGCACAACACACGGCCATGCCTGACACATCAGTTGAGTCTTGTTTTATATACTGTACTTTTTAAAGAGATAATTTATAATTCTTACCAAAATGTTTATGCTGGAGTGCGTGCGCAGACACAGCGCGGCCGTGTCGGTGTTCCCACAGCCACGCTGACCTTTGAATAAGTCCGTACAACAAGAGAGGAGTGATTTATTGCCTATCCAAGAATGTTTTAAGCAGTGCCATAGACCATGCAGGTATATATATATATGTATATATATATATATATATATATATATATATATATACATATATATACATATATAAAAAGATAATGTTTCATATATAGCACTCTCACATTATGTCATTCTTATTCTTACTCTAACTTATTTCTATAATATTATGGTTCTGAATGTGATATTTTAGGTAGGTTTGGGTGTCTTTAAAATGTAAACTGTCTTTTTTTGTTTTTTGTCTATTTTTGTTACTGCATTATGGTGCCAAGTATCCTAAACAGGAATGAAGTGTGTCAGAAATACTTAAGATAAATGAGAGAAACTCTAAAAGCAGGGGAGGGGCGTGGGGCAAAGCAGGGAGTCTCGCTATTTGTAATTGTTCAGTATGTAGCCTTCAGCAGCCTCCTTTGCAAATAATTGGAGCATTAGAGGTGATGGGAGACTTCTTCTTCTTTTCTTTTTTTTATCATCGATTTCATGTACTACACTACAGGTTTCAGACGCAGTGAAGCCATCAGATTGATCCTCCCTTATTATTATTATTTTTTCTCCATCTAAATCAAACACCAAGTGGAACTGTTTTTGTGCCTGCTGCAGAATTTATGTCATCTTTTGTGATTTGGTCCATAAGGCAGAATGTTTATAAAAGTTTAAAAAAAACTAAACAAAAAAAGTAAATGAAACCCTGCTTGTTTTTGTTCCAGCTGCTCATTGTGAGTATACTGTAGGATTATAAGCTGCAGTTATTATTTTTTCCCTTCACTCCATCCTATAAAAGCAGATAGAGATTTTATTCCAGCCCCCTTTCAGGACGGCCTGGCCTCTACTGTAGGTGATGCAGTTCTCAAAAGCAATAAAACCCATTAGAGCTCAATGCCTATTCTGTCCTCATTCTTTCTCGTTTTTACTTCCCGGTAGACAACTTATTTTTTAATAACACAGAGAGAGCTCCACATTAACTATTCGAATACGGGCCTCCACCTCGTGTGTAGTGTTATTGGTTTGGTCTCATTTTTTGCGCACTAGTGCCCAACAATACATTTTGGACGCAACTTTTCAGATAAAGAAAAAAAAATTGCGTCAAGTGAAATACGCAATGCAATTTGACCCAGGTGTATGAGTCCTCGCTACCTTTAACTAAGGCCTAAAACGAATTTAAATGTCCACGTTAAACAATTCCGAGTATAAAAATGAGAAAAATGTTACATGTTATTATCATTTAACAAATATATAGAAATATATTGAAATATATAATTAAGCTTGAAACGTTTGGGGTCTTTTTAATATCAGCCTGTTCCCGCGGCCTCAGTTTAAAGAAGGATAACTTTTCCTTAAATCCGTCTTTTATGATGGCAGCTGTTCACTTCATGCACGGATTATCAAAAAGTCCAAGGTGGGATTTGAGTTTAATGAGCGCTCATTTGTGATTGGCTGAACTCTCCCATTGATTTGCCTACATAGAACTACCTCGGGTGTAGTTCCGCATTTCAGACAGAGGGGGAGCACTTCAAGTCTTAAGTCTCAAGTATTAAATACAAGAACTCTGAACACCAAACAGTATAAAACCGCAATTAAGCTTTTTCTGAGATAAAGTAATAATAATAAAGGCTAAGGATCACTTTCTCTCCAAGAGGAACGTAAAGATTGAACAAAGAGTTAATTAATCTCGATTTATAAGATGGAAAATAAAACCTCCAGCATTGAAAGAGAGGATTTATTGTTGGTCATTTATATATGTTAAAAAAAATCGATGTTTTACCTTTTTGTAATAATCATAATAATTATTATAATAACGCTTCATAATTTATGGAGGGAATTGTTTAAGTAAATAAATGATGATCCCACATAGATTGCACTTTTTGAAATATATATAAATATTTTAAAAGACTCGTTTTTCCTTACGCGCCACTCTTGTATAAAATATATAAACTTAATAATAACATCAGTTAACCCGCTTGTCGGTGTCATTGCTGCCAATAAGGAAATTCACTTATCGATAGTCATGAACTTCTCTTTAATTTATATTAAGCCCATACATTAAATCAAAACCCAAAATAAAACAAACAAACAAAAAAAGCTTGTTAAATAATTTATTCATAATACAAAGGGGGTTTACTTTTTTCTTTTTCTTCCTATAATCTTCCGGAAGCGATAATACTCTTTAGATCCAACTTAAAACGATGCTCCGGTTCTCTGCTCGGCTGCGTGATGAGGTAAAACAGAAACTCTGTCAAACTAAATAAAAGTGATGTTAAAAAACAAGCTGTGTGGTTTTTCTTGGTTTGTTTGTTTACAGTCATTATTTACAGCATTTAGCATTTTATACAATAGTGTTCCTGTAATGAAATGTAGAGTTCAATAAAACGTGACTTTACTCAGCAGGAAGAAAAAAATAATAATAAAAAGCGGTGTCGGAGGGAGTGATGAGCCCAATGCTGCCACGTTTCCGCTGCTCAAATCATAACTTACTCAGTAAAAAATATATATACAATCTCACATACATGTTCATCTGCAGGCTACAGCACAAAAATCAGTCACTCGTCTCAAACCTGCCCCCTTCAAACAGTTTAGTCTGTTGCCTTTTAGGACAGTGGATACCCTGGTTAAACTGAGCTTTAGAAGCGTCACAGGCCCCGTTTGCACCTGCCATTTAAAACATGAGCCCGGGATCTGGATCAGTGTGGGCTACTTAAAAAAAACAAAACACAAAATAATCTGTTAATACGTGTAAAATAAAAAACTAAAATTTTAAAAAGTGTGCAATCTCTTCAGATGAACGTAAGAATACCGAAAAGTATTAAAACATTTAGATGTCACATTAGGAGCTGAAACAGTGACGTAACGTGACAAGCTGGAAAAATAATGCAACAAGTGCAATGACTTAAAGTGTAAACGTTTTGAGCTCAGCACTGATCCAAAGTAGGGTTGTTTTTTTTTTGTTTTTTTTAAAGAATATTTTCTTTACATTTACACCTGTTAAAACTCTGCCTGTATGCGGAAAAACTCATTTGCGTCTCCAGGACAGTTTCCGTTCCCAGCATCAGTGTCCTTTCAGCTCGGATAAACATGTCCTCATCAGTCTTTCTCAAGTCCAGGAGGAAACACAGTTATAGCTCCGCATACAGCAGCGTCTGGGTGAGTTTGGATGCAACCATGTGCGTCTCCGCTTGGCCACCTTTTCGATTTTTCCCGTGCGTCTGGGCGCAGGCTTGGGAGTTTTACGCATTTTTCTATCTCTGCTCGAGGGTGTGTGGGGGGGTGGGGGAATAAAGGTGATCCCTTAAGAGGCATGTTGGAAATGTCAGGTGGAGATGGGCTCGGAAAGAGTGCGACAAGTCTTCGTGGGGACCCCTTTTCTGGGTCCCTCCCAGGCTGTGGGGATCACAAGGTGTCCGAGCTGTTACTGCAGGGGCTGATCAGCGCCAGGTTGGTGGCCTTGTGCTTTTTCAAGAGTCTCGTGATTTTTTCGTCGTCTGAATTTGGGTCCAAGGGTTTGTTGTACTCGTCGTCCTCCTCGTTGTCAGAGCTCTCCTTCATTTTCTCCGTCTCGGAGTCGTGCTTCTTCTTAGCCGAGGCCATTTCCGCTGCGTGCCTCTTCCGCCATTTGGTTCTTCTGTTCTGAAACCAAACCTGATGAGAAGAGAGGGAAGAAAAAAAAAAAGAGACACAGATGCTCAACAGGTCCAGCACCAGTAACAGAAGCAGGAAATCAGGAGGTCCAAACAGTTATTTATACACAAGAGAAACAAACAAGCAATAAAAAAATCCATTAATAATAAATAATAATAAAAATAATAACAATAATAAAAGAAGACGAAGAAGAAGAAGCTGCTTCTACAATTATTTTTTTTAATTACTTTTTAATCCATTAATTTATTTGTGTCCAATCAAAAATAATAAACAAAACAAAAACAGTAACCGATTAAAATGTATATAAAAATAAGCTTCTTCTGCTTTTCATAATAATAAAAATAATGTTACTGTAGCACAGTCAGTTTCAAAAGTTTGGGGATAAAACATTTATTCTCATTATTATTATTATTATTATTATTATTATTATTAGTAGTAGTAGTAGTAGTAGTAGTAGTAGTAGTATTATTTAAAATGAAGCTGTAGCATTATAATATGTGGAAATAACCCTACACTTTCCGGCCTTGTAGCCGAATCTTCCCCAATTAAAGAAATCAAAGCGCAGATCAGCCACTATTTATTTATTTATTTTATTCCCCACATGCTTCTCAGCCCTGAGCAGGCACGGTTTAGCGGTCTTTACCTTGACTTGACTCTCGGTCATTCCTAAAGAGTAGGCCAGCCGGGCTCTCTCCGGGCCGGCCAGGTATTTTGTCTGCTCGAAAGTTTTTTCCAGTGCAAAAATTTGCTGTCCTGAAAACGTCGGCCTGGAGTGTTTCTTCTTCCCGTCCTTGTCCACCATTATGTTAGCCTGAGCTGAGGAGAGATGCAAAATGTGTGGTTATATTAAGATATATTAAATTTATAGTTGGATACTAAAACAAACAAACATTAGATCAGTAAATGTGATGCTCCTGGATGTGTCAGATCCAACTATTCGTGATTACAGTTTTAATGCCACTGTGATGTTCATTCAGTGCCCTGTGTGGAAGTCTCAGTGTCTTTTCTGGTACTCTGACGTGGCTGTATAACAACACTGACCCTGTCGCACAGCATTCATAACGTGCAAACCTGTGTTACATTTGTTGTCGTGATTGTGTGAAACGCAGTGCAGGTGTACTTCTTGTAAGTTGGGGTTGTTTTCTCTCAAACGGGCCTCTTATTAACCAAAATAACCTCTAAATTCCAAAGAAAACATCACAGGGGAATGTCGGCTTCTCCCAAATTTAAACTATTCATTATATGTATAAAAAAGGCAGCCCAGAGGCACGCTCAGGCGGGACTTACTAGGACAAGGAACCCGAGGGTCCCTCCACGGAGAGCCTTGCATCACCCCGGGCCAGAAGATGGGTGCCCGCCCCGGTAGCTCGGCCAGGGGCTTCGGATACCGCGACACCGCCGGGCTGAAGTACATCCCCGCCGCTGCTGCGGCGGCCGCGGTAGTTGCCAGGCCGTTTATCCGCGGAAATCCAGACAACAGCTGCCCGGCGGTGGTAATTGGTCTCCCCAGGATGTCGCTTATTCCGTGCGGGGTCCCCCCGGAGAACTGAGAGTTGAGGTTGGACAGCGGAGGCGCCTTGAAGCCCGCCGGGCTCTGCTGCAGCGCGTACGGGAACAGGGACGTCTTCATCTCGGTCATGTTGTGCAACGCCGCCAGCGGGGTGCTGCCCAGGACGAAAGCACTCTGCCGGTTAGCCTCCATCTGCCCGACCGCTAACATCTGTGAACATGAACCGCCAAACTCGCTGGGACAGAAACTGGAAGGAAACTAGCGGGAGTAGTAAAGGCGAGTAAATGCAGGCGCACAGCGGACTGCTGGGATTCAGGAGCCAGGCCACTTCTGCCGCCTTTTCCAAAGTATCCTGGGCCCGGAGGAAGACTCTTGAAATGTTAGGAAAAAACTTGAACGAAAGCGAAGTTCTCTCTTGGGAGTGAAGAGCTCGGCAAAAACTCCAAAACGCCTCTCCGCGTGTTTGTTTTGCTCGGAGTCTGTCAGCTGGGAGGAGGCTGCATGCGTCCGCCCCAGGAATCCTCGCGGAAATCGGACGATTTGATGATATTTTTGGTGGTTTTGATGGGAACCATTAAAAGGCTCGGCTTGCCTTTTCATAAATTCACTCGCTCTATGCTAGGAGTGAAGCGGGAGTCGCTGATAACAGCGCAGCCACCTGCACGAGCGTTATTCCCATTGGACAAGGCTGAGTGAGACGGCGCCCTGATTGGAGGAGACATAAACCCCGCTGCTGGACGGATGCTGCCTTGACGTGCTGTCGGAAATAAGACTGTTCCCCCCACTCCAGTAAAGATGCATATCAACGGTGCCTATTAGGACTGAGTGGATTTGTTTTTGATAGATGGAGATGCATGTTGGTGAAACATTTCAGAGCAAGTCAGCAACAGAAAAGTCTGGCAGCGTAGCATATTGTTTCATTAATAATGATAACATTTTAATACTGCTGGCATAGAAATGATCGTTTTTTGTTTGTTTTTTTTTAAAAAAGGCGCTTTTTAAAAAATTGTATTTTTCTGGTTTTAAATGAGAAAGACGAGGCCTGAGGGGTTTTTTTTGTTTGTTTTTGTGTGTGCAGAAGCGAAACGTTGCTTAACATAGCGTAAAGCTGAATTAAGGATTTATTATTGTGGAAACCATCGTGTCAGAGGAACCTTGAATGCACCAAGAGCCCCACTCCATTAAGATCTTTGGTGGTGCTGTTAATGATGCGTCCTGCGCTGTGGAAATCATTGTTTCCACGTACTGCAACACTCACTCATTTACATTAAAAGCTGTTAGCGCAGAGTACGGGAGGAGGTTAAAGTAGAAACGGAAACCGGAGGAAGACCTCTTTGGGTAATTTCAGTGAAACGATTGTTGTAATAATAATAATAATAATAATAATAATAATAATAATAATTCAAAGTTCCACCCTTCGCTCGCAAAATTACACGATTAGTTTTTATGTATATTAAATTTATTTTTCTTGACATTTTTCCGTTATTTATATATGTCTTTTCTTCTTTCACTTTTGCACAAAAGTATCAATTTTGATACCGATTCCGACAAAGGCTACTTTAGTAAATGACATCGAATAAATTATTAGTATTATTTTTTATTAAAAAATACAACTTGTAACTCGACTAAAATATTTATCTATTTATTTATTTTATTAAATATGACGTGTTTGGGGTAACTCGAAGCAAAGTAGCTGTCGATGGCCTTTTATATGAACCATCAAACAGCAGAAGCTCATTAAAGGACAGCCTGTTTTTTTGTTTTTTTTATTTTATTTTATAAGAGTGAGATAATTTGGTGTTTTTCAACACAATCTGCGTTATTACGGTGAAAGTGTGCGAGAAAAACGCGCCGGGCTCCAGTCATCACTCTGAGTGCTGTAATATTTTATGGAGATGTGAGAAGGTTGTAAGAGTGAAATATGGCCACGTTAGCATTTGAAAGGCCTCAGCAAATGCACACTGCTGCTCATTTGCTCACCGGGGGAAGGACTGAGGATTTTAAAAGCTTTTTCTTTTTTTCTTCTTCTCTGTATTTTTTTGCTGAAGCTCGAGGTGATTCACAATTTTGGCTGTATTTCTCCAAGCTGGATGCAGTGCATGAACGTCTAATTCTATAAACAACGTCTCTATTTCTAGGTTTTATATATATATATATATATATATATATATATATATATATATATATATATCTTTAAAAAAGGATGACTGTGAAATATTAGGGGGTAAAAAAAAAAACCCTGATCAGATCCTGTATATAAGTTCTAAGAAGCCGACAGGGGGAGGCTGGGGCCTTCTTAGTTTTACTAAAACGCCAGTAAGTTAAAATGAAGCAGTTAGCGGCTGACCCGGGGGGAGATCAATGACGGAAAGATTGGCACTTTGTCCAGTTCATCTGCAGCCAAAGGCGGCAGCTGCCAAACAGCCAGTAACCGTAAAACCATAACGGCAATTTAAGATAATGAATTATTTGAATTTTTATCTCCTAAATTTACAGGTAATTTAGAGTTGAAATTCTTAAACTCAGATTTGTTACACTGTCCTCACTAAACCGATGAAGAAGAAAAAATTTGGACTGTGAGCCAGCTACACCTTACATTATTATTATTATTATTATTATTATTATTATAAATGCTGTAGTTTTGCAGTCAAACGTGGACCTGTTGCTCGGTGCACATGAACATAAGCCTGACTACATTCCTGTGTTTTTCAGTAACGGGTCGTTGGCCCGCTGATGGCGCGTAGTTTGCCGCAGGCCTTTGTCCCACCGTGGAAGGGAAACGGGCTAATAAACAGCGTAAAGATAATCTTATCTGAGCGTAGCCTCGACACAAATGGGAAGTGACAGAGCAGTGACAGGGAGCAGATGCTGGGACACAAAGACGCTTGTTGGAGGCTGTGGATCCGCGCAGTTACCGGTGCCTTCTCTGTCTCTCTGTGCTTTAAACATCCAAACACCTGCATGCAGTCCCAAGTACATAATATTCAAAAGTCTAAATAAATAAATATTTTCTTTAAAAAATATTACTTAAGAAAAAACCCCTAATGTTAGAAGCTAATGAGCACGCTCGTATCTTCTGTTCTGTTGCCTTTAAAAGCACCGTGTCTAAACAGTCTGTGGAAAGGACAAGTGGACAATAAAGAGCCGGGACGGCCCTTTCAAACCTGATTACATTTAAAGTCAGCCACACGAGAGCAGCTTGAGCGCCTGCATAATCTGGCCAGCAGCGCCCTCTAGTGGCTCGTACGGGAAAACTAGTTCAGTGTGCACACACGGTTCGGTGTGATGCTCAGTGTTTGTGGCTTTTCACTTTTAATACCAAAACTAACAAACAAATAAAATTAAATGCACAAACATACACTGTTGTCCATGGAGAAAATGCATACATGACCTTTTGGTTTTATATCGGTCCAGGTGAATGTGTTTCTATTAGCCAGCTAACTACTTCTGTAAACATTGATGATGATATTATTATTATTATTATTAATAATAATAATAATAATAATAATAATAATAATAATAATAATCAGTTTCTTGAGGTCTCTGCAGGACGAGGCCTGTCTTTTCTCCACATGCCCTGCAGAGGTGTGTCGTGGTGGCTAAATGCAATACCTTTACTGCGGGCAGGGTTATGGCAGAAAAGGGGATGGGAGCTTATCAAAAGAGGTAATGTAACATATTTATTCCTAAAGAAAGGCCAACAGAGTAGTAAAGGAAAAAGATACACAAATAAGAACAATGCAAGTCAAAGACAAGGACAAACACACGCACAAAGAAGAAGAAGAAGAAACGAGCACAAAGCAATAATCAGTTAGGAAGGCAATTATAAAATTCAATTAAAATGAAGAATGTATTTGAATTGAAACTTCACCCTGATTTCACTTTATTGTTCTTTAACTTTTGTCATTTCACAGCAGTCACAGAGCTGAGTATTTTAAACACCCACACTTATCCTCTAATTCACCTTTTCTTCATTTCTGTCCCTTGTGCTGCTGTAACAAGTGAATTTCCCCAGTGTGGGATTAAACAGAGTCTGTTCTGTCACGTCTGTTCTGTCACCGCCATTGTTCTATACATACACCGTGTGTATGTATAGAACAATGGCATCTATGGTTAAAGTAACGCCATTAAAGAAACACACATATTTCAACATATTTATGCTGCAGTTTGTTCACCTACATGCTTTGGAGATCTCCACTTTCATTCATTGTTTTGCTTTCCAAAGAATTTTGAAGGTGATTTTTATTGAATGAGAGCAGTGCTCCCTTTTAATGAAACCTTTAATAGATCACACTTTCAACGACTCTGTAAAACCATTTGTCCTTTACTGACATCAATTACAAAAAGAGTTTTTATACTCTGTAATTGTTTAAGTCTGGACTATGGCAGCAAACTGCCCTTTGTAATAATAGTGATGATCCTGCAGTCACTGACGCTGATCATCTCATCATAATACAGTCAATATCATGTAGCTTTGTCTAGGACACACACACACACACACACACACACACACACACACACACACACACACACACACACACACACACACACACACACACACTCGCAGTGCAAAACAGCTGCTCAGGAGTGACCCAGACTTCCACCTTCCCATACCCTAATCTGAGGCCCCAATCCCCAGGAAACCCAGAGTGGTCCTGTGCTCCTAACCCGACAGTTTGGAGCAGTTTTGTTGGAAAACAGGCGACCTGCAAGGTGAAGTGGCTCTAGGGTTGCTCCTGAGGTGTAAATCAGCAATACTACATCAATATTCATTGAACTCAACTCTAACCTAAACTCTGAGTAATCCAGTAATCACTGAATTGCAGTGACTGTAATTTAACAGTGATCACATGGGTTTGTCATCCACCCTAATCTGCATGCTCGCCTTTTTCAAGAGCCTGTATTAAACTGAGTGAACACATCTCCTGCCTATTGCAGGTGAGGATGAAGTAGTACAATACAATACAACTTTATTTATATAGCACATTTAAAAACCAACGGTATACCAAAGTGCTTCACAATAAAACAGCAGGTTAAAACATGAATAATATAAGACCATTATGGCACTAATTACACAAGAATAAAAGTGAATATCAAATCAAACTTGCTAAAAACACACAGGTTTTAAGTAGAAGATATATAGAAATATGAAATTGGAATTATCCATCCATTCGCTTCCGCTTTTCAGGATGGCGGGGGGCGCTGGAGCCTATCCCAGCTGTTATAGGGCGAAAGGCGGGGTACAGCCTGGACAGGTCGCCAGTCTGTCGCAGGGCTAACACACAGAGACACAGACAACCATTCGTGCTCATATTCACACCTATTGGATTGCAATTTGGATTAATCATTTAACCTATCCCCACAAACTGTATGTCTTTGGACTGTGGGAGGAAGCCGGAGTACCCGGAGGGAACCCACGCAAAAACAGGGAGAACATGCAAACTCCACCCAGAAAGACCCCGGCCTGATGGTGGAATTGAACTCAGGACCTTCTTGCTGTGCAGCAACAGTGCCAACCACCGTACCGTGAAAAGGATAAGCGGAAGCGAACAGATGGATGGAAAATTGGAATTAAGTATAAAATACAGGTGTTAACTAACCGGGAAAGAAAGATTAAATAAGTGAGTTTTTAATCGTTATTTAAATAATTGGATGGAGTCAGACGCGCTAATAGCAATGGGAAGGTTGTGCCACAGGCTAGGTGCAACCAGGGCAAACGCACGGTCACCTCTGGTCTTAAGCCGAGATCTAGGCTGTACCAAGAGTAATTGGTCGGATGATCTGAGGGCTCTCCCAGGGGTGTATGGTCTAAGAAGTTCGGCGAGATAGCTAGGTGCTGTATTATTTATAATTTTGAAAGTAGTAACTAAATAAACCCATCTGGATCTTATTGAAACAACACATCTGTATGTTCTCCACAAGATCCTGTTGTGTGAATGAATAATGAATCTCCAGCGAGGAAGACTGCCTCCTTATAACCTGAATCTGAGTATTCATCACTGCACATCTGCTTCTTTACTGCTGGTGTTTTTCATGCTTTTCCCAGTATAAAGGTGAACAGTGAAGCCTGTGTTTGGCTGGTCGAAATATCCTATGCAAGAGAGATTTACACTGGCCATTACAATTTCATCAGTATTTAAAAATTTAAAGAAAAAAGATGTGTGCTCAGCGCAAAACTTATTAGTAACACCTCCTCTCTCGAGTGACGCACTAGATGAAGCCTATGAACCCAGTAATGCCACTAGATGGCGACCTGTATCCAGAAGAAGGTCAAGAAAATCCTGCTACACCTTCAGAAGATGGGTATCAGACTGAGGTCAGACAATCATAGAGAAAAATTTGTGAATGAATGTTTTTGTGCAGGAAACACAAATCTGGCTGAAGAATTTCAACAATGATGGTTTTGATCTATCAGATAAACTCAATGATGAGACTTACTGTGATAAAGTGTTTATGAAGGAGAGCATGAGAGCATTATATGTTATGAGTCTGACGTGTATGTGATGTAGTACAGGAAGCAGGAAGCCTCTACAAGGTTACAGCAAATAATATTTCAGATTTACCAGACTGAAATCAGACTAATGAGCAGTAAGAGAAGAAACAAACATTTATCAACTATTTACCTTTATTTAATAGCATGTTAGAGTAACTTAATTCACATGTAGAGGATTTAAGTTTGCACATATCACGCAAAGGATTTCTAAATATAAAATAACACCTTCCACAGCAAAAATCTGATTCTTAATCCCAACAGCACTCCAAGCTCACAAACGTCCTTTGTTATTTTCTGTGGTAGGAAGTCTCTTCAGAGCACACTTCTATCAAAGTTTAACTGAAGCGCACTTGTTTGGAAAGTCCTTAGATGCATGGGGCTTACTGTATGTCCAGCCAGTTCTCATGAACACAACAGTCCTATGCATTTATTTAATTCTACACGTTGCATACGTCAAGGTTTTTTCCCACAGTCTTTGAAGTACAGCGCGGTCATATGTGACAAGTTTGTTTCCATGTTATGTGTCCTTTTGTAAAAGCAGAGAGTGGATGGATGCTGCATTACAGCATAGATCAGGGAGCAATAACTTGGGGGGGACTTGAGGGAAATGAAAAGCGCTCAGTGGTGCAGGCTAAATTCTCTGGCATCCTATCTGCTTATCCTAGGAGGAGCTGGAGAGTAGTGAAATACCCAGGAATAACAGATACTTAAGGATTTTCTAAGCTCATCCATTTAAGTTTCACATAAATGCCTCAGTGAACGCTGGTTGAAAAAACAAACCCACTACACAGTAAGTTTACTGCTCTGTGTTTCACCAAGGACGATCGTCTAGACACAACATGTCTTCGATTTTGGTCGTGTGCAAAGTGAATGTGTCTCAAGTTCTTTTATATAACTGTACACGTAAGGACCTTAAAAACAATCTTAAGGATCTAAGCGTGCCCATGTACTTGAGGGGAAATTATTTGTACACTTGTTCATAGTGTTCATGTACTAGAAACTAGAAAGATTTGTGGCAATCTTTTGCTTGATTTAGCCTTCAAATAAAGTTTGAAAACAGAGTTTGGAATTCATATTAAAGATTGATGTACTTGCAGGCCATTATTATGTCTCTGTGCTGAAGGATGTGTGCAGTCTTGTGGTTCGGAGCACTGACAAAGCCTCCAATTGTTTGAACTTTCTGCAAAATTAAAGATCTATTGAAAATATTCCTGTTCCTGTAGGAGCTACAGACTGTATATAAAAGATGGGCACACTCACTGTGATGTCATGTATTTGTTTGTTTTTGTGGACTTTTGTTTTAGAGTTGTGTTTGAAAAAAAAAAATGTTAACATCAGCAATGGCAAGCTATTTAACTAGAAAGCTGTGTCACCATTCATACTAATGGGAGGCTAATTTTAGCTAGCAAAAAACAGACTTAACACAAGCAACGCTACGAGGAAGATAAAATATTGTTGTTCTAACCAGCTGGTACTGATGTTCATATGTTTTGATATAATGTTTGGCATTTTTAAAATGAGGGTCTGTGGAAACTGAGTTGCTTTTGAAGCCATTTTTGAGAATGTATTGAGGAAACATGGCCGTTGCCCCGTGTTCACACTATGGCTAATTACTGAATTCTTTTTCTTTGAGAATAACTTGCAGGCATTTCTCTATTGTTCAGTTTTTGGGTCTTGCCATCATCAACTTATGAACTTTTTTTGGTGAAAGAGGGCACTTTAGTTTTTCATTTATATGCATCAAAGTGTAAAAAGTCAAGGGGAAGAGCTGACTCAATCTAAAGTCTAATCTTAAAGTCCTTTCACACCATTTTTCCAACCACACAGGTGTTTCACTTATGTTGCCTAACTTCCTAACCACACTTTAACCTAACTAAATAGCTAGTTAGCTAGAAAGACCACCACCAACAACAAATACACAGACTTTTATAGAGACGTATCATGGTAGCTGAGACAGAAAAAAGCAGATTAACTCTGACTATGAGTGAAAATTTACTGCAAATTTCTGTCCCCACAATGTGAGTTATAGGCGTACAGTCAAAAGGGATGATGGAGGTCAATATCGAGATATCAAGATATAGATCATATCTAATTATGTCTGTGGTAAGCAATGGGGAGAAAAACAAATGTTCTTGAGCTACATCGGCTATTACAAGTACAAGGTTTTAAGTCTCTATGTAGGATTTTACAAATGCATAAGGACAGTGTGCTAAACTGTAATGTAACTTTGTTCAGTGTTCAAATTAGTTGCCGCAGAGAGTGTTTAGTCACAGGTAGGAAAGAGCCAAGGAGGTGCTGGGCCACAGTCCCAGCTTGCTATGCTAGATGGAGTACATTTAATACATGGACTCAGTAACAGTCACTGATGCTAATGTCAGACTAACTGGGATATAATCATCTTCCAAAGCTATTATAGTGTTGCAATAATCATACATCTAGTGAAGGCTTAGCATTCATTTGGAGCTGTGATTCTGGCCCCCTGATAACAATATATATAAATATTCACCTTTTGGTTACATTAGATTCTCCATCACCACCTTTACCTAAATGCTCATATAAAGATATATGTATATATGTTTAATCCCTATGCATATATCAGGTTTCTTTGGATGTCTAGTTATGGTACAAAGATGTTTAAATTGATTGAATTCAATTTTTATTGCAGTATAAACACTGATAGACATAAAGATTAGACTTGTGGCTCTGGGTTTATTCTCATCTGTTCATGCTGAGCATTTCTATACTGAACAGGACGGTGATTCAGGAATTACATGAACAATGAAAAGCTTGTATAGCGTGAGCGGCAGCAGGAGGGAAAAACATTGATTTTTAATTTCCTGTTTGGTTAAGCAACTGTGATTAAAACTAACCCACTTAAATGTAGATAGAGCTACGAGGCAGCACGGTTTAGACAGAACAGTGAGCACTGCTCCCCCCCCAAGGTGTCTGGATTCAGGGTGTTTTGATGTAGTTTTTCTTTTTTTTCTTTCTCTTTTTTATTGTTGAGAACTGGAACGAAATATCTGTTGATCATCAAACCTTAACCTTTTGCTAAAATGTTAATGCCTTGAAAGAAAAAAACATGGTTTAGAGTATTCTGAAAGTTCATTTGTCAGTGATTTCCAAGAAATGATGTCTGTGTCCTTTTGGTGAGTCACAGCGTTCCAATAAACCCAGTGGGGAAGAAAAACATTTCTTGCCTGTGATAATTTTATTGATCTGAAGGAAATTAGTTGGATGAACTTTTTTTTTTTTTTTTTTTTAAGCATTAGGAGTGAAACCATCCAGAGAGCCATTTCTACACTAACACCTGAGCACGCCCAGTCTCGTCTGATCTCCGAAGCTAAGCTCGATTAGGGCGGGTAAGTATTTGGATAGGAGACATACTTGGAATACCAAGTGCTGAGAGCTTGAAAGAGAGAGCATCCTACTATATTAGCTTCTCTTTATTGGCTTCAGAATTTAATTTAAAATCCTTCTCCTCACATACGAGGTTCTGAATAATCAGGCCCAATCTTAACCATCTCGTAGTACCATATCACCCCAACAGAGCAGTTTATTGTAGTTGTTTTAGTTTTTCCTACGATGTTTAAAAGTATAATTAGAGGCCTTCTGCTTTTAGGCCCAACTTCTGTGGAATCAGCTTCCAGTTTGGATTCAGGAGACAGACACTCTCTCTGCTTTTAAGATTAGGCTTAAAATGGTCTTTTTTGATGAGCTTATAGTTAGGGCTGGATCAGGTGACCCTGAACCCTCCTGTAGTTAAGCTGCAATAGGAATAAGCTGCTGGGGGCTTCCTATGATGCACTGGGTGTTTCTTTTTCACTCAGCTCTTCTCACAAGTTGTATGTTTATACACAACTCTGCATATGTAGTCATTGTTAATCTCCACAGTGTGAATTTGTCCTGTTTTCCTCCCCTCCCCTCGAACATGTTACAGCAGATGGCTGCACCTACCTGAGCCTGGTTCTGCTGGAGGTTTCTTCCTGATAAATTTTTTTTTTCATTCCCACTGTCGCCAAATACGTGTTCATAGTAGGTTGTGTGACTGTTGGGATTTTGAATTGTATGTATAAGACTATGATTCAGTCATGAAGTTGGGCTTCCTTGCAATTTTTTTCATATTTGTGTACTTCACCCGTTGCCTACTGGTGGTGGTCAGAGGGCCCAGTGGTGCCAGTGTCCGGCAGCCTCACCTCTGTCAGTGCGCCCCAGGGTGGCTGTGGCTACAGTGTAGCTTGCCATCACCAGTGTGTGAATGTGTGTGTGAATGGGTGGATGACTGGATGTGTAAAGCGCTTTGGGGTCCTTAGGGACTAGTAAAGCGCTATACAAATACAGGCCATTTACCATTTTACTTTGTTGCACAAGAAAATATGAAGTTGGTGTTTTTTCTTAAACATTAACTGCAGACAGTGTTGGGAAATGCAGATCATTCTCATAGACTGTAAATAGTGTGACAAAATGATTTAGGTGATGGTGCTATGCAGGGAGAGCATGCAAGAGGCAGAACATGTGATACCCACTCACCAGACAATTGCTTCTAACATGGGTGCACTTGAACAGTTTACATGCGTTTGGTGGACTTGGAGAAGGCATTTGACCGCAGCCCTCAAGGCATCCTCTGGAGGGTGCTTCAGGAGTATGGGGTCTCTGACTCATTGTTACTGGCCATTAGGTCCCCATTCTCCTGAATGATAGCTACCACCACTCAGACAAACTGCCATCAGCACTGATATAAGCGAATGAGGAGGGAGAAGAAGAAGTCAAAACTGGAAGCGAAGAAATGACAGAATTTCTTTTCAAAAACATTTTTCTTCTTCTTCTGTATAATCTGTGACGTGCTGAGCTGTTGTACTGATAAAACATTAAGCTGGCAGTGAAAACTGATACACGCGTGTCTACACCATGATGGCGAGACGTCATAAAAACTGTGAGGTGCACAACCGCCTGACATGACACAAAAGCGCAGCTTGCGCCAGCAGATATGACATCACTTGATAACACGATGATCACTCATCATTATGACTGAAGGGAAAGTAGAGCACGAGATTGATAGATGGATTGGTGCAGGACCAGCAGTGATTCAGACCAGACCGTTGTGTTAAAGAGGATTTGCCACCAGCAGTGATCGAAAAAACAAGTTTCTGGATACCAGCAGCGAAAATGATCTTCCTCCAAATGGTGGAGGCTCTCCTTTAGAGGTAATTTGGGTAGGGCTCAGAATAGAGCTCAAAAAAGAGCTGCTACTTCTGTACTTTGAAAGGAGCTAGTTGAGGTTATCTCGTGTTTTGGGCATGTCCCCTCAGGACAAGACCCTGATGGAGATCCAGGACATTCTGGAGAGACTACATGTATCAGCTGGCTTGTGAATGCCTAGGTCTGGAAGAGCTAGAGGAGGGGGCTGGGGAGCGGGAGGTCTGGGCATCTCTGCTTAAACTGCTGTGCTCTTGACATGGGCAAGTGGCATGCATGGACGGATGGAAGGATGGAGCACTCGGACAGTAAGCAGAGTTTGTAATATGAGGCTGACAGGTATAAAACAACTGGCAGGTGAAGTTTCTCCACATCCTGAAAACAGTGATCTATATTTCCCAGATCCTAGTGCAGTTAAGATCTGCATGAGGCACCTGAACCAGCCCCACCAGATCACACAACCAGCAGGTACGATACTCTCCATGTGTGCATGCTCCAGTTGGTCAGAGTATGGTGTCACATGTGAACTTGGCCAAACAAAATAATTTCATAAAATAAAACAATCACTGTGTAGTTTTTTCCATATGTATTTGACTATTGAAAAAAACAGGTGTGATTTAAGTTATGAAGCTGGAAGGTGAAATTGACACACCCAGAATATACCGTGCAGTGTCTTGTGCTCTCATAATAACCAGTGTCAACAGTGTGATTAATGTAATGCCTCTTGTTAGGCAAATATCAAGGGCACAGGCTGGGCTGCTTAGCAGAGCTGGAGCGCCTGCAGGGTCATGCTGATTGATCGCACCGACACCCAAAGGTCAGCGCTGCTAGGGTTCTTCAGCCTCTGACGCAGCCTGAAGGTCTCAGTGGCCACTGCTGTTTTGATTTTCTCTACATTCTCAAAAGTGTTTAGCATTTTTGTTTCTTGGCTCTTGAGGACATTTGTCAGGGAGTGTCGATGTCTGCTCTCCTTGGCAGGAGGCCATTGTGCTTTGGCTGCTGTACTGATGACAGAGAAAATAAGAAGCGAGAGAATTAAAGGCATATGAAGGATAAGGAGTTTAACCGGATTAAGAAAAATGAGTGGCCGGGGCCTGGCAGCATTGCCTAAGCTTTTGTTTCTGGCTCAGGATTTACAATTACCTAGACGGCAGGGATATTTTACGAGCAATGCCCGCTGCTTACAGAAGTGACCCCTAATGAGCAAGTTGTTGGAGTTAAATTTTTAATCAGTGATTTTAAGTAGCTCGTAAAGGCTCTATTCTTCTTTTAAAGAAGCATTAGTGTCTCTGCTTTTGATCGATCTGTAGGAAGGAAGCAAGGCAGCAGCCATGCTGGGGTGACGGCAGACCCTCGGGAGTCCCATTCTTCGTTTTGTTAGAACATCTCTGCAGGCAGCTCGACAGCTCATTTGGTCCTTAATAGAGATGAACTGGTGGGGACAGTCGGCGGGAGAGGGAGACGCCGCTTGCTCCAGGTAGGAGTGCTGAGCAAAGAAGAGGGACGTGGCTGCAGGTTGCCTATCACCGCCACCGTCATTAATTAGAGCCATCACAACATGTCACAGCACTGTACAGTACTGTAGAAAACTGCTGCTTGGGAAGCAGTTTTCATGTCGGCCTTCAAATGAAGACACATTAGCTGTCAGGACGTCTCTCTTTCAACTCTGTGGATATCTGTGTGGTTAAAGGTTGCTGTGCTCTGCAAACGAGCGTCGACAACAATACATAAAACCAGTGCGAGCAGCATTTGTGCTAATTGTTGGACTTGTTAATGCAGTGAGCTTTCACACTCTAATGCAGTAGGTTGATAATGGAAGAAGCCCCAAAATGGTGCTGTGAAATTGGCGATAATGGTCAATGCATAATGGCAACCTGTCACTGGGAGGCTCTTTCTCCATGCTGTCATCACCATTTAGCTCAGGCGGATATCTCATTGTAGGTTCTGACTTTAAACGAACAGAAGGACGAACAGGAGATGGGCTGGATTGTGTAGAAAACGGGGACTGTAATTAGACCACGACCGTGTCGGTCATGTCGGACTGGTAAACATCCGCGACCACAGAGGGAGTAACAAATGAAGGTATTGTTCGCCTACAACCATTCAGACCAATTACTGGCCTCAGCTCTTACTTGCAGAATTGATCTGAGAACTAAATTGGGATTAGATGGCAACCACACAGTGACCCGGCTTCCTTTCAGCCTCTTGTATGGCAGTGAATTATTTTTCAGTGAGTTCAGCTATGAGCTGTCAGTAAGCCATTCAGATCTGAGGGAAAAAAAGTACACTCAACTAAAATAATCCCTTCACTTCAATATTTAATAGGAGTCTGATGTTACCAATGGAGGTGCAGCTCAGAGCATGCATAGAGAATACACAGAAGCTAACGCAATAACAAAAATCATTTAAAAAAGAAGCTGTCAGCAAATTATTGATCACAGATACAGAGCATGCTGCGTTCTTTCAAAATTTGGATTTTTCACTGTTTCTTGTTTAAAAACCTCAAAAGCAGATTCACCTCCTAGTTTTTGCCATTCGCGTAAATTCAACCAGAATGCAGACAAAGTGAAAATCCACGATAAATGCATTTCTGTGTAACCGCTTCTATTGAATTGTTGTTTGTCTTTGATGCATTCAGACCAAGACTTCTTCAGGTGGGTTGGTTTTTAGCGGTAATTAGTTGTCAGAGTTTTTTATCTTTAAGAAGCTTGTGGTGGGGCGTGCTTTGTGGCGTGGCTGCAGGGGAGGCTGACACACCGGAGCTCAGTCAGGTCATCACGCCTCCCCTGTATATGGTTGTTGTTATGTATGGGTTTGTAGCTGGAAAGCTGCAACCAAGTGTCCTAAGAACCAGATAACTGAATACAAGGTGTTGAAAGAGCCAGCTATGTGGTCGGGTCCGTCCGTCATTCATGTGCCACAGAGGTGCCAAAACACAGGATTGTGGCATGGTATAACCATGACTGGGCCAGGCAGTGGAGGCATCTACCTGAATGGTGGCCGAGCTTGTGGCCACGCGGAGGAAGCTGGTGGCTGTGTTTTGCAACAACTGTGCCGGACGCAGCTGATAGTGAGTCTGGCAGCTCGGGTTGATTCCTGGCAGACACCGCCGCTGGCCCCACCAGTGTCCCTCAACCAAATGGAGGAGTGAGGGAACCCGAGGGACCCGATCATCTTGAGATGGAGGTTAGCGCGCGGGAGGGACCTGCTCTGCCTGATTTGGAGGTTGTTGTGCCATCAGAGGTCAGTGCGCCATTTGGTCCTGCCAGCTGACCACCTGCTAAGCTGCCCATGAGCCTTGGGTACGTCCATACCTGCTGCACCGCTGCCACTTTCCATGCGGTCAAAGTGAAACATCGAAAGTGAACCTGGTTCCTACACGAAACTACAGTCTTGAGCTCTGTGTAGTGTGTTAAAAAATGAGGTCGTGGATACAACTAGCCAAAATGAGCTTTCTCCAAAGGGTGCTTGGGTTTTGCCTCAGAGAGAGGGTAAGCAGTTGAGGTGGTTCAGGCAGCTCAATAGGATGGGTCAGGTTGTTTCCAGTATGTCCTATCATTAGGAGCACCTCTACAAAAGCAGAAGTTTTAGCAGTTTGCTGGTCTGAGGCATTTAGGTGTGTGTTAACACAGTGACATAATCTTCCCAGGAGTGTACATCCCAGCAAATTCACCGCAAGGCCAGATCTGTAATGCTCAGAGAAACCTGCAAAATTGGTTTCCATCAGTAATGGCCTAAAGATTTTTAAGAGTTTTGTCCTGTGAGCATTAATACACGACTTTGTATCAAGTTACCATACATAAAGCTATATGTGAATTTCTCTCAGACTGTTAACTTCACCAACTACACCACCAGCTGAAAGGAGAAAGCCTAAAACTGATTTATGCACATTTAAACAATAATTGAATTAAACACTTAATTATAATCTTAATGATAGAGCTCTAATACTGTAGTAGCTCTTTCCCCCACTTGCTGAACAAAATGTTTAGAGCAAGCAGATGTTTATGCTGCACTTTTAATACTAAGTGACTGTGCAGGGCTTTTTCTGTTTTCTTTGCAAAAATCAGTCACTCTGATGCCACCACTCTTATCCATGTTTGCGACTGGTCAGGCGCTGCCACCGCTTTCATGGGAACATGCTCGTAGCTAGATTGAGTTAAGCCTGGGTTAACTTATTGAGCTGATAACCAGCTTTGTGTGTCTGCTTATCCTGATTGCTGATGTTAGGGTAAGTGAAGCCAGCTAACAGAAAGGTATCCTGGGTATGTTGAACTCATTTTCTAGTACAGGCCCAAAGCAGCTGGAAGTTTCTTATAGATTTTCCCTCCATGTTTTTCAGCGTTTTCCAGTGATGCTTAAAAACATGTTTCTCACCCTGGCTTTAAGTTTTCTTTTATCACATTCACAGTATGCCCTTTTAAACCAAAGACCAACACAGGGCTACATGAGAATTCTGGAGTGGGGGGTAGTGCAGAAACACATCAGTGAGTTCATTTTGATTCAGATTATCGCTCTCATAAAGTGGAATTTACTCCAAGCCTGAGTAAACCTATGCCAGGGCAGGGCAATTACATACAGTGAGGCACACAGAGAATAACGTGACTCACTATTATGACAGTATCTTTGGTAATCTGCAGTTTAAGTGTTGGAAACCACAGCAATAAGCAGAGGCTCTGTGACTAAGGCAGTGCGATGGTAAACAAGAGTCACAAAATCCAGCTTTTTGGCACTGATAATGTACCACAGACTGGGAAGTGATGAAGCCCACACTGTATAAACACTGTCTGTGCGTCACATTTTTATTTAGGTACATGCCTGATGTAATGGTCTTAGCAGTGGAGAAGATGTCTCTGTGTTTGTTCTGGGATAATTTTCATGCATGTCAAGTTTTTTGTTTGTTGCTTTTGTACTGAGATTGTGTTTTTACTTTCTCTGTTTCTTTGATATTTGTATGCCTCTGTGCCAGCGACAGGTTGCCCATCCGTCCATCCAGTCTTTCCATTTGTCTGTTTCACTCATCCAAACAACAGTTTGGTCGTTAACTAACCACAACATGCATGCCTCTGGACTATGGGAGGGATCCACAGTACCAAGGGGAAACCCATGCAAGCACGTACTGTGAGGTGAATTTGGTGGTTGAAGGTGGATCTCTTAAAACGACTCAAGAAGTAACACCATAACTTTTCATATTGATGACTGAATTGGCGAAGTCTTTACTCCAGATGTGGAGCAGATGTAATCCAAGATGAATGTAAAGAAGCAATATAGCCACAGGGCAGTAATTACTTTTTGCATGTATTTGTGTTAGTTGTCAGATTACTCATATTTGCTCACTTGTGACTTAACTTCTGATGGCAACTCCCTGCAAAGCACCAAGAGCAATGGGCCAATCACTCCCCTGGGAAGCCCATGCTTGCCTCCCAGCAGCAGAGGGATACATTTCAGAAGGGTTAACGTGGCTAAAACAAAGAGCTGTGATGGTTCGTGAGGAGGAAGAAAAGAAAGCTGGGGAGCGGTGCTATATCCTGTGTGAGGCATCAAATGTGCTCATGCTGGTCATTGAAGGGGTGTCGGCTCCCTGCTGTAGTGTACCTATGAGTGCACAGTAGTGGAGTTGGCCTACTGAAAGCCAATAAGCTCATTAAAACTTCTTTCTTTGCCTTTGCCAGGATGGCACAAATTGATGCGCTGGACGGTTTCATGAGTGCCAAACACCAGGTGGTGTTCTAAATTTCTGACCTCCACAGAGCTTCAGGTGGAACATTCTGTTCAAATTAGTTTTGTTGTTTTTGTTTTTTTCATGCTAGAAGCATTCGCATAAGGGTGGATTTGAGAGAAAGTTGCAGAAAGCAACTTTTTGCAGAACCTCGAAAAGGACACTGAATAACTACACTTCTATTACACTAGACAATGAAAATTTCATTCATTCATTATAAGATCAGTGCATCAGGCATCACAAACATTAAGGTAAAGCAATATGAAAGTACAGTGGTAGTAGTTTACAAGGAGTCGCATCAGCTTTCAGGACTTTTTACCACATTACAACATGTGTTGCAGGTTTCTTTTGTGAAAGTGCTTCTAGAAGAAGCTGTTGACACTTGGTAGTCGTGTTAATTCATTGAGATGATCACTGCAGCACAAAAACAACATTAACCTAAGATGTTAAACATTCTGTTATTTTGCCTAAGAATAAACTTATGGTTTAAAAGTCCCCCTGCCATACCTGTATTATGGTAATATCAACTATAACCCTTTGAGAGTGACAGAAATTAGGATATTAAAAATCTGTTTTGCATTGGGTAAACACTCAGCAGTGCTGCACCATCAGGCAGCTGAGGGGAACTGTCGGTGGGGAATACTCCTCTGAGTCCCTGAGCAACATTGTTAACACTGTCTTCCTGCTGCAGATGGTACAAGACAAACCAACACAGGAGGAAAGTCACCAAGCCGCCCCTCTGTTTTTCCTTTTTTCACTGGATGTTAATTCAGAGAGCCTGTTTTCAGAGACTTCAAATTGTTTTTATTTTTATTCATGAAAATCTTGAGCATTTTTAATCCTTGTACAATAATTATTAAAATGTTACCTAATGTGGTGGTTTTGTATATTTTCCCATGTTTGCTTTATGTATTGTTAGTTGTTGTTGTTGTTGTAGTTTTTTTTTTAATCTTTTACCTTCAAAGTTAATTATCCCCTCTATACATTTATGCCCCGGTGAGGCCGAAGGAGAGTCAGTGCTGGACTTCACTGGGTAGCTTGAAACACTTCTCCAAATGAATCTGACACATTGCAGCTTCAGTATTGAACAAGTCTACCTGAATAGTCCAGCACATGGTTATGCAAACTACTACTGGGGTGAGAGGTGTCATTTTTTAACTTTTTGAACCAGACTTCCATCCTTTTCTAAACTAAGGTTGTAACTTTGACTTATTAAATGTGGACACAGTAACAGAGGTGACAGTGCAAAGCAGAAAACTCACAGCCATACAACCAATCACAATGAAACTCTGTTAACTCCTTTCATTTTGTCTCTCCTACGACACCTGTCAGGTCTGTCTTAACAAGCAGCTGGGTTGATACTGAGATGCAGAATCATACCTGTTAGAGTGAATTGTTAAATGTTTGTCATTTCTATGCTTGCCAACTCTGATGAAAGGGATTCCACTGTCCTTCCCCCCAGATTCTCGAGGTTCTGGTTGGGGGGGGGCTGTAATGTTTTATTGCAGATACATCCTATCTGGAAGATCTGCCTCTTTTGATGTAAGCTTCCTGCGTTTACGACCCTTTGGTCAGCAGGAGGTCTCTCTCACACACACACACACACACACACACACACACACACACACACACACACACACACACACACACACACACACACACACATTCTTACTTACATACAGAAGTTCACACATATACATACAATGCCTTAGAACTATGTGGGCGTTGCTTTGCTGTGTTTTGTGTGAACTGTCTCTCAATAAAAGCCAGCGAGAGGAGGCCGGATTTGGGGTCATTCGTGATGAGCTAAGATACCAACGAGGCCTCCCTTGCGCAAGTAATCGATCGATCGACTGTCTTGTTTTCATTCATGATGAATAAGTCTCTAGAACTAGCGGGGTTTGTGGGAACAGACCCAACAATACCGCCTGTTAGCCCTGCTTTAATATCGTACAGATTTGGGACTTACACTGAATTTCCTACCCGAGTGCTCCGTTGTTGGGAGCCTTGGACATGTTTCAGTTGCTCCTCTGGGGCTGCTGCTCATGGCCCATTTACTGATTCACTCCAGGAGAGCTGTCACCATGAGAGGAGAGAGTCACTTCTACTCCTCTGTGCTCATGAATTCACATGAGGCTGCTGTGCCTGCCTCTGCTTAAGAAACACTGACTTTTAGGGAGTGTTTCCACAGAGCTCCAACTTCAAATCTCACAGACTCAGCAGAGAATTGGAAATCTTTGACACACTGACAATAAACATGTCAATAAATGCTTTTCATCATGAAATATGAAATTCTAATCATAGTTGATCATTAACAGATGATTTCAAAATCCATAATGTGGAAGTTCAAAGATAAATGAACTTTTAAATTTTAAATGCTTATTAGGTAGCTTTATATTGGTTCAGTATTAGTTCATACCAGTTGTGTGTGGTGACTTCTACATAAAGGCAAGCAGAGGTGATGATTCTCCCTGTAACTGTAATTTTTCATCTTAATGAAAAAAATGTGCATCACTATTTTCTAAAATTCAGGGATAACAACAATAATTATGTTTTAGCTTAAAAAATATTATCTTGATTAAAGAGCTTCCACATACTGGTGGATTAAACATTACAGAGAAAAAAAGATTTTGGTAATTACCAAATGTAATGTTAATTTAGGCCAAATATGTTATTTCACAGAGATGCTATCATGAAAGTGCTGGATCATCAAGGCTTTCCCTACTAACGTGGTAAAGTAGTTATTAAAAACTCCTTCACGTTACACTCTTAGCCAAGGTGTTAATAAGATGAAACTTGTTTGTTATGATTAGAAATTAGATAGCTCTTGCTAATGCTAACTCTCACAAAGCTTTTACACAGTTGAGATATAAACTGATCTCAGAGCAGTGAAAGCAGAGCCTGCTGTAACTTGTCCTATCAGTCTCCCATTAAAGGCCAGATGTTTATCACAATACACATGTGCAAACAACCAGAAAAGCTGTCTGCCTTTCAACTTGAAATGCTCCAGCTACTGTTAGTAGTACACAGACAGACCCATGAAATTAAGATGTACTGCAGATTCCAAGGGATTTGAAGGCCTGCAGAGTTAAACCTGCCTCCAGAGAAAATAACCAACTGTGGCCACAAGATGGCAGTAATTTTAACAATGGATACAAACAGGCCAGAAGCTTTATGACCAATGACTGAGCTTGTCACTAGACAAGCACTGCTTGCTTTGATCGCTCTGACAGAATGCTACTGATCCACACAGAGAAGCGCATATGGCTAAGATATGAACTCATCTGAGCTAGTTAATCCATCGGCAAGGTGTTAAAGGTGGTTTGGCTGCCAAAACCAATAGCTCATCCTGAGAATAAATAAATATATAAATAAATAAATACACGCACATACAAGTGGCTAACAATAAGAAATGCTGCACAACAAATAGCCCATATCTTCTGGATGACCCCTCCATACCTTTGGAGCAAATCCAGAAAAACCAGTCTGAATGAAAGTTTGCCAGAACATACAGAAAGAAACTGTGGTGTAGAGCAAAGATATTTGATACAAATATAACCTTTCAAGATACAAGCTGCCTGCTGATGTCTATTGGTCAAACAATTCAGAATGTCACTGACTGCCTTTAACAAAATGACTCTATCGATCGATCGATCGATCGATCGATCTATCTATCTATCTATCTATCTATCTATCTATCTATCTATCTATCTATCTATCTATCTGTCTGTCTGTCTGTCTGTCTGTCTGTCTGTCTGTCTGTCTGTCTATCTATGTGCAGACACATTTTTTTTCAATTGTAAATATATCGCATTTTCATCTATAATTGAAAAAAATGTGTCTGCACTGATACATTTATTATGTAGAAAAACAATCCAAAATATTCATGTTATAGGTCTGTAGGTGTGCATGCATGTTCATGTACTCAGCACTGCATTTCTGCCTTTGAGTATATCAAAACCTGCCAGCCAGTTAAATTGGTAGACTTCCTGTTGTCTTCTCCAGACAGTGCTGTAACCTTTCAGTACACTTTCAGGCACAAAGAACTATGGGTAATTTATATCATTCAAAGGGCCACTGGGGCTCTGTTTTCCAACTGTAACATGTAAACAGAACAAAAGGGGTCAGTTTTTAAGGCATGGAACAACACTGTTTATATATGTGTTCATAAATATTGCACACCTTATTGCTGTTTCTGTCTTTTTATAAGGATTTAGATTGAGTGACAGGAGAATGGTGGCTAAGCTTTCATCCCTGCTGGACAACATCTCCCACCCCATGCATGAGACTGTGACAGCACTGAGCAGCTCCTTCAGTGGGAGACTGCGGCACCCACGGTGTGGGACGGAGAGATTTCGCAGGTCTTTCCTCCCCACTGCTGTCAGACTCCACAACAAAGACTTTAACTGATCAAACACACACATCCACAAATGTGCAATAACACAAATGTGCAATAATCTTTCTGGCACCGTTGTATTTTTCACTCTGTTGTATATAGCATTTGTATTCTATTTTTATCCTATTGTATATTTTATTCTATTTTATTCTACTGTATATAGTATTCTATTTTTATTCTATTCTGTACAGTTGTGTACTGTATTTATTCTTATTTTATTTTATTCTAATTGTCCTTCATAACTTTTGCACTGTCCACTTCCTGCTGTGACAAAACAAATTTCCCACGTGTGGGACTAATAAAGGTCATCTTATCTTATCTTATCTTATCTTATCTTATCTTATCTTATCTTATCTTATTCTGACGGTAGTGCTGTATTTTTCATATGTTGTCCAACAGGTTAATAGGTTTATTCTGCTTCATTAGTCTGAAAATTCCAAGAAGCGCGTGTGTGTCTAAAGAGGAATTAAGCCATAGTTGAGTTACGCACATGGCTGAGATGAGAGCAGCCCCTGACATATTTTTCTAGAGGATATCCACTTGACTGGCTCATTAGTCTTCAAGCTGTTCACTTTAGCTCCAAACTTGGATACTCGCCCATCTACAGGACTGCTGATGTATCTGTGTTATCCTACAGTGGTTTTACAGAAGACTGATTTGTTAAACCATCCCTCTTTTTACTATATGCAAACTTTATAGCATGGCTGACAATAAAAGAAAACTTTATTCTGGTACCAGGTTCATGCTTTGAGTTTGGATTCCTGTTCAGGTTTTTTATGTTATTCCTTGTGTTTTCTTGTCTTTGCCTCCGTCTGGTTTGTCTGTGTGTTTGCTCCTTTGTCTTCCTGGTTTCTTTTGCTTAACACTTTCCTTTGTCTGCCTCCTGTGCTTTTATTTCCCCCACATTGAGTCCCTGATTATTTCCAGCTTTGTCATATCTTCTCCCGCCTGGCTTTCCCTCTTTGTATCTGTACAGTGCGCTATACCCCACCATCATTGTGTTCCCCTGTATCCGGGAGACTTCACCTGTGGTTCATTGTATAATGAAGTGTTTCTCCTTATTTAGATTCCTGTTCTGTTTAAGTTCCATAGTTTTTTTTGTGTTTTTTTTCCTGCCATTTTGTTTCACATTATTGGACTTTTTCCAATAAAGACTCATTTGTTATTTACCTTGCCTCTGTGTCCTGGATTTGCTTCCTTCTTCACTATCATGACACGTAATACTATACACTCACCTAGTACACCTTACTAGGACCTCTTTTTGTCTTCAAAATTGACTTACTTCTCTAGGAAAGATCCAACAAAGTGCTGGAAACATTTCTCAGGTCCATTTTGCTGCAAACACTCGCCTGCATCCACGATGCGACTCTCCTGTTCCACCACATCTCAAAGATTGAGATCTGGTGACTGCAGAAGACATCTGAGTACAGTAATCTCATTGTCTTGTTCAAGAAACCAGTTTGAGATTATTTGAGCTTTGTGACACGACACATAATTCTGGTGGTAGAAGATGTGTACACTGTGGTCATAAAGGAATGAAAACAGGACCAATCTCTGGTAGACTGTGGTGTTGATGATGCTCAGCTGGTACTAAAGGGCCCAAAAAGTGTTCCAAGTAAATTCCACCACACTGGTTATGTCGCCACTACTAGTCTGCATTGATTATGCAGGTAGGAAGGATTTCATGCTTTCATATTGCTTATGCTAAATTCTCACCCAGCCATCTGAATGTTGCCCCAAAACGGTTGGAAAAAGACAATCTTAAAAAGACAAGTCTTTCTAATCTTCTATTACACATTTACACTTTTGGTGAGCCCATGTGAACTATAGTCTCAATTTCTTATTCTTAGCTGACACTGCCGCTGTAGCTTCAAGGTTTGATGTATTCTGCGTTCTTCTGCGTTATACATATCTTGGCTATAACGAGTAGTTATTTGAGTGGCTGTTGACTTCCTATTAGTTTGAAGCAGTGTGGTCATTCTACTTTGACCACCATCATCAACAGTAGATTTTTCTCTTTCTCAGACCATTCTCTATAAACCCTAGGGTTAGTTGTGGTGGAAAATGACAGTAGATCAGCAGTACCTGAAACCTCAGATCATGTTCAAAAGCACTAAAATCCCCTTTCTTCCTCATCGTGTTGCTCAGTTTGAACTATTGCAGGTCATCTTGACTAAGTCTACGTGCCTAAATACACTGGGTTGCTGCCATGTTATTGGCAAGTGTACAGTGGCCCTGAGAGGCCAAACGGACTGCAATTTAAGAAAACACCAGCAATAAGAAAAATGCTGCAAAAGCACACACAACACAAAAGAAATAGGAAAAACGAAAACAGAAATAGAAAAAAACGAAAACAGAAATAGAAAAAAACGAAAACAGAAATAAGAAAAAACAGATTTCCAAAAGCACAAGGGAAGTGTTTCTGGGGAGACAATAACCCAACGGACCAGTTGCAGGTACCAAAACATGCTAGGTAAGTGTGTTTTAATCTCATGATTCATATAATAGTGATGACGGATTTTTCATCTTTTCTTTCCTCACAAGCTGATAGATCCTCCACTTCTTTTAAGTGTCTCCCAGTGCAATTCTTAGCATATTTTGGTTCCTGCAACTGGTCCGTCGGGTTATTGTCTCCCCAGAAACACTTCCCTTGTGCTTTTGGAAATCTGTTTTTTCCTATATCCGTTTTCATTTTTCCTATTTCTGTTTTCGTTTTTCCTATTTCCATTGTGTTTTGTGTGCTTTTGCAGCATTTTTCTTTTTGCTGGTGTTTTCTTAAGTTGCAGTTTGGCCTTTCAGGGCCACTGTACAAGTGTCCCTTATGAAGTATACATGTAGGATTCGCTCCCTGTTTGATTCAGATTCAGAAGCACCAAAACAACTTTATTATTATTTTAAACTTTAAAGTCATGCCAGGAAAACTTTTTTGTCTTTTTTTGTCTTATATGGTGACAAGTTGAGAGGCGGATGTTGTCCAAGATGAGAACAATGCTGGATAATACCTCCCACCCACTCCATGACCTGCTGGCTAGCCACAGGAGCACGTTCAGTGAGAGACTGAGTTTACCAAAAAGCACCATTGAACGACACAGGAAATCATTCCTGCCCGTGGCCATCTCCCTGTACAACTCATCCATCTAATACACTGTAAACACTGCAACAGTTAGACCCTTTTGCACACGCTCTACAGTAAAATAACAAATGACACAGTTCACAGGTTAGAGTTAAATGTCAGTCATATATACTTCACCTCTGTAATACTCTTGATATTTATAATTGAGCGATTTGTATATATTAGTGCTATTTCTTACATTTGTAAACTTTGTAACATATTGTATTATTTAATGTTTAGTCTGCTACTGTTACTGTTACCTACATCATTTCCATAGGGACTAATAAAGTATTCTGATTCTGAAGTTCTGCCCCATCTAAAGGTGGTGAAACCAGCATGAATTTTACACACATATTCACCTAATCATTAAAAGTTCATTTTGAAAACATAACTTTGAAATAATGGGCTGCAGGCTTGCTGCTATCAAAAGCTTTCAAACAGTGTTGCCTGCAACAAAAATTCAAAATTAATATGCCTTTTTTAAATTTTGTTTTTTTAGGATAGATTATGGAAAAAAACCCCTCAAAAACAAATTTCTGGTGTGAAAAACAGCACATTGTCAGCTCACCTTTGCAGGAGCCAATTCCAATTCTGCCCGTTCTACATGTAACACGAATAAGCTGAATGCCCAGCACATATTTTGTTGCAGAACTGACCTTGTGTTATTTGAAAAACCTTAACAAAGTGGGTTGTGTAATACTGATGAAGGAAGTGAAGAACATCACGTCTATCTGGTCCCCATGTGGCTGCAGAGCGATGAAGGGGGGAGGGCGGTGTTTTTTCGAGGTGACACATGGTTTTTCTCAGCACAGACAGATCAACATCTCCTTGGCCCTCACGAGTCTCTAGGCGAACAGCTGAGACTGGCTTCCTATCAGGGATTCTGTCTTCGCCTGCCTCGCCCCTTCCTTACTGGCGTGATTTGCATTTGATGTAAAATTCACAGCACGGCTCATTAGGGGAAAACTAAAATTTGTAACCTTGGAATAACAATGCTCCAGGTGCATTTTGGTGTAGCGTTAGCGGGATATTAGCCCTTAAAGAATTTCTATTAATCTGGGAGGTTTCAGTGGAGTCTGTGTCTTAGCATCAATGTTCTTGTGATGTTTCTGCCACTGTTTCTCTTTAGTGGGGGCTTTAAAGTAGTTTTCAATCAAAAATGTGTTAAAAAAAAAAAAGAAAAAACTATCCCGTTAAATTAAACCCAAATTTGTGTGTGTGTGCCAGATATCAACACAAACGCTTATCAGGAACGTTGGGAAGCATTTACCAGAAGAATATTGTATTGTAACTCAATGCTATTCAGTTAACCTGCCATTAGCTTTAATGTTGTCCTGTTCCACTGCAATTGTGTAACAATGACTAAATTTGTGAATGGAACCAGGAAATGTGACCAAAGTAAACAATCTTTTTAGTTTCCCTGTCAGATCTTGGTACGTTTTTCAGACCATTTCAGTCAGCTTTACAAAGAAGAGTTATCACATTTGGCATAAAAATCACCATATGCCTGTTTATGAAGCAGACATTCATGTTCTTTCATTTGGAGGGGCAGGGAGGTGGGGAGGGTTATGTGGTGGTCAGCTTTCCTGGAAGTGTCTGCAGTCTGAGACATGCATCAGAGGCATCCAGTCTGGATTTCCAGCGGCGCTGAAGGTCCCATCAGACAGCCAGCTGCTCCATCACACTCTTCACCTCGGGCCACGCTCATTTAGCAACATTGAAACGCTCCACACAGCTACATGCAGGGCTTACATTCATCAAATCAGTGTTTTCACCTTTCCTGTCTGGCTCAGGCTGGACCACAGTCAGATGGTTAAAAAGAAGAAAAACCCTTTCAGTTTTTTTTTTAAATGTAAATGAATGTAAATGATTTAGTATTAATGAAATGATGAATGTTTAGTAAAATGATGACATCCATATCTGTATGCTAAATGCTATAGCTATCACTGTTAAATCTGTCAGAGAATGTCCTTCACTTTAAAAAAGCAAAGACCTACAAAGAGCATCTTTTCAAAGAAGCGCTTAAAAAGTGGTCCAATAGTAGCTTGGTCACATTAGAGGAAAATAGGATGTTAGTCTAAAGCAATTTTGAATGCTTTTTAACTCATTTAATGCTATCATCAGGCAGCCACAGAGTTGCAGGTAAAATCTGTGGTTGCCTGATGATTGGACTAAATTTTTTTGCATTTGTTGACTGAATGTGATTAGTTGAGGGCATAACACCCTCAACCTCTCCGTGGCCACTTTCGATTGTAAGGTGATTGCCTGTTTTTTTTAGCAACCTGTCTCCAAATAGTCGCGGTCTGATGTGGACTGCATGCAATCACCTTTACACAGACTGGTGAAGGTTTGCAAGTAACTGATAATTTCAGTAAGTTTTCTTTTATAAATGCAAAGAGATTTCCAACAGGTCGCAATCAATCTGAGTCCGTCTGTGCCAAGGAGCTCAACTCAGGTGCAACGTAACTCTTTGCTGTAAGGGACTTAACACAACTGATTGCCAACTGGTTGTATTCTGGTTATATTCCTATATAAAAGCAAGGTTACTGAGCAACCATGTCGTCTTAGAGTTGAATCACTGTCTTCCAAGTACATCACAATTTATGGAGGGGTTTTCTGAATTTCTCTTTCAAATCTATGAGGTTCTGTCTGGACTCCAAGAAGAGCTTCAACATGCAACAAGAAGAAATGGGAGTAAGACAAACATTTTTTTTGAGCATGCAATTTATTGAAAACAACACTTAAACTGAAACAGGCTGTTTTACAGCTGATCAAACGTTTAGGACCACATGCCTTTGAAAGGCCAAATCTGCAAAAATGTGGATTCATTGTCATAATAACAGTTATAATAACAGTTCTGTAGTAGATTAGCATGTAGCATATACCTGCTCAATACCAAAGGAGGCTAACCAGAAGGAAGACATGAATAGCTTTTTCCTCATAATAGGAAGTGATCCGACATTTAAGAACTTGCCCCTGGAGAGTAGTTTGGAAAGGTCAGGCCAACCAGTTGAGGCCCGTTCATGTGAGTGTCACATTACACCAAATGAACAGCATAATGCTGTGCGTTCTGATACAACATGGCGCTAAAAGGTTACAACAAATGAACTGTTCAACACCAAAGCCATTATCTCCTGCACATTGTGAGCATATGCAGGGATCATTCAGCATTGTGTACAATTACAAAAGAGCAATTAGCATTTATATAGGTTCCAAGTGTGGCATACGAACATTATTAAGATAACTACATGTGGGGTAAAGGCTGAGGTCTGATTACCACTGACATATTTGGCTTAAAGACAATGTTCAGTTAAGTCCTACTCTTCCATTACATATCTTCCCCTACAGACTAAATAACTTTTTTTGGTCAACATTGAATTTCAATAGTTAAATTAGTAAAATCAATGTCAAATGAGGGAAATCTTTTTGTTTTTAACTCTCACAGCTTTTTATTTCTTATGCATGAAAGAAATTGCTGAGGTTGTGATCTTTTCCTGCTCAGCCAGTAAACTAATGGGTATAAATGCCAGTCCATTTACCTTACCCGAGTCTTTCTAGAAAAGCGCTGACAATTATCATTCGACTCCTGATGGGGGGTTGTCTGGGCCTTTCATGTGACAGATAAGGGAGCGGGCAAATAAACTGGGAGACAGACACGTAATGCCATTTGGCAGACTGGAATACGAAGAAAGGTCCCAGGATGAGCATCATCAAAAGAAGCCACCAAAATCTTTTTTTTTTCTTTTTTAATTTTCTCACCTACTCAGATCACACACACGCACATGCAGGGAGGATCATGTCTATTTGATCTCTAAAAGGTCCGGAGTGGAAAATTAGCTGATGCTGAAAGTGCAGAAATGATATTGACACTGTCATAGGTCATCTATGCGTCGCATACTGCTAGCCTACCTAACAGGTCTTTATTCAAAAGGAAACAAATCAGAGTGAGGAATATAAAACTATGATGATTTTGAACAATTCATCTCAGTTCATATTTAGGGCTGAGTCAAGTTGAAGTTCCCACAGAAACATTTTTATACTAGGCAAGTATCGAGTCATGATGTTATAAAATCAGATACAGTTTCAGGCCACTTGGAGTTAAAGTGTAAGCTGTTATCATGAGTCATTCCTCTGACGTTGGTCTTTGTCACGCTATGTTACACATACGTCAAATGAGAGGTGAGCCAGTGTTGTAGAAATCCTGAAATCATTACTCTGAATACAACCCACCGGTAGTTCTGGGTATTTCATTTCTCTGATGAATATTTTCTGTTGTACATTTAAAGATCAGGTCAGTGGAGACCATTTAATATGTTTCAATATGCAATGACAACCAACAAATAAATAATTTGTCACAGTCAAAACCAGCAGCTTTCAGGTTCAGCTTCCAAACCTGCTCTGACCCTGCAGGGCATAAACGTGGGACCTTCTGTCCCCAATGCTTCACCATTGAAGACAAAATCTTCTCATGTGAGGAAGTCCTTATTATAAGCTGATTATTTTGTTTCTTCTTCTGTAATCTCAACAGCCTCCATTGTGTAGTTCTCTTCCTGGACCCTCAGAAACGTGACTTTTCACCATCTTGTTGACCTCTATTGTCTTGAACCATAGCCTGCACCTTCTTCCCCCCCCTCAGTTTGTTAGTAACGATCTGGCTTTTAGCTGAAAGCTTATGTGTAACTGTTTAGGTTGTCCAACCTCTTGAAAACCAACTTATTCTTGTAGCCTCCAGATTGCTTCTTTCTAGGTAAACACAGCTGAGATGAAATGTTTGAGGCTTCTGGATCCTCAAATCCTTTTCTTTCTGAACCCTTTCCTTTGGCTCCTGGTTGAACTCAGCTACTAAGACCTCCTGCATCTTCCAGTTTCTTGAAAACATTTTCATCCTTTTTGGCTTTTTTTTAATCCTTTGTGGACCCAATTTCCTCTGTCCGAAGTTATTGTTGATTTCTCTATGTCCTGTTTTTTTTTTTTTGTTTGTTTTTTAAAGCTTGATGCATCCTTTTTTTCCTGTGTAGGAGCCATATGTGTTGTTAGTTTTTTGGATTAAGAGGGTTGGTTTAAATGCACACACTGTATTGGTGCACGGGTGTGGGGCGTGACTCATGGGTGTTATATGATACATGTTATTGCACTCACCTGTTCACCACACCTGATGTTGATGAGCTGAAAGGTAGGGTGAGCAGGAGGGGAAACTTTCTGTTGACCACAGCTTGAGTCATTTTGACCACAACTTCATGTATAGTTTAATGCACTAATTGATGTTGTAGTTTGGCATAGTAATTGGTGTACTGTTTTGTGAGCTGCATTCATGTTTGTTTGTGCAGTCTGTGCATTTGTGTCATGTTTGATCCCATGTACTGATTTGTATAGTGGACAGTACAATGTGGAATAAAAGGAGCAAATAGTACAGAAGTGCATCTCATGTGTTTATTGTTGTGTATCATCAGCGTCCTCATGTTTAGCCTGCCGCGGCTGTTGGTTGGAGGAGCCGCAACAACCTCCCTGAGTTCTTGGAGAAGTTCCTAAACTATAGAATAGAAGGCCACTTTCTCTTCAGTTATCTGGTGATTGCTCAGGGCTTCACTATGATCTTGCTCTGATATGATTAAGAAGTTGGCCTAAAGTGGGTTTACATGGATTTTGTTGCAAGTTATTACAGTCTAAAATTTGAAGGTAAAATAAATCAAGAGGAGACTGATTCAGTTTTGGGGATCGCCATGGTATACCCCATCTGCCTTTTACTTCTGAGGGGTAAAAACTGGGTCAAAGGCCCAGGACAAGACAAGGTCTCAGTAGGCTCTTAATAAGGCCTTCACAGCTTCCCATGTTTGAACCAGTAAAGACTGGTGATAATTTTCAATCTGGAGTAGAAAAACAACTTTTTGTACCTTTATTGAAGGGAAAACCTTTAAAACGTCTGAACAAAGAACAAAACAAAACAGAATTTAGATGATAAAATAATTTTTAAGCACTTACTTTTTCATTTAAAAAATCAAACAACATTTATCAACAGTAATTATCCCATCAAAGTTTGTTGCATGGTGTTCTATAACTGTGTTAAACTATTTTAAACACAAATAGGAAATGGAAGTAGACATCAAACTGTCAGAGAGTACACAACCACAAACATCTACTAGTTCTAGGTGGTGACGGGAGTTTGGTTAGGAAAACTTATTTGGTGCTTTTCCACCCCGTGCTCCAAAAATAAACTATTTGGGTCACAATGGCAATGCTGGAACAGCCATGTAGGAACAAGGTAGCACGTCTTGGCACTGGCTGTCAACTGAAAAGCAAACAGAGTAACACAGTTAATCAATATGATTTAAGCTTATAACTTCATCAATGTTGCGTTTGCCCTCCATTTGCCCAGCCCAGTATGTCCAGTATACATGCAAACTCCTCCAAAGTTGCTTAGAAAAGAAACCCGCTACATGACCTAAATGTTAGATGGAGACATGATGATATGATAAATGTACAAAAATGTACCAAGCGCCAGCACACGTGCAAGCATATGGACATTTTCCCCAGGGTGATGACAGCAAGAATAAATTTCTGCCGAGTCTTTGAGGTTATATGATCTATAAGGTCACCGAAAAGCACACATTACTCATGGTACAGTTTTTTCTTTCATCATTTTACCATCTTTTGTGGATTTTTCTCACATCATCAATCTTTCGGGCACTGTATTTTTAGGTATTACTGAAGTCTGTTAGCAAGTCTTTGCTTTTTAAGAGAGAAAAGAGAGGCTGCCGCCCTTTCTGCCATTTTTTAGTTTGCTTTTGAAATCCACTGAATTAAAAAAAGATTACTTGTAATTCCTGTATAGTGCATTTATATCACAATAAATTGAATGTGAACACTCACACTGAACATAGTCAGTGTTAATTCTGAGAGCAATTGTTGATTTAGTTTAAACCATAGTCTTCTGACTAAAACATCATTTAGTTTTAGTCTAATTTTAGTCAACTAAATATCATAAGATAACAGGAGACTAAAGCTAAAGTTTAATGAGTTCACTACAATATGAAGTGTAAAAGTTTGTCAAGTTTTTACCGGCAAGAGCTGTTGCACGTGGTTTATACTCCTTGACATCAAATGGGAAATGTATCCATACTTTTTAATTTAGTCTTCCTCCCAGGCGTTGACATTTGGCGTGTTTTCATGAGGAACATGGAACATTTTCTATTTTTAGTTGAACTTCCGAAGGCTGACTCAAAGGCAAGAACATCATAATTAATTTATCAGAAAAGTTGTATACAGCATTGCATTGGACAAAGACTACTCTGTCCAATGCAAAACTTTTAGCACAGCCTTAACAATTATCTGGTTAAGACTTTTATCAAGTGTCAAAAATTAGTTTATAAGGACTGCATTCTTGGAAAAATGGAGGCATGTCAGGAGTCTGTCAATCACGGCTCCTAAGGATTCATTTGTTTGATAGTGTAGTGCAGTGGTTCTTAACCTGGGTTCGATTGAACCCTAGGGGTTCGGTGAGTCGGTCTCAGGGGTTCGGCAGAGCCTCCGCCGTGACATGTATGGCTCATTTTGTGCACCAGTAAAAAACATATCTATGTCTTGAATTTGAAAAAAAAAATCATATTTTATTTTTCATTAAAGAGGGGTTCAGTGAATGCGCATATAAAACTGGTGGGGTTCGGTACCTCCAACAAGGTTAAGAACCACTGGTGTAGTGTGACTTCTGTTTGAGAGTCATATGTCAAAGCGCTTGACCAACATGCTATGTGGCACATGGGAATTAATACAATTAAATAACCTCCTCTTTATCGCTAATAAAACCTGACTAAGTGTCAAACATCGAAAGAATCTAATATGTTTACGAGTTATGTAACACCAGTAGTAATAAGTCTATGAACAAAAGAGGCCAGTGATAAGTTTGTTGGTATCCATGGGTACTCTTCTCATTTTGTTCACAGTTACTGGCATCACTTGTTTACCTATAATTTTCATACGCTAAGAAAAGCCTTGTTGAAATAAGCTTTTTTATCACTTTACTATGTCTCTCTCTGTACGACTGCCAGAAACCTCAACAGCACTGAAAGCAAAGCCACATTGTTCCGTGAAGCAATAAAGTGGTTTTTATTGTGCAAATCTGATCTGAAGGCACACTATAAAAACTGCAATTTTCTGCAGCAGTCACCGTCTTTGATGAATTCTGTAATTCATATCGGTTACCATAAAGAAAAGGGAAGAGCTGGTATTTTTCATAACAAATTAGGCCAAAATGCATTAGGATGTTGAACAATATATTGAGGTTTCCTGACTCCAAGCTCAAGGTTTCTAATAAAGATGTATTAGGAAACACTAAAACTAAGACTCACTAAAACAGATGACCACATCGTATGCTTTGAGTCCTGTGATACTCTCATAGCCAGCATGTACTGAGTTTCCATTTTGGAAAACTCTAAAAGTTAGGGGTGCCATATGAAAACCACCGGTTTGGTTCAAAGCCAGACTTCAGATACCAGTAACAAACCTTTTTTTTCAGCCTGTGAATGTATGGAACGTGGTCACACTGCTGTTTCGCTGTTCATTAGTCTTCACCTCAAAACAGGAGCTCCACTCAATCTTCTTTAAAACAAAGTAAAACTCTGCTAGTATGTCAAGTAGAGCACATGTACTTTCTGGTATAGTGTTGTCTTTGGAGAGGTTCTAATTATGTTATGGATGTTAAAGTTACAGTCTGCAATCTACTGAGTGATAAGATTTTACAGTCAGCTGATTTTGGTTTTCTTACAAGTCCCAATTCAAGTGCATAATCCTAGCTTCAGTGTCAGTCCACTGTTTATCCCAACTGTCAACATGCCAGATGTCCACGTCTATTTTCTCTGGAGGGGGCTATAAAACTTTGTGAAACCGTCTGATACGAGTCAGTAAGTGAGTGAAGCTCACTTATGTCTCATGACAGTGATACTGAGGTGAGCTGCTGAGTATATCCTTAACTTTTCTGTCTGTAAGAGCTGCTGTTTGCTAGCATAAAACATGCTTTGAAGTGGGTCTAACAATGTTAACTGATGACTCTGACGTGAACTCTCATGCGATGTGAGAATGTCATTGAACTGTTTATCAGAGGGAAAGTGTGATTTCTAGGACACTCAAGCCTAACATTAGCTAGCACAATGTTAGCTTATAACCAGCTGTTGTTGGTTAGCCCCCTGAAGATTAGGGAATGTATAGGGTGTCACTTTAGATCTAGATACCATATATCAAAGATTTTACAATAACTTCAGTTTTATCTGAATTTAGAAGCAGAAAGAGGCCATCCAAGTCTTTATGTCTTAAAGTCATTCCTGCATTTTAACTAATTGGTGTGTTATGTCGTCATGGATGGATGAAGTTGGGTGTCATCAGCATAGCAGTGAAAATGTCTGCTATGCCTTCTGATTATACTGCCTAAGGGAAGCATGTATAAGGTAAACAGAAGTGGTCCTAGCACTGAACCCGGTGGAACGCCATAATTAACCTCAGTGTGTGAGGAGGACTCTCCATTTGCATGCACAAATTGGAGTCTATTAGATAGATATGATACAAACCACTGCAGCGGAGTACCTGTAATAACTACAGCATGCTCTAATCATTCTAAAAGCATATTATGGTCAACAGTATTGAATGCTGCTCTGAGGTCTAGCAGGACAAGCACAGAGACGAGTCCACTGTCAGAGGCCAAAAGAAGATCATTTGTAACCTTCACTAAAGCTCTTCAAATAAGCCATTCCTCTGCAGATGATCTGTTAGCTGTCTGACAACTACTCTTTCAAGAATTTTTGATATGAAAGGAAGGTTGGAGATTGGCCTATAATTAGCTAAGACCGCTGGGTCAAGAGATGGCTTTTTGAGTAAAGGTTTAACTACTGCCAGCTTGAAGGCTTGTGGTCGATTATTAGAGATAGGTTGATTATATTTAAGATTAAAGCATTAATTATTGGCAGGACTTCTTTGAACAGTCTTGTAGGAATGGGACTGTAAGGAAGAGGACTCCCTTACTACATTTATTTATATTCTATTATCTGTATAGCACTTTAGGAGCACACCTTTCACTTTATTAAAAGCACCTTATCAAGCACTTTATTTAGCATCGCACTTTAAGCATGGATTTGCACAGTAAAACATTTGCACACAGGAAGTTTAATTATTTATTGAATATTTATTGGGAATTTTAAAATCAGTTGGTAGCTTTGTTTCAGGCCCTGCACAGCTGCTCCTCATCAAGGAATGTGGTGATGTCTGTGAAAAGAAAAAGGAATGGTGATTGAGAGAAAATAAGGATTACCAGTAGGGAGAACTAATGCAAATGTGTGTGTGCAAAATCCAGAATTAAAGGGGGTGCAAAGAAGTGATTGTATGATGTGATTACTCACCTTTCTTTCCTGTGTTCTCTCCAAGGTGTTTGGGCAAATGTTTCCCCGGGGGTCCAGACACCATGTAAAGGTTCTGGGAGCGACCGTGGGTTAAGAGAGTGTGGTGAATCTTTTTGTGCTTGGGTTTTTGGGTTTTTATAATATTGGGTTTGGTGTAAAATTAAAGTGTGAAATATTTATTAATATAAAAATGTGAACTGTATTTATGTATGTATTTATTTATTCAAATTGATATATTGTATACTGTGGTGGAAGGTTGGGATTTAAGAATTTACCTGAGAGTGGAATAATGGTTTAATCTGTGACAGCTGAACATGTTTAAGGCTGCCGGTTGTCATTAGAGAGGGTGGAAGAGGGTGTGAAGAAGCTCGACGAGTGAATTGTTTGTAAGGAGAGCTGTATGGCAAATAAATACTTTTTGTTCCACTACACTTGCCTTGGTCCATCTCACTGTGTTTCCAGCCGCTAAGGGCCGCCCTGTTACAGGGACTCTCAAGGGAATATCAACGGTACTAAAGGTAGCTGTAGATAATGTTACATCTGTGAGATGATTATGAGTAATTTCTTCTCTAATGGTTAAAATTTTATTTGTGAAGAAGTTCATGAATTCATTACTAGCTAACGTTAATGGAATGGTCGGCTCAACAGTGCTCTGACTTTTGAGAGCCTGGCTACAGTGCTAAAGAGAAACCTAGGGTTGTTCTTGTTTTCTTCAATCAGTGATGAGTAGTAAGATGTTCTAGCTTTATGGAGGGCTTTCTTATAAAGCAACAAACTATTTCTCCAGGTAAAATGATGATGTTCTACATTTGTGATACGCATTTTCCTCTCCAGTTTACAAGTTATTAACTTGTAAGCTGGAGATTATTAACAAGATAATTGACCTCTGTTTGTGTAGCGTTCAGGTAGCTGCTCTGCTCTGTGTTGGCACAGGGCATTGAAGATGATAACAATGGATGGATTATATTCTTAAACTTAGTTACAGCACTTTCAGAAAGACATCTACTGTGATGAAATCTACTTCCCACTGCTCTGCAGTCAATTATTCTAAATTTAAATGTTATTAGGAAATGATCAGACAGGAGAGGGTTTTCACGAAACACTGTTAAATGTTCAGTTTCTATGCCATATGATAAAATAAGATCTAGAGCATTAATTAATGGCACCACTCTGTGTTAACTAATAAACACAGAGTGGTTTATCACACAAAGAGAGTGGAAAGAGGTGATTGAAGATGAAAAATTCAGTGCTTCATGAGCAGCCTAGGATTCGGTGTGCAGGCCTAATGATTAGGCTCTATCTAAATGGAAAGATTTAAGCTTAATCTTAAAAATAGAGAGGCTGTTCATCTGCTGAATCCAAACTGGGAGCTTACATGTTCCACAGAGAAGGGGCCTGAAAGCTGAAGCCTCTGTGTCCCATTCTAAGTTTAAATATCCTAGGAACCACAAGGAAACCAGCAGTCTGAGAGTGAAGAGCTCTACTGGGGTGATACAGCACTATGAGGGAGAAATATGCTCTCTCTGTCTAGTCCCTGTCAGTACTCTCACTGCAGCATTTTGGATTAACTGATAGCTTTTTCGGGGAGCTTTTAGAACAACCTGATAATAATAAACTACAAAGTCCAACCTAAAAGCAATAAATGCATGAACTAGTTTTTCAGCATCAATTTCAGAAAGGATGTTTCTGTTTTTAGAGATATTGAACAAGTGCAAGAATGCAGTCCTACTTATTTGTTTTATATTGCCATCGAAACAAAAGTGAAAAAGTGTATCAGTCATGAAGTTTAAATCCAAAAAACAGGTATGTGTCATGACTCTCTATTTATTTAGTTCTTGTTCAGTTGTAAAACTTTTATTGCCACCATAGTTGTGATTGCTCATAGCTGCTTTCGATGTTACAATGGAGTAAAATGAACCTTGACTGCCAGCATCTGCCACCTACACAGATTTTCTAAGTCTGTGTATGATCTCAAATGTTTGACGTGGATGCGCCTGGAATGGAATGAAACTGTTAGTGAAGGATAAAATGTTTTCTTTACACGGCTTCGGTGTTTACTGCATACATCCACATGCTACGAAATCAAAGTACACAAAAATGCCTTTTTATTTTTTTGGCCCAACTTCTGATAACCAGACAGTTGCGTGAGAGAACTTTAAAATACACCAACTATGCTTGTTGAATACACAATTCGATGTGTGTTGTGTATAGTCTAGTATTCAAATTCAGATCAAACATTTCAGACGAGACTTAAACGTTGAGTCGACTGTAGATTTAAAAAGCTTCAGAGAATTCACTGGTTTTAGAATTGTTTGGTAAATTCTTCTACATTAAGCCTGAATAGTATAAAGCATGTGTTGTCTGCACACTGCCAAGTGATCTAGAGTACAGGCAGTAGAATAACCTAGGTTATTTTAGGACCATTTTACCCCATGCTCACGAGAAACAGTTGTACATCAAATCCAGTCAATATTTTAAAAATGAATGCTTTTGTGATGCCTTTGAATTTGATGAGATCCTAATAAGGAAAGCCTGAATGTACAAAAGCACAAACTGCACCATCAAAATAAACAAATATAATACACTCACTCATGATCCAGAAATTTCTTATAAGGGGTTATAGAAATCAAACGCAGCCATCCTACAGCTGCAAAATATTTCAAAAGTTTTTAGAACCTGCAATTATCTCTTTGAACAAACATGTGATTTATACTTTTTTTTTTTGAAAATTTAAAATGTTAAATGACAGTCAAACACTCCTACAAAGTCAGACATTGTTAAAATTTCCACATTGCAATAGAAAACTAGTTGAATTTCACAGTATTATCAGTAAAAGTATGTAGAAAACTTTTTTTAAATGTCTTTTTTTTTGTCACAAAAATGAATAAAATTCTATTATCATTCTATTCATGCAACTTTCATGCTGGAGCAAATATGACAAGTTGTACCACAACAAACCCCATCATTAGACTGTCCTGTCCAAATAGAACAAAATTCTCATGTTTCCAGATGGTACTCTGATTATAACACAGGAAATCGTTGTGTTGAACATGTGCAGATATTTCTTTCATCTCAAGAAAATTATATTTTTGGAATATTTTCTGTTCAGTCATCTCCATTTGAGGCTCTGTTTGAACATGAATACCTCAAAAATTATTAAAGATAAAAGCATGACAATTTCAAATATATATGTTTCACAGTATTATCTATGTTCAAACTTTGTAGCATAAAATTTTTTATGCAAATCGGATTCGGCCAAGCAGAAGTCCTGTGTTGGTTTGAAATGGAATGACCTATTTATTAGTCCTATAACCCTTCTCCCTGTCTGTTGCACTGAACATAAAAGAGCACCCTGACCCTCACATGCATCCCTCATCTAAACTTTGCATCAATTTTTCTTGTTTACTTAGGTATCTTTCTCTAAATAGCCTGATTGCATGCCTTGTCCTATTCTGTAAGTTGGGTATTTTTTAAGGAAATAAAGTACAAAAAAAACCACGTAAATAAAGAAACCTAATTTTCCCAGGTATGTGTTTTCATTTCTCAAAAAACTTAAAACATAAACAACTTATTGGATCACTAACTAAGCAAGAAAGAAATCTGTGAATGAGCTTCTCCCATTTTCAGCCATTTCCACACCATCATAGAGTGCCATTATGCCATTATAGAGTGACCATCTAACTTTTCCAGTTCTGTCCTTTAGTTTACAGTGATTCCCCCCACCACCCTTGGTACACATGTAACAGAGCCAAGAGATGAATTTGTGCTGTCAGTCACCTAAAAAGGAGAAACATCAGCACTGGAAAAAAATAAGCATGAGCCAGAGGAATGTTACATGTCATCCTGCTGTCATATTGATTATATCATTGACATTTACGCCTCTGAATTACACTGATAGGCTCGTAGGTGTTCATGCAGAACTATATGTCAGGTGCAATAGAAAATCACTGCTGGAGCTAAATGATGTCGTATTTGAAGAAACTGTGGAAAGCATTTTAGCAAAAGATGAACTAAGTGAATCTGATCTTTTGCCTCTCTTGAGCAAAAGCACAAGGTTGAGCTCGGCAGTAGCGCTTTAAAACACCTGCCAAACAAAAGCATTCATACAGAGGTCTGGACAGTTAGAGCAGGCAATAAATCCTCATTTACGTGATGGTCACTGAGGTGTGACAAGCTGGCTTCCACAAGAGGGAACTAGATCAAAGACTGGGCTGAGATGGAGACAGCGGGAAGGTGATTCACCTCAGAGGAAAAAGTTCTGTGCAGGCTTGACCTTCAGGTTCTGGCTCTAAGTTAACATGAAAGTGGAACCTGAAATATAGATGACATGTTTGTTTGACTGGGAATGAATTTGGAGCTAATCTTTAACTCCTAATCCTTTTGAAACTCTTGATCCTTTTGAACCTTCATGCCGTGCCTCGGACTGAATTGTATCATCACTGAATTACACAAACTTAAAGTCAGGAGCAGTTTTATTTAGCGCTGCATGCACCTTCCTTGTGATGTTATTTTCTATAACCTTTGAGCAACTAATAATGTCTCACACTGTGTAGGAATTATATATGAGGCGGTTTATCTGTATGCACAGCTTTCAATAGCGCTGGATGTTTGACTTTATTGCTTGAAAGAAGATGTTTTGGATAGCTGCAGTTAAGTTACACAGGCAGGACTGGGGAATGCTGGCAGTATTCTCAGTAAGAAATTCTCCTCTTACCCCTAAACAGCCAATATGATGTAAAAATGCTCTTGAAGAGACACTTTCCACTAATTAACAGTGAAGCTGTTTCTAACTAATCATTTAGAATACACAACCTTCACTAAACCTCTAATTTTTTAAAAGAGCTTTAAAAATTCCCTGAGACAAGTTTGTACTTTAGCCTCTCGTCTGATGAGAGATTCGAACTGCAAAGCCTGATGTGCAATTTTCATACATTTCATAAATGTATGAAAACAACTCTGACCTGCTGGAGCAGGGACATCGGTTCTCTCCAGTGGCACTAACAGTTGAACGGTCCATCCAATGAATGCTCACTTAGCTTGAGATTTCAAATGTGTATGTCAGTGCTTGTTCCTGTGGCTGGATATATAAAAATATTAAGGTGGTGGCACTTTACATTCAAAGGTAAAGACCTGATCACCTTCACCCAGTGGTCTTAATGTTATTGCTGACTGGCATACAGTCAATCAGCCTTCTGATTTCTTTAAAAATCAGCGGCATAAGTATACAACCTTCCTTGTTCATGTTTCTTAGGTTGTAAATAAATGATGACTGAACTTGCTTTCAGACTGTTCTCTGCACAAACATTTGCCCTCAGATTATAAAGGGTGCTTTGGAGCATAACAGGCTGTATTGTAAAATGTTCGCCTTTATAAGATTAATGGATGACTAGTGGGTTGGTAATTATCCAGGTGTGTTCCAGTTTGACACCATCATGTTGTGTGACTTGAACTTTTAATTGCATATTTACTTATATCCAGGTTATCCAGGTTAATTTAACAAGTATTGCTCAAGGACTTCAATATGCATGTGAGTTTTAGAGAGTTTAAAGGTGAACATTTATAGTTAATTTAGATGAATACATCAGGTCCACTGTGACCAATCACTCCGCTGCGGTGCCTAATTATGCATCACTAATAAATTGCGCACTGAAAAGGCGAAAATCACCAGATCTCTTCGTGTCCTTTCGAAATGCACCTAAAAATAGCCACACACTAGATGTAGCCTATTAATCATGCATGGTAGTAATTACTGGCTCGTGTGTAAAAGTGTTGGATCGCAGCTATGTGCTGCCGGGTTCATCCGGAGTACGCGCCAAGCCTGTAGACTGGACTGTGATCAGTGTCCGGAGCTTGAGCAGAAGCGCGCACGGAGAGGGCGTCCTGGAGGGCAGCAGCGATGCCGGAGCCGCCTATATAAGAGCCGCCAAGATGCCCCCGATCATTTGTCCACTCGCGCTTTTTCAAGACATCCCCCCTGACCGCAGCGCACAGCTCGCGCTCTGCTCCGCTCTCACGTGCAGACTGACACTTTCCAGCAGCGGCGCACAATCACGCCCAAGCGCGTTTAGCGGATTTCTCCGTCCTGCGCTTCGCCATGCGCGGCGGCCAGCGCGGATTTCAACATCTGAACTTTTGGAAAGAGGAGTCCCGGAGCGCACAGCGTGCTCAGCGCAAGCTGAGCGTTTCCAAGTGACTGCAGAGCGCGCCTGTCTGGCACAGACTCCAAGTTAAGTTGTGAGTATGAGAAGAGGAGACCGAGGTTAGGGTCAGCGAGCAGCCAGCGGACTCTCCGGACACGGACAATGGAAACCTTCAGCGTGTCAGTGAACGGCGTGTCCTACACCGTGGCACCTGAACTCTCCACCACCGATGATCCCTTTAACGGACCCATCAAGAACATCGCGCCCTGGAACTTCATCATCCTGGCCGTTCTCATGTTTGTGGTCACCTCGCTGTCTTTAACCGAAAATTTCCTGGTCATGTTTGTCACTTTCAAATTCAAACAACTCAGGCAGCCCCTGAATTACATTATAGTTAATCTGGCCATCGCCGACTTTCTAGTCTCTCTCACCGGTGGAGTAATAAGTTTCCTGACTAACGCCAGGGGTTATTTCTTCCTCGGGAAGTGGGCTTGCGTCCTGGAGGGCTTTGCAGTTACTTTTTTCGGTAGGTTAACACTTTCCCGCTCCTGTTACTGTAATGGCAGAGATGAATGAAGCTCCAGCTTCCATAGCTGTAACTGTCAGAGTGGCTCCTTTTACTGCAAAAAAGAGCTGCTGTGCGTGCGAGTAAAACAACTCCACGTGGTGTTATTCGACTTTATCACTAAACGCTTGTTAATAAATTAAAGCATCTGGGAGCCAGGTCAAATAAAGAATCAGTCCCTCTAGCTGACAGAACATTTCAGCCTCAGGAATTTTGCTTGCTTTCCTTGGACAAGATTAAAACGATAAAACACTACTTTCTTACAGTGACAGGAGAAATGTTGAAATAATAAATGAATTCTGGCATCCATCAATGTGTAGACTGACTTTAAATGTGTGTAAAAGAACACATTTGTTTAAACAGCTCTGGACTTTAATATTTAAAAATCCATTCTATCTGACACACACCCTTTAAACCTCAGCTGTAACCAAGACACCAAAAGCACAAGGATTGGGATGATAGATATTTCTGGCCAAAGTAAAACTATAACTCCAAAACTAATGTCAGTCTCACTGTTAAATTGAAGTTTGATTCTTTTGAGGGCTATGTTTTATAAACTGTACCTGGATAGTATTTGCTTCCTGCTGCTGTGTGAGTCCAGAGTGTAAAGCAGTAAAGCAGAATTCAAAGCCATCCTGGTACAGAAGCCTTCTCACACACTTTTGTACATGACTTGCTTTAAGTAGGTTACCAGCGCTGTGACCACCAATAACCAAGTAGGTGGGTTGGAATGGCATACAGAGGTTCCCATGCTGTGTGGGATCATGGGCATCTGGTGAGACACCTGCAGTACATAAAGTCTGAATACTTAATCATTTTATGCAAAGCCTTACTGGATTTGTGACATGGTTTCAGAGAGGAATGGCACATGAAGTAAAAGGATGTTTTTGTCTAAATCTGTAAAACTGACAGACTGTCAACAGGAAATATTAATTTATAATGAATTTATATTTTCATGCAACTTAATGAGAATATTATCAAATTACTGTCACGTGTGGTGCTTTAATGAGCCAGCTTATTGCAGTACTGTATAAGCTCTTTACCAGAACTGAATTATGCAGTGCATTAGTTGATGGCATCTGTACCCAGAACTTACACACAGACAGTGATGTTAAATAACTCCAGAAATCAATGTATTGATCTCTATTTGCTCCATGATTATAACGTGTTGTGTGGGCTATTTGTGGGGACAAATTGCTGTAATGCGCTGCATTGCAACCCTGCAGCGTACAGTTATTACTGAATGAGTGAAAACAAATGACTTGTGTGGCCATGTGCTGGAAAGCTGAACAGATTTTGATCCTAAGCTGCAAAGCCGGGCTGGTGCTGCTACAACTGTAGATGATAACTGAAGAAGCTGTGCTGATACATAATCAATAACCCGCTGAAGTGAAGCGCACATCTTCCATAGGCTCATGGTGAAAAGCCACTCGAATTCTTTTGCTTTAACAGCACTTTTAAGTGATTAACTCCAGTGTCATTGCTATTATTCGTGTGTGCGTGTGAAAGGGTGTGGGTAAATATGAAAGTCATTACATTAGGTGAGCTTCTCCCCTCGAACAGGGTGGATGCTCCAATTAATATTCTACTCAGGGTGAGAATGTTTTCTGTTTGTGTCTATTTTTAGGTCTTTGTACTGCACCTGTGCTGTACAGATAAATACATTAAATCTTAATGGGTAAAAACTGCATCCTTCTAGAAAAACCCTCCTTTGATGTTCAGTTATCAGAACTTTAAAAGCTATAAAACCACCATTGGGAGTAATGGTATGAATTGTATTTGGGAACCTATATGCCAGAGGCTTTTGTTTAAATGTGTGATAATTGAACACCCTCATTTATGCCCCTGTCTTTTGTCCTCCCCAGTGACTCTAGCAGAAATACACATGAAGAATCTCACTGTGGAGAGATAAGCAATTAGCTCTTCTATGAGAGAGACTTATTACCACAATTAAATACTGCCTTTTTAAAACAAAGCTCATTAGGGGATAACCTAATGTACCCATCTCAAATCATTAAACTATTTCAGCACCAGGGCAGCTGCTTTTACCCAGACATCGTGCAAATCTGGGATGTTGCTGTGTATCACTGGCAAATGTCCCACTTGGCTCAACCACATTGACCTCCTGCTGTTTCCCTAAGGGATCGTGGCCCTCTGGTCCCTGGCTGTCCTGTCCTTTGAAAGGTTCTTTGTGATCTGCCGGCCTCTGGGTAACATCCGACTGCAAGCGAAGCACGCGATCCTGGGTCTTCTGTTCGTTTGGTCCTTCTCCTTCATCTGGACCTTCCCTCCAGTGCTGGGATGGAACAGATACACTGTAAGCAAGATTGGGACCACCTGTGAGCCCGACTGGTGAGAAATGAGCACTTCTCACACACAAATCACATTTAGAAAAAAAGCCAAACTTATTTCCTCAAAAGTATTTTAATGCTAGAGGTTTTTGCTATGGGGCAAATAACCCTGTTGTATACTTAAGAAAGCAGGGTTTGATTGACCTTAACAGAAAATTATGATTTGAGTTGAACTTTAATTCTTAAGACCGTTTTTCCTTAGTCACATCATGCACCAATTCAAAATGAATGGCTGCATTTGGTTAAGTATAAACAACTGCTGGTTTGTGAATCATGTCACCTTTTTTTCGACCACTTGGTGGCGTCATAAGAAACTCTCAAACCATAGCATGCAATCCAAAATAGTGATGTCGCAGGTTGGAGCATGAAACCTCCACATTCGTGTTTAGGTTGCTATGATGATATTTGTTTTTCTTTTAATCTTTTTTTAATGAGATGGTAGAGTGCTAAGATAATTGTTAGTGCTAACAAGTTTACTTGGTTAGCAAGTATTATGCCTTAGCTTTATGAATGCAAAAAAACAAATAAACCAAGAAACAAACAATATAGTTTTTGCTCTGTTTTGGTTCTGTGGGAAATATCTTGAGATGCAAATGAATATGTGACTGTCTGCTATTTGGTGTTGGGCAGACAAGGTGTAGCGTTCAGTGTGGTACTGAGGCAGTTGGTCATTTAACCCAAGCAAGTTTACAAGGGCTATAATACTCAAAGACAATGATGAAGGGTCATTCAATGTGAGTATGTCCCTAAGATTGTCTTTACATGTACTTAAGTCGCCTGATGAGGTGCAACATGTTGATGGCAGAATTTAAATGAATTAATGTTACTGGATTTTAGGTGTTTATGAACCTCACTGGTTCAACGTTAACCTTAAACAATGTGTTTTACATAGAAATGGAGCAGCCATTCTTCCCTCAACCCTGTCACTCAGATCTATGTCGCTCTCTCAGCCATGTTAGCTTGCTGTGTGCTAATTTTTGTTATAAAAAAAAAAGAGGTCTCCTCTAACCTTGGCCCTCAGGGCGTCATCTGGGTAGTGCTATTTAGCTGCTTTGATCAAAGGCGTGCAGATATGGGCTGAGAGTTTGCCTGAAGCCCTGTTGGAGAACCACTGCTTAGAAGAAGCACCAGGAGAACAAATTGTCCAGACAATGCAATTAAGACATCACCTTATGGAGATACCAACCACATATATAATCCCCTACATTTCTGGCTGCACACGGTGTGAGCTGTGTCAGAAAATATTTGGTTAACAGCAGGAGCAGGTGTGTGAGCTTCAGTTGCAACATGCACAGCCTGATAAATTTTAAAAGCCTCATTTATGTGCATCTTTTTATATGCATATATGTATATATGCAAATATTCAGGGCTGGAAGCGCTGGCTTTTGAAGGACTCGCATGTTGTCACAGAACTGTCGGCAGGTAGCTGCACCCTGCATGGAGTCTACTAACTTTATCCTACTGACTTTCTTTGAAATCCCCTCTACTGCTCAGGTGTTCTGTAGGATATTTAGTACAAAGACACATGCAGAGGTGGGAGGTTGTCAGCTCAAATCCCTGGGCTTGATCAGAAGATCTGCATGTATGGCACATATTATTCACCCTCTACCATACGCTCATTAAACTATCATGTATACTTTTTTGGAGGTTTGCCTATTGCTCTGTTTCCTTGTTAACTAGAGACACTAGCATATTGTAAATATGTGAGTACAGCATTGTGCAATGTCATCTACATGTCAAATCATTCAAAACTCTATCACCTTGCAATACAACATAACATTAAGGAGGATACATTTAAGTTTAGGTAGGTTATGTAGGATGTGGTTGGAGGTTGAATTTTCATGAGCTTGTTTTCCTTGTTTTTACTATATTTATGCACAATATGGCTACAGCAGACGCCCAAGTCAGCAGATGATAGCTGATGGTTTCCCAGACTGCATCTTTCTTTCACAAATCTAAATTACACAAATCTCATATATTAGTTTCAAATACTCCATATGTTCCCCTTTTATTATCAGTGACTCAGTCTTCAGGATGGACGATACCAGTGTTGGCTAAATTTATGGAAAGATGATTTTTTTTTAGAGAACGCTGAAGTTCTTCTTCCAGGATTCTGGAGCTGTCGCTAACTCACAAGCATTTTTGGTTTCCCACTGCTGCAACTTAAGTTTGTGAATGTGAGAACTCAAGAATGAAGCAGTGTAGGAGTTTCAAATTGATTGAATGAGTTTGAATCTCAGTGACTTTGGCCTTAAGGTCAGGGATCCTGAAATTCATGTGAATGCAATAACTTGAGAATAAGGTGATGTAAGATGTTGAATTTCATACCATAGGTGCATGAACTAGGAGGCTGAAGAGTATTTTTTGCATCTGCAGCTGTTATCCAGACAGAGTGGGACACAGGCGGGTCCAAAACTAAGAAAGTTCTGATGGTCACAGGTCAACCTTTTAATTATGTTCATGCTCTCAGCCACATATATTCTCAGTTTAATTTGAATAATCAGAGGTTTTCTAACCCGTGTGTCAGTGATCACAGTGTATTTTATAGGAATTAGGGCTTCTTTCTAATAAAATATTTGTTCTTTTATTGTTTTTTAAAAACCTGTCATACAAAACAGGAAACATGAAAAGTTTATTTTTCTTCTTCCATTTTCATAGTACACATTTTTTAACAAAAAACCCCAAAACGAGAATATTTCAATATAGTATATAGTCCAGTTCTGTCTAGCTTCATGCAAAAACTTGGGTGTTTTAAACTTATATTTTATGGTCTGAGCAATAATGTAATGTTTCTGTAACAGATTAGATTGAAATATCATTCGTTCCCAGTGTGAAGCAGCACTACTGTTTCCGACAATGTGAATGAAGAGATTTTCTCTGGCAGGCATGTTGTTGGAGAAAAAGCACACCAGCTGGTGGTGGAAAGCAAGATCCTTTTAGCTGATTTCATTTTTGAGTTGTCAGCAACAGTGCAGGAATTCACCTGATTAAAAATGACTCTTGGAGGTGATTTCAATGTTGTCTGTTTATACGCAGAAGTGACTAGGTAATTGAATTGCAAGCTAATTTGGCCCACTGAACAGTAGATGGCACTAATGAGGAAAATGCTTCATTTGGTCCAGTTAGTAAAATATAAAAAAGTGAGTATATTCATGTCCTGCCCCTCAGAGGGTTGAATACATGCACATTGCTACAGTTTCAAGATTCCAGTGAGTTGCTGTCACAGGCCTGAGGATTTCTGTGCAAATCTACCAATTTCCTACAACTCTACTGTCCTCTAAACACAACCTCAGTGTTTGATATTTAGCACCATGCATTCCATAAATGAATGAGGTGTGAAATGTGGCATTGCAAATCTCCAACTGAACCACACTTCAAACCCCACCCTCTGGTGTTTTGAGCCACAGAAATTTGTGTCAGCTGTGAAATTACCCTTTTGAACTGAAGCTCAAATGAGGTGCAGAAGTATTTTTTTAAATTTTGTTTTCTTTGAAAAACCTCTAAATGACATTTTGTTCTGAATTTAGATCGGAATTCAACTCAGTTTTATTTATACAGCGCCAAATCACAACAACAGTCGTCTCAAGGTGCTTTATATTGTATGGTAGATCCTACAATAATACATATAGAGAAAAACCCAACAATCATATGACCCTCTATGAGCAAGCATTTTGGCAACAGTGGGAAGGGAAAACGCCCTTTTAACAGGAAGAAACCTCCAGCAGAACCAGGGAAGGGCGGCCATCTGCCAGTACCAGTTGGGGTTGCTGCAGATGGCCTTATTTAGATTTCATTCTCGCAGGGAGTCACAGGTAGACACAGTGAGATTAATTTAAAATAGAGTCAAACTTTTTTTTCTATTCATCTTTGAACAGGTATTCAACCAACATCACAGATCACAGCTACATCCTTACTTTCTTCGTCACCTGTTTCATTTTGCCTCTCGGGGTGATTTTCTTCTGCTATGGGAAGCTCCTACGGAAGCTCAGGAAGGTCAGTTCTTACACAACACACACACACACACACACACACACACACACACACACACACACACACACACACACACACACACACACACACACACACACACACACACAGAGTTTCATTTTTACAGTTTTACAAAATGACAGAAAAGTTAAGAAGGAGAGCTCAGAAGGAAGGATGACAGAAACCAGACTTCAGCGCTGTACTGATGTCATCATTGTGACTCAGTAAATTACTAGTTAAGATATTTCTTAATTTGGAGCTTTTATTACAGGGAATATCAGATACTGGATGACTGCTCATTGCAGCTGACAGTACTATTACTCATCTCTCAAATAAGCGTCAGGTTATAATGGCTGTTGTCCACCTACATGGAAATGACTGGATATTACTGATCAGCTGATGGACATGTACAGTCATGCAAAAAAGAAAGTTTTCACACAACTCTGAGAAACTAAGCACAGTCTTACGGCTTCTGTAGGAATTTAGAGGGGAAGTAGCAGTCAGATGCCAGTGGTCAATTATTAATTTGATTAGCAGTTATTGTGTGACTGCCTCTATAAAAGTTAAAGTTCTGGCAGTTTGCTGGTCTGGAGCACCAGTCTTTTAACAGTGCTGCAATCTTTCCAGGAGCGGACGTCCCAGCAAATGCATGACTGCATACATTTTTATGTTGCTGTCAGGTATCACATGGTCGTCTGGCCACTGCCAGGAAACCAGAGCGCCAAGTGACCCGCATGGTGGTGGTGATGATCGTGGCATTCATGGTGGGTTGGACACCATACGCAGTCTTCTCCATATTGGTCACAGCACATCCAACTATTGAACTGGATCCAAGACTGGCTTCTATCCCAGCCTTCTTCTCCAAGACAGCTGCTGTCTACAATCCAGTCATCTATGTTTTCATGAACAAACAGGTAAGTAGACATTTTTAGAGCCACTACATCACAGTTTCACTTTAGTCACACTAGTAAGTGTTGCTTTACTTTAGTCTCGCCATTCCTTCCTGGAGACACATTACTGCTTGTGTCACATGAAAGCTGTTGAACTATAGAGGTGGGTTTATTCTGTTGTTTTGTAGAGTCGTCCTGTTTCTCAGTGCACGGTGAATGACTGAAGTATAAAATCCACAGTGCACAACAGTCTGCTTAAAAAAAAAGGTGTGAGGCTTACCATTGTAAAAGGGCTGCTGCTGACATTTCTTCATGCCACTTCATTTTTCATTTTACACTGTGCTCTCTTGCTCTGTTCTCAGTGTAAGGGACTAATACCTGGATTTTCACTGCAGCTTTTGAAAGAACTAATAAAGGGAGATTTCTTTGACACATAATGTATACCCTTTACACACCCATCACCTTGGATGTGTTTTGTTCCCTTGATGGCATAAACCATTTTCTATATAAGACACTCGTTCTTTATGCAAAGCATTTAATAAGTATTGGTAGTTGATGCTTGCTTCCAAATACTACCAGATTTAAAGCACTATTTAAATGTCTTAATTAGTGCTTTATTTAAGCATCGTCGTTTATCAAGTCACAACTTTTCTTTTACTTTAACAAAAATGTTGTAAAACAGTTGATGTGGAAGTGAAATGTAGCCACAGCTCAGTTACTGTATAAGAAGGTTTTGTCTGATTTTAGTTTCATCTGACCACAGAAATTTCTCCAGTCTTTTCTGAGTCATTTAGATGTTGGCAAAGTTAAGACAGGCCTGTACGTCTTAATTGTCCATGGAACTACAGGGCATTTTATATTTCTTCCATTTCTGAATAGAAAGAAGGGAAGAAGAGATTTAAATAATTATTTATAATAATTAACAAAATGTATATCACTTTCCTGTAACTTTCCCAGTGTACAAAGTGCAATGCAGTGTCATGTCTCCTTTCACGGGTCCCTCATTTGCATATTGTGTAATTGACCATTTTTATTATTTTCTGTTAGGATTATTTACATTACTGCAGTGAAATATGACCATTAGAATTGACTACATAACATTTTTCATATACTTGCTTGTCAAAGGGCCTAGATCAGATTATTGCCTGTAGTCTGTTGCATGTCGTCCATCTCCATCAGATTGCCCCACTTTGCTGTTTAAGTAGGTCAGCCAGACCCACTGAATGTAAATAACACCTAGCCAGCAGGTCTAAACAGCCCAGCTGCTAATGCTCATAACACTCAAGTGACCTCTACTGCTTGATATTTTTCCCTCTCTGTGTCTCTGTTGGTTACATAACACGGTGAGGTAAAGTAGAGGCTGGAGGTGACTTGATGCATGACTACTGCAATATATACCTGTAGTTCTAGAGGAAGACCACCTCCAGTTACATTAAACCTCAAAAAGCTAAAAGGTGAAAAAAAACTTTCTACATTCATGGAACGCCATAGTTGTCATGACTGTGCTGTGTGGCAGGCAGGAGGAGGACTCTCAAACGGGAAGGTAAACTCAAAGCAGAAGCTTTACTTGCTGAGAAAACGACAAATACAACAAACTAAACTGGAAACTAGAAACTCAGGCTAGAAAACAAGAAAACAAACCAGGAACAGGACCCAACAACAGACAGAGACAAACACAGGGCTTAAATATACAAGCAGGACAACACGAGGATGGGGGACATCCAGCTGGGACAAATGAGGCCTAACAAGACAAGGGGAAGCAAAACTAGATACACTGCACGCAGGACAGGGACTATCAAAATAAAATAGAAAGCATGACGTTCATAAAGACGCAGACTAGACACTGAGATGTGGAAATGGACTCGGGAACAGAGGAAACATGAAGCACAGAGACAAGGTAGGCACAGAAATAGAACAGAAAAACCAGAAACCAGGAACTATAAGTGCAATGCAAACAGAAAACAATAATTCAAAGAATACAAGTTAAACAAAAAACACTGGGGCACTAGACCCAATGCCGTGACAATAGTATAATTGCAATTTATTTCAATTCACGCTTTAAACAGGTTTTACTCTCTCAATGTTAGTTTAATTATTGAGGATCTAAAAAAGCAAAAAAAAACCAAAAAACCCAAAAAAACCCCGTCTTAATCTTGATGGTTCTGGAGAGTACTACAATGTACATTTTGTCCACAGGATCTTGATCTCTATTCAGGAAATCAAATTCTTTCATCCCACTCCCTCTGCCATTGACTCAGTTTAGTAATACTCAAATCAAGAAAGCACAAGTACCAGCTAAAGTAGAAGGGAGTACCTTAGCTAGGCATACCGGAGAACTGATAGCTTGCATTTTGAAAGATAAAGTGCATAATTGGAAAGGTGGTCTTTAACGTAACAGATGATCAGAAGCATGTGATACAGCATATTTACTTTTCTTGTGTAATAATAAGTCCACAGGCACAACCATCAACTTGGCGAACCAGAAGAGCTGCAAAACCAGAAAGGAATCTTGGACCATAAAAATATAAGAAAACAAAAATGAGTCCAACAGCCAGCAATAAGAAAAAAGAAGGTTTTGTTGAAGTTGCACAGCTCAGTTTATTTAAAGATTGAATTAGTTCACAGTATTTTCAGTATGTATACTATGTCCTGCCTGCCCATGACCTCAGTTTGTCACCAGAACAAATTGGTGTAGTCAAAGTTTCAGCTTTCCAAACCTTAGGGAGTTCTTAAACTTTGAAGGAGGTGGAAGTATCTGCTATAAAGAACTAATGTGTTTCAGGCCAGTCGTTTTGCCATTAAGGTGATCTTTTATGATCTTGTTCTCTATGTGGGAGTGCTTTAAAGTTACTGTTTTATTGGAGGAAAGCTTTATACAACCATTATATATATAAAAAGCTACAACATATTTTAGGTCACAGGAGGAATCGCTATTGAATGCAGCACTGCCATAACGGCAGCCTTGTGCTTTTTCATGACATCGGAGGATAGCAGAGGTGTTGCTCTCACACTCTGAACAGCACTGCTGCTTTGAGGGGGGCTTGCACCATTAAATTAGATAGGTCATCAAGGGTTGGGAATGATTCTTTCTCCTCAAGGCTACACAGAGTGGGAAGCGGAAAAAGGTCAATTAGGGATTTTTAGTGTTGATGGAATGTGAAATCAATGATTGAAATCAATGACTGCTAAAAATGGCTGTATTCTTAAAGATAATGTAACACAGTAAGGGGAATTGTTGGAAAGAATATATCAATGGGCCAGTAGGTTCGACTATAGGAGCACAGGGGTGTGTTTAAATAAGACACAGAGACAAGACTGTAACTCAAAAGAACCAGCCGACTTTAGTGAAATACACTATACGGTTGACAAACACAGGTTAACGACACTTTACAATTATAGAAGGGAAACTTACAAAAATAAAAGAAAAGTAAAACACATAAACTACTAAAACAATGACTTGGCCAAGTGTTACTTTTGGTTTTCAATGTTCGGTTTCAACATTCGGGTTTCAATGCTCAGATTTCAATGCTCGGGTTTCAATGTTCGGGTGCACCCTAGTAATCTGACTCCTTAACTCTTATAGAGACAGATTACACAAATCCAATGTACATTCAAATGAAGATCTCACACTCTTTTCACATGTGGAGAATGTTCTACACAACAGCTTATTATTTAAAGTCCCAAATAAAAAATGTCCAAGGGGTAAAGTCCAAAATATTCCCAGGGTGTGAAAGAAAATAGGGGTGAGAGAATGTCAGTCAGTGGTCTTATGTATAACCAGCTGTTTGTGAAAGTGTGAGTGATACAGTCCTACCACACCGCAAGGTGCAGCAGATCATCAAGTGGAAAAGAAGCGAATCTCAGTCTCTCTAAGTCCAGGTGGGAAGGCTCGCCATCTATTTCGCCGGAGGAATCCACCTCAGGAACAATTCAGCATACAAAAAAAAACCTGACCTGTCAACAGACAGGGTCAGAAGAGCAATTCAAATATTAATTATACTGTTCTAGCTATAATTCACAACTTAGGATTTTGTTGACATCACATTCAACATCAATTTGCAATTAAAATACTCAAATTTGCAAAAATAAAACATCTCTCTTACACAAACTATGCATTACACCAAGTAAAGTCAGTGCATATGCGACAACTATTAATCAAACAATTCAGATAAATTCAGTTTCTCAACGATAAAATGTGAAACAGACGTGAACTAACTGAGACATACAACATGTGCTCACCGATCTCAGTGCATCACGGCCGAAGACAATGGTATGGTGTCTCTCGGTCGGAAAATGCGGGGCTCTAAATAACGTAACAGGACATTGTTTTTTCTCTTTAATAACAGTAATACGACGTGAAGGAAAATAAACATAAGTTGCGCTTCAAGTGTTACCTTACTTCTGGAAGCAGATTGAGATGAACTTTAAGGCAGTTGATAGCAACTAGAGCTAATGAAGGCTAACAGTTTAGCTCCACGCGGTCCTTTCTAAAGTCGCCAGAAAACTGCAGCATTCGCCTGTTTACTCACTGTGGCTACTCTTAACATGGAAGGTAGCTGATCACCAGTGAACTTATGTGCAGCACAGTTGGTTGCAACTTATATCTAATACTTTTTCCAGCTCGAAAGCTTCAGACTCTCTTTTCTCCTGCCAGCACGCGACTACCTCCACACATAGCAGCGAACACAGAGCAGGTGGGTGGGACATACAGCGGCAGGCTGCTTTCCCATTGGCCAAAGCATACTGGGACCTGTGCATTTCGATTGGTTGGGCAGGCTGTCCATCTCTCCTCATATCTATCACTCCTTAAAGTGGTACCCTCATTTTATGTGGGTTACACCCTCCCCTCTTGATGGTATGCCCGTCCCTGGGCATCTGCAGTGTGGCACTGAGTTACACTGCTTTGATCTTTCCAACATAATTGCTAGTTGGATCTTCAAATCCATTTAAAGAGCTAGTCAATGCCTCACTAAGGCCTTGGAAAAGAGAATTCACCACAGTTATCAGAGGATTCCCAAGTTTTACATAATGCAATCTCTTGGGCTTTGCATGCATTCTGTTAGAACGACGAAGAGGAAAAGATGGCTCATCATCTTGAAATCCGTTATTCTGGATCGTCACAGGTTCAGGCTGTTCAGTAACAGGTCTGTTCACATCACTCAATCCTTCATCACATGCTGCATCAGAGCTTGCCTCATCATCTGGAGGAGCTTCCTCAGACTGCTGCAATTCTGAACTTTGAGGAAGTCCTTTGGCTGAGTCAAGCCCAGGCAATATGTTTGCTACAGGTGAGTTGTCTTGTTCAGGTACATCCTGAATCACTTCTTCACCTTCCTCTACTACAAGGGATTCAGTGGCAGGAGGATCAGGTGGAAGTGAAACTGTAGGCACCTCTGGTTCTGCTGATTGTCTGACCACACAAGGAGGTTCACTCAACTTGTGAGTTTCATGTACTGGGACATATACGTCGGGCTTTGATGTAATGAGAGGGCGAAACGTCCAATCAGGTACATCGTCCAGATCAGAGGGAATTTCATCTTCACTCTCAACAACGGAACACTGCCTTGTTCTGGGTCTCCTGTTTGGATGGGTTTTGACTGTCTCGGGTTCTGCAGCTGCTGACAGAAATCCACATGGGAGAAGCAAGTCACGATGTAGAGTCCGCACAGGTCCATCTTTACCCTCAGGTTTAACTGTGTAGACCGGCATTTCTCCAGCTCGCTTAAGGACAATGTAAACATCCTCTTCCCACTTATCTGCCAGCTTATGTTTTCCACGCAGCTTCACATTTCGTACAAGAACTCTGTCTCCGGTCTGCAATGTTGATTCAACAACTCGTCGGTCAAATCTGGCTTTGTTGCGACCTGCATTCTTTTGTGCATTACTGGTGGCAATCCGGTAGCTTTCTTCCAAACGAGATTTTAGATTACCGACGTACTGGGAATGAGTCTGCTTAGTAGCATTAGTAGGCAACCTAAAGATAAGGTCGATGGGCAGTCTTGGTTGCCTCCCAAACATCAATTCATAGGGGGAAAATCCAGTCACATCACTCTTCGTACAATTATAAGCATGTACCAGAGGTTTGACGAAGTCTCTCCAGTGGAGTTTATCTGACCGATCCAGTGTCCCAAGCATCTGGAGAAGAGTGCGGTTGAATCTCTCAACCGGATTCCCTCTAGGGTGGTAAGGAGTTGTACGCACTTTCTTCATGCCAGTAAGTTCACAGAGTTCCTTAATGGTCTTTGATTCAAAGTCAGGACCCTGATCACTAAGAAGCTTTTCGGGAAAACCATAATGGACAATGAAGTTGTCCCAGAGACACTTTGCTACAGTCTGTGCTCGTTGATTTGGAGTTGGCACTGCTACTGCATACTTTGTAAAATGGTCAGTTATGACCAATACATCTTTTGTGTTTGAGCGATCTGGCTCTATTGATAAAAAGTCCATGCACACTAGTTCGAGAGGTCTGCAGGTCTTAATGTTTATCAATGGAGCAGCTTTCTCTGGAGGCGTTTTTCGACGAATACATCGCTCACAAGATTTGACCATTTTTTCTATGGTCATGTGCATTTTCGGCCAATAAAATCTGGCCCTTGCCAAGTCTACTGTTCGTTCGACTCCAAGATGGCCCATATCATGATGAAGGCTTGTAAGTGCTGTGGCTCTTAGCTCCTCAGGGAGCACAAGCTGATATGAGATGTTGGGACCATCTTGCCGTTTACGATAAAGCACTCCATTCTGCATCTCAAACCGATTTAACTCCCTGAGTAACAGGGGAAGTTCGGGTAGCTCTAACCTAAGGCTGGGAGGTGGAGTTTCGCCAGTCTCCAAGAGTACAATCACTGCATTGATAGCAGGGTCCAATGTCTGCTTTTGCCTCAACTCCTCCTCAGAAATTGAGTGGACAATGGGAAGCCCATCCACCTGCTCCTGTTGGAAGCAGTCGGGAATAGCTGTGGACTGGTGAGTGAGGGATTCAACTAAGGTCAACCCAGAAGTGGTAGATTCAACATTAGCTACGGCTGAGGTGACCATATGGCGTTCACAAATGGCCTGAATTACATCCGAGGGAACAGTCTCTGGACTCTCAGGGTTGCTCAGATGGTACAGTGTGAACTGCCGGATTCTCTCACTCTCCTTCTTAGATGCATAATCATCCTCTGGTGGACTATGAGGACGGCGCGAGAGCGCATCAGCATCCAGATTTTGTTTTCCCGCTCTGTACTGAAGACTAAATGAATAGGTGGAAAGACTGGACAACCACCTATACCCTGTTGCATCAAGCTTTGCAGAGGTCAAAATGTACGTAAGAGGGTTGCTGTCAGTCACTACTACAAAGTCTGTACCGTATAAATAGTCAGAGAATTTTTCCGTGACTGCCCACTTAAGGGCCAAGAACTCCAGCTTATGGGCTGGGTACTTCCTCTCACTTTTTGAAAGACCACGACTTGCAAAAGCTATGACCCTGGACTGTCCATCTTGTACCTGGTACAATGCAGCACCAAGGCCAATGGTACTGGCGTCCGTATGTAAAACATATGGAAGCTGGGGGTCTGCAAATCCCAAGATTGGAGCTGAGGTTAGCTTTGCTATTATTTGGTCAAAGGCCTCCTGACATTGAGGTGTCCAACGCTGACCAAAGGGTTCCTTTGGGTTGCGATACTCTGAATTTGTGTTTGTCCTTGGCTTGTTGTTCCGCTTCCTCATTGGTGGATAGCCTGAGGTTAGTTCGTTAAGTGGTCTGACAATGACAGAGTACCCCTGAATAAACCTTCGGTAATATCCAGCGAATCCTAAAAAGGACTGAAGTTCCTTAAGATTTGTGGGGATCGGCCAGGTCTTTAAGGCCTCAACTTTGTCAGGGTCAGTCTCTACCCCTCTTGCGGAAACAATGTGACCAAGGTATTTTACCGAGGTCTGAAAGAATTTGCACTTTTCTGGTGCCAGTTTCAAGCCATATGACATCAGTCGTTGCAGGACACACTTCAAGCGCTGTTCATGTTCCTCCAGGGATGATGAGAAGACAATCAAGTCATCAATGAACACCAGAACCTCTTTGAGATTCATATCTCCCACACACTTCTCCATCAATCTCTGGAATGTCGAAGGCGCATTTGTGATCCCCTGGGGCATCCTGTTAAATTCCCAAAATCCAAGTGGGCAAACAAATGCGGTCTTATGCTTGTCTGCTTCCTCCATCTCGACCTGATAGTATCCAGACTTGAGGTCTAGAACCGAGAACCACTTAGAACCTGCAAGAGCACTGAATGCATCTTCCAATTTTGGAAGGGCATAGGCATCTTTGATGGTCTGCAGGTTCAGCTTTCTGTAGTCCACACACAGACGAACAGAACCATTCTTTTTGCGAACGACAACAATGGGGGAAGCAAACGGGGACTCAGATTCTCGTATAACACCAGAATCAAGGAGTTCCTGTAGATGTTGTCTCACAGCATCCACATCACTGGGGTGTATGGGACGCGCTCTTTGTTTAAAGGGTGTCTCATCACTGAGTTTGATATGGTGTTTGACTTTGTCAGTGTGCCCAAAGTCCAATTCGTTTTGAGAGAAGACATTTGGCATGTCGTTTAACATGTTTGTAATTCGCTCCTTCCATTCAGTGGGTAAAGGCGAATCTCCAAAATCAAAGCTCAGTTCTGAAGAAGACTTGGCTTGAAATTTAGAGCAGTCTGGTTCTCTGACAGTTTGCTCTTTGTGTAGCACTTGCACTATAGCATTAACATCTGCCAAAGGTGTTTTGGGGGGTATGACAATGTCATGGTTCGTTTCATTTCTCACTACGACAGGGAGAAGACACTGACGTTTGCGTGGTAAAGTAACTACAATTGCTGAAACTAGCAAACCATTTGGTAGTGAAGAAGCTGAAGGATGTTCAAGGACAACATCTCTTTGCATGTTCACAGGATTTACATTGACAGAGGCCTCCAGGACAACTGTCTGTCCTGCAGGAACGACTGCAGGCATCTTACCTGTTAGTTTTGCACAACCAAGGCTACCAGAGCTAAAGTTTCTTTGTCGTATCGCAAGTATTTTGAGAACTGCTTGATACCCATTAAACAAAGGCTGAAAGGGTGAAAGCTTCTGGTAATCAGCATAGAGGACATCAAGGGTGTTTGTGCCTATGAGAACCTGCTCATGGGCTGTAGAGCGGAGATGGGGGATAACCAAGGCCAGAGTGTGAACATCAATATCAGAGCCTACAAACTCTTTAGGAAAGGTGATGGTAAGCTCAACATATCCTAAGTAGGGGACAGACTGGCCATTGGCACCCTCCACTTCAAGTAGCTCATTTAAGGGATGAATGGTCAGATCTGCAAGATGTTCTTCATAGAAAGACTGGGGTACAGTTGTGACTTGTGAACCCGTGTCCAAAAGACAGTTTGTGTCTCTTCCGGCAACAGTTACTTGAGCTGTGGTCTTAGTTCCTACAAGGCCATGTGGAAATTTTGATCCTTCCACTTTAACGTTTTTAATGGCAGGTTTCAGGATTTTGGGACTGACATTGTGAGCCTCCACTCCCATATGTCCCTCTATGGAAGTAGACTTCAGTTTAAATGTGTCTCACTTCGAGAAGCATTAGAGGCTTCCCAAGCAGCCTGTTTTTCTTTCAGCTGTTTTTTCTTAGCTGCTACAAGGGAAGGATTCGGCACTTTATCACAAACTGAGACAACATGGCCATCCTCCCCACACTGGAAACAGTACCATGGACGTGGTCTGCTGTTGATTTTAAATGCGGAGGAATGCTGACTGGCCGCTTTTGGTCTCACACCATGGGAGTCAGGTGTGACACACGGAGGCACGGACCTCGCTTTTTGCTGCTTAGGTTGTTTCGGCTGATGATTCTCAGATACAAGACTCTTAAGCTGAATGTTTAGGTCAGCAACTTGTTGCTTTAGTGTCTCAAGATCAGACTTGTCCACCAGATTATTGGTGGTGTGTGCGAGTTGCACGTGTGACATGGCGTGCTGCTTGCTAGAGTTTTGGGCAGACTTAGCATGACTAAAATGCTGCCTCATGCGACTCAATTTTGCCGCCTGTTTATCTTCTTCTGTCCTAAGGAGAAGCAGCAGCTCTGCAAAGGAAGGTGGGTTTTCTTTTTTTTGTTCTAGCTGAAGATCGATTATTAATGTATTCTCCCAACAACCTCGAATGAACTGCTTTAAGAGCTGTTGGTCAAAATCATGAGCAGACACACCACCACGTCTCATGGTTCTACTTAATGCAGTGTGCAGCCTCTGCAGGAAAACAGAAGCTCTCTCTCCATCATTTTGAAATGTGCTCATGAACCTAGCGTACAGCTCATCACCATCTTCGACTGTTCCGTAGGCAGAGTCAAGCAACTCAAGATAAGCAGAGGGTCTAGACTGTGGACTCAGATGTTTAATCATCTCGGAAGCAGGAGGAAGCAGACTGTCTAGTATACGATGTGTGCAGTGCAGATCAGACACAGAAGGATCTCTAATAAGGATTTCAACACTAGCTCGCCACGTATCATAATCTGCCTCATGGCCAGGACGTGGGCTCTTGCCTGAAAAAGCCCTAAGTCTACCAGATGAAGCGAACTGTGGTGAGCTCTCATTGTTGCGCACTACATGTTCAACAACCACTCGCTGAACAGCAGTTGGGTTAACATCGATTATGGGGCTAGTAGTGGCCCCAGAAGAGACTGGAAGAGTCTGTGAGGGGCTGAAATCAGTCAGGTTTTCACTGAAATTGGGAGAAGTAAGAAGCTTACTTGCGTTATTTTGTGATGTCAAAACTGTGGAGTCTAGAGGTGCAACTGCTTGAGGGTCCTCAGAAAATGAAACGTCTCCCTTGCTGGTTAAGTCTTTCTGTGGAAGTGGGCTCTGTACAGTTAAGGATTCTGGACCAGTTTGAGGTGACTGGGAAATAGCACTTCCTGCAGATGAAACCAGATTTTTAAGTTCTTCCTTCAACATCTCCTCTAATGAATTTCCACTCAGTTTGGCTATTTCACGGAGCTGTTCCATGTACATTTTAGTGGCTTTGTTTCTGGCATCAAGGGTATAAACACTTCCTAAGGCCTGTAACTCATACACAATGCCTGCTTGGGTTGTGCTTGGAAGCCGCAGAGGTAACAGTGGCTCCAATATGTGCATGGCAGTCTCATGAGTAAACTCGATGATCATGTGCTTATGGTAATCTGACTCAGGATCGTCTAGACGAAAGTAACGGTTGATGGAACCATATTTTTGGAGGAAAGTGGACACTTCCTCATCAGTCTCTGATCCTGTAAGCCCACTAACAACTACAGAATTGGGAATACTGACAGATTCACGTAGTACAACATCCATTTTTTCTCTAGAAGTTGCAGCTCAGATTAAGCACGTTTAAACACCACACACAAATTGTTTGGCACTTAAACACACACAACCATGCTCCTGGCTGGCTCGCCAGAGCTCTCACTGTAACACAGTAAGGGGAATTGTTGGAAAGAATATATCAATGGGCCAGTAGGTTCGACTATAGGAGCACAGGGGTGTGTTTAAATAAGACACAGAGACAAGACTGTAACTCAAAAGAACCAGCCGACTTTAGTGAAATACACTATACGGTTGACAAACACAGGTTAACGACACTTTACAATTATAGAAGGGAAACTTACAAAAATAAAAGAAAAGTAAAACACATAAACTACTAAAACAATGACTTGGCCAAGTGTTACTTTTGGTTTTCAATGTTCGGTTTCAACATTCGGGTTTCAATGCTCAGATTTCAATGCTCGGGTTTCAATGTTCGGGTTTCAATGTTCGGGTGCACCCTAGTAATCTGACTCCTTAACTCTTATAGAGACAGATTACACAAATCCAATGTACATTCAAATGAAGATCTCACACTCTTTTCACATGTGGAGAATGTTCTACACAACAGCTTATTATTTAAAGTCCCAAATAAAAAATGTCCAAGGGGTAAAGTCCAAAATATTCCCAGGGTGTGAAAGAAAATAGGGGTGAGAGAATGTCAGTCAGTGGTCTTATGTATAACCAGCTGTTTGTGAAAGTGTGAGTGATACAGTCCTACCACACCGCAAGGTGCAGCAGATCATCAAGTGGAAAAGAAGCGAATCTCAGTCTCTCTAAGTCCAGGTGGGAAGGCTCGCCATCTATTTCGCCGGAGGAATCCACCTCAGGAACAATTCAGCATACAAAAAAAAACCTGACCTGTCAACAGACAGGGTCAGAAGAGCAATTCAAATATTAATTATACTGTTCTAGCTATAATTCACAACTTAGGATTTTGTTGACATCACATTCAACATCAATTTGCAATTAAAATACTCAAATTTGCAAAAATAAAACATCTCTCTTACACAAACTATGCATTACACCAAGTAAAGTCAGTGCATATGCGACAACTATTAATCAAACAATTCAGATAAATTCAGTTTCTCAACGATAAAATGTGAAACAGACGTGAACTAACTGAGACATACAACATGTGCTCACCGATCTCAGTGCATCACGGCCGAAGACAATGGTATGGTGTCTCTCGGTCGGAAAATGCGGGGCTCTAAATAACGTAACAGGACATTGTTTTTTCTCTTTAATAACAGTAATACGACGTGAAGGAAAATAAACATAAGTTGCGCTTCAAGTGTTACCTTACTTCTGGAAGCAGATTGAGATGAACTTTAAGGCAGTTGATAGCAACTAGAGCTAATGAAGGCTAACAGTTTAGCTCCACGCGGTCCTTTCTAAAGTCGCCAGAAAACTGCAGCATTCGCCTGTTTACTCACTGTGGCTACTCTTAACATGGAAGGTAGCTGATCACCAGTGAACTTATGTGCAGCACAGTTGGTTGCAACTTATATCTAATACTTTTTCCAGCTCGAAAGCTTCAGACTCTCTTTTCTCCTGCCAGCACGCGACTACCTCCACACATAGCAGCGAACACAGAGCAGGTGGGTGGGACATACAGCGGCAGGCTGCTTTCCCATTGGCCAAAGCATACTGGGACCTGTGCATTTCGATTGGTTGGGCAGGCTGTCCATCTCTCCTCATATCTATCACTCCTTAAAGTGGTACCCTCATTTTATGTGGGTTACACCAACACTGACAAGGTGTCAGTTCCACTGCTGTTGTGTCTTTCTCAGCAGGTGTACTCCTCCCAGCCACCATCAGAATCAGCTGAATCAGCGTAACAGAACAAGCAGTAGTAACCTAGCTGTAAATGGGTTTTTAATACAGTGAAGCAACATGAAACTTCTGAATTTAAACCTAAACTGCTGTCAAGCTTTTAAATGCCACTGGAGCATATTTGATTCTTGGGTGGATGAGAGGCAGAAGAAGAACCCCAAATTACTGTCATGATTTGCAGAAGGCTATTTTTTTTTACCACAGGATCCCCATGTTCTGTGAGACATCTCCCACATTATAAGAAATCTTGAGGAGATACTTGTCCTGCACCTTAAGGGCATAAGGTGCAAAAACTTTACATTTTGCAATTCAGATCTAGTTGACCGTGCATACATCGACAGTTCTCCCTTCTTTCTCTGTTACATAACTGTACACATCATGACTGGTTAAATGTCTCCAGGTGAGACAGGAAGAACTCCATCTCTTCTCTCTTCATGGATTTTCCATCTGGCATTTTTTTCTGCAGAACTGCATCTGAGTAATGGTGGCACATTGACAGCTGTCAGCACATCACTAATGAGGAAACTTTACCTCACCTACCTCGTCGAGCGCTGACAAGATACCAGCCTGCGTTTATGTTCGTGAGAAATGGAGCCCTCAGACACAAATGCAATCTCTTTAGAGGGGTTCACATAAGTAAACCACTTTAATATTGTGGACACCTTGTAGTTTTAACAGGTCTCAGAATGTAACACATCAGAGCTGATCTTCTTCATGGTCATCTCTGTACAGTCAAACTTCATGATATACAGTTATAGTCACTCTGGTTCCCTGCTTTGGTCATAGGAACAAGCAGTTTGCTCTTAGCATCAGAATCAGATACTTTTTTAATCCCTAAGAAAATTATGTGGTTACAGTTGCTCTAAGACAATAAGAATAGTAACAGACTGAACTAAATTAAACAATTTATCACAAAGTTTACAAATGATAAGAAATAGCTTCAATACATATAATTACCTCAATTATAAATATCCAGAATTTAACAGAGATGAAATATATATGATTGACATTTTACTCTAACCTGTAAATATTTGTTATTTCTTATTTTCAGTGTAGAGCATGTGCAAAAGGGTGTAACTATTGCACAGTGTGCATTAGATGGATGAGTTGTACAGGCAGAAATGACTTCCTGTGTCATTCAGTGGTGCATTTGAGTAATCTCAGTCTCTCACTGAGCATGATCCTGTGATTGGCCAGCAGGTCATGGAGTGAGTGGGAGGTATTGTCCAGCATTGTACATATGTTGGACAACATCTGCCTCTCCGACATCACCTTAGGGGAGTCCAGCTCCGTCCCTACAACATTACTGGCTTCGCAGATCAGTTTATTGAGTGCTTTAGTCCTACAAAGGAAATAAATATAAATGATCTTAGTTGCAGAGATGGATTGACTCGTGATTTTGATTACTGTTTAGATCGTTTGTAAGGAACAGGAAAAAAAGAGCCTGCAAAGGCAGTGTGCAATGTTGTATGTGTGTGCATATAGCCTCAACTAATTTCCAACATCAGTCTAGTTGGTCATAAACACGCATAGCTGATAAATGAATGTTAAAAAAACAACTCTCCCCAGCAAGTTGAGTAATCTGCATTTTGCTCTGGAGTATTGCCCTGGATCTGTATATGTAAATACTGCATTAGTTACTGCTGTTCATTGTGTCTGTCAGTGTGGTCCTGTTATTGCTCGCGGGTAGCATTACTTCCAAATGCATGTCTGTCTTGTAACAGATCCAGTCATGTAAGAGATACTCTGAACACATTGTGTAACAAACACTTTAGTAAAATGTTATTTGTATGAAACACACCAGCAATTAACCATGACATTTGTTTGTTTGTTCGTTTGACTAACAGTAGCTAATAAGTTATTTAAACATGGCATTTCAACATGGCATAAGAGGTTCTAATCTGTTATCTTGCTCTGTGTTCAGTTCAGGAAGTGTCTTATCCAGCACTTCACCGGCGTGGGGACGATCCCTGATAGCAACCTGAATCAGACCTCTGATCGACCTGGAATCACTGCCGAGAGTCACACGGGAGAGATGTCAGCCATTGCTGCCCACATCCCTGTGGGCAGCACCACGTCACCTAGATCGGACTTCAGATCTGATTCTCCAACCGACTGCGGTTCATTTGCTCAGCTTCCCATTCCAGAGAATAAAGTCTGCCCAATGTAACAATAGGCTTTACCCCGACAGGTGTTCTCTTTCCCTGAGCGTGAATAGACACCCTTCTGTAGACGCCCCACCCTCACCCTGTGTTTCAAGGACAATTAAGGGTTAGCAAAAAGTAAGAAATTTTATGGTCCAGAGTATTCTGGTAGATGTTCAGTTTATTATTGGAGAAAAAAAGACTTGGGGGAAAGAACTGTAGAAACTGAACTGCTCAGAGCTTTACCCTGTAGATATCCTGTAAATATTTGCTCACCAGTGCTCCTCTGTCCTGTTATTCAAGAATGTCTTGGATGTTCTCTTGACCATCACGGCACAATGGAAGGCACTTGATTCAACGTGATTCATTCATATCCCAATGAAAAAAAAGGGACTTGCAAAACCCACAGACCTTGACATCCGTTAGTTGAGGGCTAGCCAGTGTGTTTCAAATATCACAATGCACCCAGCCTTTCATCTTGTCCTCGCCTTCTCCTTTGAAGCCCCATGATGGTGCCTGCAGAGAAAGCGTGTTTTTCTATGCTGTTTCAGTATTTGCTTTGGCAGCAATTTTCATTCATCTCTGTCCGTCAAAAGGACGGAGCAGTCTGCTGAATTTGAATATTTTTTTTTTGTATCCCGCGTAAACTAGTTTGGGTCAAAGCTTTTATCTTTTTTGAAGATGGTCAAGAGGGCTTAGAGATGCCAGTCTCCCGTTCCCTCTGTTGCAGATAGAGGAGGACAGCATATTAATAAGGTGCCAGCAGTGGATCACCACATACATGCACACACTACAGTCCACTGCTTTGATGTAAGCTCTCTATAGGAACTGTGAAGAAATGCATCAATAATTATCACTAGCACACAAGTGGGTTTGCTAGTTAGCCATGTATAAAAGCAATGAGTATTCCATCACAAGCACAGTTCAGCAGCAATATTGAAGCTAAATACCGTCACTTTTGAGCACTTCAGCAGTAGCTACAAGTAGACGTAGCAATCAGTGTTACAATATGTCTTCTACTTTGTGGTGCATGTTCATTCATTATTACTGGGTATCTGTCAAAAACACCGTCGTATGCTAAGCAGTGATTCACCGGTATGGTGTTTGTTTACAACGTGTGTTTCAGTTATGTCTGGCCAGGAGTAAAATCCAGCATTTTTAAGCACCAGTGCATCTGTGTCAAGTTAACTGTGACACCAACAACAGACTATTTTAAAGAGAACTGTCAAATTAGCTTCTGTCCTGTCCTGGAGAAGTTTGTCACAGATTTAATCGCTTCAATGACTGTTACTGCTTTGTTGTCAGGTCCAGAAACTTTAGATACGTGTCTTTGGAACCTAAACCTGCATTAATCAATATGTTTTGTGTCAACAGTGAATAAACTATGTGTGTTGTGAAAGGGTTACTGTTCGAAAAAACACTGAAGACCTGTGTTCTTTTTAGCTCGTTTAGCTTGTAGGTTCATTTTGAAAGCAGCAAACTCTCACTGTGGTTCAATTTTAGAAACGGGTTGCTGATTTCAGAAAAGGTCATTTAACCACCTCTATGCTACCTGGGCAGGAATGTGCAAGACTTCTTTATGAAAATTAATAAAGGAGTCTTATACTTCTGCACCTGTGGCATTTTTTATTCATTTCATATTTAGTGATGAGTTGAAAAAATCCTGTAATGGATACAAATTACGTACGGACAATGTGCGTTAAGCATGACGTGAAAGAAACGCAAACAGAACATAACACAGGGGGAAGTTTTGTTCAGATTAGTCCACCCATTAAGAAAAAGACGGGGTACATTCATGCATGCGCTACGATCATTATAGCAAAGATTATCTCAGAGAAAAAGAACTGGCAATTTTTGTGGATAGTTTTTGTCAGAACTTTTCACTAAAATCATGCTCATGGATCAGGAATTTTCACGCAAATTTCCCTTCCCTTACATTTCTAATGCTTTAGCTAGTTTAGACAATTTGAGTCAAGTGGAGATGTACACGTGTGTATTTAAAAGCCTACTTTTAAACTTGTAATCTGACAAAAAGGAATCTACCAAATACCTCCACAAGTCATCACTAAGTCACAAGTACAGCCACCAATTTTGGGGCAAGTCAAATATTAAACAGCAATAAGGACCTTATCAAGAAACCTACAGAAGTATAGTTACAGTAAAAACTAGTTCTGTATCAGCACAAAGCGAAAGCACACTAAAGAAGCAATGACCTCTTCTCTAAAACTTGAAAGCCTTAAAGCAGTTTACAACAGCACGTGGGGCTAAAAGAATATTATTCTTTGGAGGTAATTGTCTTTAAGGTGTGGCCATAATGAACATTCATATGTTTGGAGAAAAATTAAGAAGGCTCACAAGGAGGTTCTTCCAAACACAAAATCCCAAAGTTAGGGTTAAGCTGGAAAAACAAAAGTTATTTTTCACAAAGTAGTTTTTAATGTATTTCATGGATGCTTTGCGTGGTTTCCATTAGCACACTTTAAAAATGCCAGTGTAGAGTCTAAACACAGCATATTGATATGAATGGTCACATTTTACAGGATTCGTACTCTGTCACTCTAAACATGGCTGAACAAGTGCAACTTCTTTAATGACTGAGCCTTTGTCTTGGGTTTGTTAACCAAAAGCTCCACCCTAAAAGAGGTGGAATCAATGAAATTTCTGATTATTCACGCTGAATTATTCTTAGACACTATAATGGGTCATCCGACTAATTGGGTTAACATTGTGATGTTTATTCATTTGCAAACAGGATATTCCATTAATATTAATTACAAAGCACTGCATGCATGACATTATGATCGGGAGCTGAACCCCCCTGAAAATTTGAATCTAGAATCGCCCCTGGATCATACGTTAATGACAATGCAGTATCAACCGCTCAGCAGCTCCGCTACCATCGATGGTAGTCAAAAATCCCAACTTTGTGTTTAAGTGTCAACACTTAAACACAAGTCAGTACCCATAAGCATTCTTTTAACGTTTCTCTAAGTCGTGCCACTACTGACACACATACACAAGCTTCAGCAACAGTGGATACAGCAGATGTATATCGTGGCTTCACCTTGAAGATCTGACAGGATATAAATCAAACAAACCTGCCAGTGTTACATTTTGGTGAAAAGGATTACAGACTGCACTGAATGCTGATGAGGGGAGGGGATACTTCCAACGGTCGTAGATGGGTTAAAGCACCTATTTCTCACCTCTTTACAGTGAGTTGTGTAATACTTATAAGGCATGGCAAGACTTGTTCAGCTGTTTGTTTTTTGTCTCATGAGTACTATTGTATATGTCATAGATGCACTGTGGTTGTAAAAATGTGTGTATTAAAGTATATATCTATTTTTTAAAAAGCCATAATGTAGTGTTGATTCTTTTTTGCACTGATAAAAATAATCCTAAAAATCTGAACTACTCTGAGGGTGTGATTAACAGCTTTGGATAAGATGCATTTCCTGTGCTTTAATTAACATCACAGACTTTGATAGAGCACAGAGATCCTTCCCCACATGTGATGCATCCCAAAAAAATGCAGTTGAGAACCATCAGCTACAAAGAAAAAGTAAAACATGAATTAAGCATCGTATCAGGAAATATAAACAGACAATCCTCTGAGGTCTTCAATACTTTCAGAATACTTTATGTTTGGTTTTTGTCTTAAGTCTGTAAAACAGATAATTATCACAGATGATAAGCTTCATGGGGTTGATGAGACAATAAGATAATACAAAACAGGAATCCAGAATTCAAGTACTTAAAGTACGTCGAGACGACTATAGTGACTCAGATGGCCGATTGCAGAGGAAGACACAGGTGGAAACGGCAAAGCTGAACACAATCAAGGCACAATAAAAAATAATAATAATAATATAGGAAGCAAAAAGAAGACAGACTGAGTCCACCATTGAGTAACAGAGGAAAACAAATAATGTTGAAAAAAAAGAAGAATGTTGCAGAACACTGTTGATCTGGTGACCTGATCATGACAAGCAACACTAAGCAGAAAAACAACACAGATTCTCTCGAACTCATATTTATTTTCTCATTATTGTGTTTTCCATCAGAAAATCTGAAACGATATAATTACACATTAAATGCAACTTGTGTTCATGTCTGACACTCTCACAGTCCAATAAACGAGACGTGGAAATTACTTACGTACAAATTGCAGTGACCATGTGACACATAGTTTGCACTGCTGTAAGTTTACAGCTGGACAAGTTGCAGCTAAAATTTATTCCTGCAGCAGACAGTCTCACTTAAAGCGCACGGTCAAGAGAACAGCCTAATAAAAACATTATGCTTCCAGATGATTTGTTTGTGTAACCTCCTCATATTTTTGGAATATCATAGTTTTCACTTCCCTAGCCTGGTTTGCAGGGTAAGCAAAGCCAGTTAACAAAAAAGATATTCTGAGTATGTTAAACCTGCTTCATACCGTGTCTAGGAAACAAAGGGAACACCAGAAAAATATGAACACGAAATAATATCAGCAAAATCACAACAGGAACCAACACTCCACAAATACCTAACATGGAGCCATGACTTCTCACTGGTTATTCTCTCTTTGGGCTCATTTTTTGGAGGTTATGCACACTCTCTCCCTCATCACACAGATTACAACTGACAGTAAACAGTAAAAACATGCAAACTGCCTTTCAGATGGATGCAACACTCAAATAAAATCTGCTATTTAACAGTCAATAGGTTCGACTAAAATAATGAGCGAGCTTGATGTTTTCTGTGGTTGGATTAATTCTTTGTATTTTAAATAGCATACAAATATAATTTGCCATCGGATTGGCACAGGGATGTGCACATAGTTCTGAGTAAGCTCAACAAGTTACATATTAAAACACATAATTCATCAAGTCCAAGCACACAAAACCAGAATGCACGGCACATTTTACAGACTAGCAGGAACATTACGGCTTGGCTTTCATCTTCTTGAGCTTCAAGGAAGAAAAAGGTCTAGTGAGAATTATTATTGTTATTTGACTATGTAGGTAGAATAATTAGTACTTGTGGTGTGTTTTTAACTTACTGAGCTTTTTTGTACACTCTCCACTTTTCAGGCTGTAATGGATGGAGAGGATGGAGGATAGAGAAACACAGTGTGTACATATTCCTCCAGTCTGAGATCTAAATAGCACAACATAAAGCTACACAAAGAGTCAAAAGGGTCTCTCGTGTTAGAAAAAAGGTTTTCTGTCTTCCTTCTCTTTCTATATTACCTGTCTTCTAAATGGTTGCTTACAAGGTCCTGTCTGCTTTCCACGCAGAAGAAATCAATATTTGGAGCACATGCATGTTGTACAACCAGAGCAACACATCACGGACTGTATAAACTAACCTATCAGGAAGCAGCGGGAATTTGTTCAGACCCCATTATGGTGCATTATGGTGATATCATTGGGACATGTCCTTAATATTTTAAAATACTCTCAAAGACTAACACATGCCATGTGTAGATTAAACGGTGTGATCTGTAATTCACATGAGCCGGCAGGAACCTCCACCCCCTCCATCATCTCCTCCCTCTTCTCTGTGCTCTCCTGGTCTGCAACCAGTGCAGACCCAGACGGTGGCATACAAATGACCTCCCTACTTCATGTAATGGGGGATATTTGTGCAACATTTAATATATCACAGACACAGTGACTCAGTCCTCCAAGCTGGGAACAGTTATTGTAAATTCACACAGTCCATAAATTGTTTTACAAGGTATAGACTGAATGAGAGCACAAAGAAAAATCTGAATGTTTGGTGACATTAATACAGAAAATTTCATTGAAAAGACTTTATTATTTCAGGTTTTGAGCCCTCATGCAAATGTAAATACATAAGACTTTTGCATTTAGTTTTAAACTTTGATATACTTACATTAAGCTGCTACATACTGCAAAAAGAACCATATACGTAACATTATTGGGTCTTAATTATTCATTCATGTGTTTACATGAAACTTGCTGCTGGAAGTGATTTTTTGATTACTGGTAAATACTGTTTATGGGGCAAACAACTTGTTCTGAAGGATGTCTGGGAACTTCCTGACTAGGATACCTCCTGGTGAGGTGTTTCGGGCACCTCCAACTAGGAGGCCCAGGATCGACCCAGGACAAAGCACCTGTCTCTCAGGTGCTTTAATAATACCTCAGTATCCCACCAGAAAAGTGAAGGAGTGTCTCTGGTACAACCCAGACCCCTCTACAAGATTTTAAAATTCCCATTATTACCAAACACATAATGCAGAACAACTGTTTTGTACTTTAAGTTTTTCTCCTTTAAAAAAATGTTGTTTATATGGAAAACAGAATATGGAAATATTAAATCCGTATTATCAGCAAAGCCAAACTGAAATACAAAACCAACCTAGCAAATGGGTATGATCAAACCAAGAAAATGGTTTCTCTGCAATTGCAGAGCAGTGCAAAGTTGAGGAAGAAGGTAGTTGAGAGTCAGTGCCCTGCTCAAGGGTCTGTGTTGAGTATTAGCACTTTCCTCTACTCACTTGAAACTGTCGGTCCATGCTTTGAAGGAACAGTGACGCCAGTGACTTCATATCTATCATGCAGTAGAAGCAGTAAATATTTACAGAAACTGTCAAACCACAGTTGACAGCTGAGATGAAAGTGTTAGTGCAGCCAAAGACAAAAAAAGAAGAGGATGGCACAAAACAAAGTAAAAATAATGTATATGTGCAGTTTTGCAGCAGCCTTGTTGCTGATGTACATACACAGTGGATGCCAACCGAATCTCTAATGAATATATCAGTCAAAAACAGTGCCACAGTGAAAAGTATAAATTTAATTAATGTGTCTAAAATGGTCTCTACCTTAGCTCAAAGATCATTTTCATCCTCTGACAAAGCTTAGCCTACTTATGGTTATGCTGTGCGGTGCATTCATCAAGCTCGGCTTATTTTGCTTTTGAAATAAACAGCTGGTCTTTTGTTGGAGTTTCAGATCTTGCCCTGTTGATGCCAGCTGACAAAAGTATTATTACATTCAGCTAGTAGAAAGATTACAGACACTTCCTGCTCTCACTGATTCACACAAAGCAGAAATCCTCCTCCTTCCCCTTTTTCTCTTCACAACTGAAATCGTGGTTGTGAGACTCCAGAGTACAGAGTATTTGTGTACTAATTCTAAGCTTCCCCAAAGTCTTTTGATGGATATAACTAGTATGACATACACACTGTCCAAGCAAAGTAAAAAAATGATCAGGTAAAAATGTCTTTATGTGTCTATCTTTGTCTATCTTTAATAACCTTATGTGTTCTGTTTCATGAGGCTCAAACACAAAGAGTCTCTTCACTCACATAACACTTCACATATAGGGAACTTTTTACCCTTCTTATAAATCACTATAAGTGCCTTTACTTTCAGCTAGTCAAAACACTCACAGGTGCCATCCATCATTGTGTACATATAGAGAGCAGAATGAAGGTAAGGGCTATGGACAGCACTCTGAAGCCATCAGTCTTTTCTGTTGAAGAAGATGAGACATAATATTGACTTAGAAAAAGAGCAGTTCTACAGTAAACTTTTAAGTTTGTAATACTACTACAATTTAAGACTGGTAACTTAGATCATGCACAGTTAAGCCCATTTAGCATTTGTAGTGGTGGCTCTGTGCACCACCAATACCACCGTGGGCTTTAAATCAGTCAAGATGTGATTGAAATGCAGACTTTCAGCTTCAAATCAAGGGGTTTATTTTTCCATACACAATCCCCAGAGGTTCAAAATGAAACTGGACAAAATAACTTAATTAAAAATACAGTTCTCAGTGACTGCCTGAAGTCTAGATGCCACAGACATCACCAAATGACATTTCCCTTCTCTTGAGATGACCTGCCACACCTTTACTTTCAGTCACTGCATCTTTGTAAGTCTCTTTACCTTCAGTGTTGGCTTCAATAACTGAAAAGCACGCTTTATTGCAGGGGCGGGCAATTATTTTTTCCAAAGGGCCACATAAGAAACCTGAGCTGTGTTAGAGATCTGAACCAACAATAACCTGTATATATATATATATATACAGTGTTGGGGAGTAACGGAATACATGTACCGCCGTTACGTATTTAGAATACAAAATATGAGTAACTGTATTCCGTTACAGTTACCGTTTAAAAAGGTGGTATTTAGAATACAGTTACTTTGTTGAAATAAATGGATTACACGGCGGTACTTTCCTGTTTCATGTTGTCGCGGGTCAGGACTGTTTGGGTTTTGTTTGACAGCTACGTTCTGTTGTTCCATGGCAGCGTTATGGTTGCCATGGTTACAGGGTGACGCTCTCTCTCTGTGTGTTTCCTGGGTGAGAGAGCGCCTTTTTGTTGTTGTTGTTGTGCTAAGCTAATAGGCAGAATGCTACAGGTATAGCTCTAAAGAATGTAGCTTCATGGGCAGTGTAGTCCGTGCTGCAGGGAGAATGGACTGCCATACTCATTATGTGTCTGTGAACGCGAGGAGGGAGAAAAAGGCCAGTGGAAAAGTACCAGTTGTCATCAAGCAAAAACGGGAGCTGGAAGCATGTAAATATAATAATAACCACTGCAGCCAAGAAGAGTGCCTGACGAGCCCAGTTGTAAGTACGCTATTAAGACTCGACTGTACGCTGTGTTCGTGTTTTCCTCCGAAAACAATAAGTTCCGTTGGAGCAGCATTTCAACGCCTCTCTTTGTCTCTCGCAAGAAAAGTTGACCCAGACAACAAAGTAAAGCTAGTTTTCGGCTACGAGCCCGACACGGAACCCGCCGTATTAGTCAGAGGTCCCTTTACTACGGTTCGGAGCCGCGGACCTTCAGTAACAGTAATAAATCACAGCAATAGTACATTCACGTAGTGAATGATAATATATTAAGTAATCCAAAGTATTCAGAATACGTTACTCTCATTGAGTAACGTAACGGAATACGTTACAGAATACATTTTGGGGCATGTATTCAGTATTCTGTAATGGAATACATTTTAAAAGTAACCTTCCCAACACTGTATATATATACAAATATAAGTAAAGAGGAAATCAGTAATTACATCAGTATTTCATTTTATTTTTAACACATAGCTAAGAAATACTGAATAGTTGTTCAGTGAGAAAACTAACAACAAGTGCACTTATTTATCTGGACATAGCCCTGCAGAGTCCACCTAGCACTCTTGAATAAACTCTCCATCAGAAAACGGTTTACTGCCTCTTTTAAGATTTTGTGGGATATGACATAACTTGCCTTGTCAGCGCCAACCCTGGATGTGTGTAGTTTTGTGAAAAATCCTTGTTGGTATTGCAGTTTAGCTAGCAAAACATCTGACTCCTTGACCTTCATCAGACAAGTTGTTGTATTTTTCTGCATGTTTGGTCACACAGTGATTCAAATTGTAGTTCTTGAACACAGCGACCTGTGCACCACAAGCTAAGCTCACAGCTTTTCCTTTGACTTCTGTATATAAATATTTTACAGTCCAAGAGGCCGGATGTAGTCCGCGGGCCGTAAAATACCCAGGTATTTTCAGGCGAGAATGTAGCTGTGTAAACTTCAAATATTTGCTCGGTTTATCAAGACATCACATTTTTGCAAAAGTGCTCCGATGTTTTCGGAGATGTCTGTTACCCACCAGATCGATAGCTAGTCGGGGGTTTAAGGGTCACTAGAGCCAGCGAGAACAGCGGATTCCCGGCACATCGTTTTCAGACCTCCCGCAGTCTTTCGCTACTCAATTTAAACATGATATATAAGTCACTTAGATAACTTAAAAATGTTATTGGGGGTGTCCAAATTCATGGGCTGCATCCTCCTGAGGACGCATTTGAAGGATGGGTCGGGTGTGTCCTTCGTGGCCCGCCATATCCCAGAATTCATAGCGCGGCTCACCCAATTCCAGTTTTCAACAATGGTGGCCGCTACTAAGTTTTTAATATTACTCTTATTACTCTTTCTGGGTCACAAAATAAAATTTTAACATATTTTCAGGCAAGAATGTGGGTGTGTAAACTTCAAATATCTGCTCGGTTTATCAAGATATCGCATATTTGCAAAAGTGCTTTTTTCAGTGTTTTATTTGTTCCTGAGTAAATTGGTTTTCGCTGAGATTAAAGTTATTAGATTAGATTTGATTAAATAAAACTTTATTAATCCATTGGGTGGGTTCCTCCGCGGTTTTCACACAGCTGAATAAACGTCAAACAGAAAACTGATTAAACAGAAGTGTGAGATGGTTGAGAATTTGCGCCAGCATCCGGTTACATTTTAGACAGCAAGGAGCAGACGGCTGAGTTTATTAAACTCCACTGAGACAGCGGTGACGCAAATCTGAAGGCTAGACCGCCCCATTTCACAGCCTCGCATTTCCGGCCTTCTCGGCCTTCGAAGGACCCGGCCCACATAAACCGAGAAGGTCGAGTCCTCCGAAGGATGTGGCCTAGGTTTTGGGACACAGCTATTATGTAGTGTGCTTCAGATAATGGACCGTTTCTCACGTTCTCTATAATTTTCTCTTCCTATCATTCTGGTACAAGTTTATCTTGGTTCCATCTGCCCAAATATTTTTCTTTAGAATTGTCCAGGCTCTTGACTGTTCTTTGATTGTAGACTTCTTAACCAAAGAAAGAATTCTGCGATCATCCACTTTGGTTGTCCTGTATGGTCTCAGACTTTTTGGTGATGGTGAGCTGGCCAGAGTCGTCCACATGGCTGTAAAGGATTCATTCTTTATATAGTTTGCCAAAATCTTTTTTTTTTTTTTTGCCAAAAAAACCCCCTCTAGAATTTGTGCAAAGTGAGGCAAGTGAAAAGATAATATTACTTCAAAATAGAGGAAGTCCAGCATCTGTCTGTGATATTTGAATACATTTTAGATTTTACTCTGTATGAACTCTTGTTGATAGATACCTTGAATTGTATGTTGTATGCTTACCTTCATTTCACTCCACATCTGTGAAATCTACCTCTTGCACAAAGTAGTTGTTTTTTTTTCACAGTAAAGAATCATGAGTTTTCTATATAAGTTGTCTGATACGAGTCATTTCTGAAGGTTAGGTCAGAACGTCATTCAATGGCTGGCAATGGGAGACTCACACACAGCATATGAGTGGTATCAATGAAAGATGGAGAAAATGTGATCCTTTACTAAGGGCAACACGCTGGAAGCTAACATAATATGACATCTGAACTGAAAACAAATCAGGAGAGTGGGCAGCAACACAGGATTGTTAGGGAAACTGGAAGGATTAATCAGCAGGATAGCAGTGAGCAGGGTCATGGGTGAAGATGGGGAGCGTGACTGAATCTCTAGCACATATCATAGCATCCCTCGAAGATGGAGTTAATTAGTCAGTTTATGTGTGTGTGCCAAAAAGGGGGAAAAAAGGAAAACCTTTTTTTCTTCAGTAATAATTTCCTGTCATCATATTTATTCTGTCTACGAATGATATAAGACAAGTACCATCAAATTTCGGACAGAGCAGAAGTTATTGATTCCTAGATACTTAACAGGTTTAAGACTAAAAGGAATTTCAGACTGTAAGTTACTGTAGTAAGTAGCACTAAGTGGCAAAGCCAGTATATCTATAGGCTAATACATAAATTGTAATTGTATAACCTGAAAAGAAGCCAGATCTCTTGAATATATACACAATTAACATAAAACTTTTCAGTCCATCTTATACATATAGAAGTAGATCATCTGCATAAAAGGGACAGTTCAATTCCATTCAATTAAATTTTATTTATATAGCGCCAAATCACAACAACAGTCGCCTCAAGGCGCTTTATATTATAAGGTAGACCCTGCAATAATACATACAGAGAAAAACCCAACAGTCATATGACCCCTATGAGCAAGCACTTTGGCGACAGTGGGAAGGAAAAACTCCCTTTTAACAGGAAGAAACCTCCGGCAGAACCAGGCTCAGGGAGGGGAGGGGCCATCTGCTGCGACCGGTTGGGGTGAGAGAAGGAAAACAGGATAAAGACATGCTGTGGAAGAGAGACAGAGATTAATAACAAGTATGATTCAGTGCAGAGAGGTCTATTAACACATAGTGAGTGAGAAAGGTGACTGGAAAGGAAAAACTGCATCATGGGAATCCCCCAGCAGCTTATGCCTATTGCAGCATAACTAAGGGAGGATTCAAGGTCACCTGGTCCAGCCCTAACTATATGCTTTAGCAAAAAGGAAACTTTTTAGCCTAATCTTAAAAGTAGAGATAGTGTCTGTCTCCCGAATCCAACCTGGAAGCTGGTTCCACAGAAGAGGGGCCTGAAAACTGAAGGCTCTGCCTCCCATTCTACTTTTAAATACTCTAGGAATAATAAGTAAGCCTGCAGTGCGAGAGCGAAGTGCTCTAATGGGGTGATATGGTACTACAAGGTCATTAAGATAAGATGGGGTCTGATTATTTAAGACCTTGTATGTGAGGAGCAGGATTTTGAATTCAATTCTGGATTTAACAGGGAGCCAATGCATGGAAGCCAAAACAGGAGAAATATGCTCTCTCTTTCTAGTCCCTGTCAGCACTCTTGCTGCAGCATTTTGGATTAACTGAAGACTTTTCAGGGAGTTTTTAGGACTTCCTGATAATAATGAATTACAGTAGTCCAGCCTAGAAGTAATCAATGCATGAACTAGTTTTACAGCGTCACTCTGAGACAGGATATTTCTAATTTTAGAGATGTTGCGCAAATGGAAGAAAGCAGTCCTACATATTTGTTTAATATGTGCATTGAAGGACATATCCTGGTCAAAAATCACTCTTGACCAACAAATCACAAATCACAATGCAACTTTGATTTGTTGGTTGAGTGTCAGCTTTGATGGCCAAGAAAATCCCCCAAATCTTAGATGTAGGATCTGGTATCAGGTCCATCCCTCATAATCTCACATCAAAAATGTATTGGTCCTGACAAGATATTTAGGCAACCTAGCTACAATTATGTGTTCATTTGGGGCATATCTTTTATGCCCCAACTGAACACAGTTGGGGCATTCCTCCTTAGGGAGGAAAACACTTCTGAGGCAAAATCCATACAGTTTAGACAAGGCTGCAATAGTCAATAGAATCAATCAGCTGGTTAATGATTTTGAACAGGTTATGACGTTTCTTTGTGGAGCATGGAAGCTTCAGGAAGTCATTTGTATGTTTTCTGACTAATACATACCTCCCTTTTAACAATGAGCTGATAGTTACATTTATGGGCTTTGTGGATGCCATCATGTTCTCAGCAGGAGCCCAAAGATTTCACTGAGCAATTCAAGTATGAAGACAATAGCCTGAGCAGGTGATTTAGGATCACTTTGCTCCTTGTTGTTTCACACACACACTCCAAACAGAATGACAGGACAAATTGCATAGGCTCTTCTGCTATTTATTCTTTTTCCTGTTTATTCCACTGTGACTCTTAAAGGGCAAAAGGGAGTGCTCAGTTGATTGGACCAGAAGCTATTTTATGATTTTCAACATCAAACTCAAGCCTGTTTAGGTGCCTATGATGTTATGTTTGTGCCGTAGGTGTGTGTTTCCTCAGTATACTCTGCACAACAAATCATTCACTGCCAGCTCAGTGAGGCTACATCTTGTTCATGTGTCGAGGGGGACATCATTCACAAAGTGGCCAAACTGCTGAAACGAGAGGTGGCAATGTCAGAGACTGAAAAAGCCATTAGACAGGAGAGATTCACAGACAGCAACGTGAGCAAAGAGCTTACAGGATAAGTGTTTGCTTGCTGCTCTGTACAAATGTATTAAATAAAGAAGCTGAAGCTCCTGTTTTAGGAGCTTTAGTGCAAAAGCATTAAAGTTAAAGTGTTAACTGGTCAAAGGGCATCACCAAAACAGATATCCACATTGCATGGAGAAGGGGCAAAACCTGTATTTAAGAACAGCAGCATGCCCTGAATGGATAATCCCTCACACCAGGTAATAGGCGGGTACAGTTCATTCTTTTGTAGGTGGTTGCTCTATATGTATAAAAATCAGGTCATTTTTTAAAAATTAGCAAATCAGATTAGATGCATGGACCACAACTGTTAAACCAAAGGACATATGAAAAGTGTCAACACTGTGACAATGTAGAATAGCTTGCCAGCCATGTAACATTCAGGTCAGCAGTATTATGTTGGATTTGTACACAATGTTATATGTACAGCAACCCATTTACCTTATAGGAACTTCTCTGTTTCAGAAAAAGATAAAGACCAATTCCAATATTTAAATAAAAATGCTTAATTATATATGTCTCGGGTGCCAACCACTGAAGAGACCAGCTAGCCAAAGTCCAGCAAAGCTCACCTCTATATGTGAATACTGTCATAATACCAGTGCAGGAGCATGGGCTCAGTAGCAAAGGGAATTCACAAACTAGCCAAAAATGTGCGTTTTTTTTTTTTAGGGAAGGAAGCGGATTTGACCAGCGTACTGCCCAAGAGAAGATGATGGGTTAGTGCAGAGCTGAAGGTGAGTGTTTCATGAGTGTTGTTAATAGTGTCGTTGATTTCCTTACTTGGGATTTTCCTTAATTTGCAGATCAGGAGGTTTGTCAGGGTATTTCCAGGGTTTGGAAGCTCTGGAGAGCGGCCAGGCAGGTAAGTGCAGGTGAGGACTAGTCAAACACAAACCAGGGAGACAAACTAGAAGAAGGATGCAAGGACAATATGAGGAATTAGAAAGGGTTAGGCAAATATTTACCATCAAAACAAGTCTCGTGAGAATGACCAGGGCTGAGCTGGTCCTTAAATCCAGGGAGGTGATGGGAGATGAGGGGCAGGATTGATGGCTGAACCAGTGACCCAACAGGACAGCTCAGTGTCCACTGTTGAGAGAAAAAAGAATCATAAAAACAACACTATCTCATTTTGGAAAATAAACAGTGTAGTGGATTACATTAACAGCTGCTGCTGTCAGCTTCTCAGAACAAGTTTGTGCTTGTAACACCACAGTCATTCTCCACACGCACAATATGTTCATCAATATTCATAAAATGTTTGCAAAGGCCATTTACAGTATATGAGAGTAGTAGAAGGACAATGAGACAAAGATTGTTTTTAAGTGTTTTCTTTTTACTACATAGGCTGTGTGGACAAGTATGCTTTTGAACTGATGCCTATCCAGTTTTACACACTGGCCCCCTGAGATCAGAAGACTGGCCTCTCAACAAAATGAGCATGAAGCCATAAAATAATAAGGGCACTCAGAGAGTGCATCCTTCAAGGCCAATGCCCTAGTTTGCATTTTTAAAGAAAGCAACCCGGATTCTCAACAGATTTTAATGGGTTCTTCCTTTGCTTATGTCCATCGCACCATCAGTTTGTTAGCTTTTCTTTAATGTGCCCGACAAATAGATGGACAGAGAAAAAGACACAGGAAAGTAAGAGCAATGATTTTTCTGTAAAAATCTGTTCAAGTAAGTAGTTAACATTCAACATAAGTGCAAAATGTACTTCATAAATGTGTGTTTCACAGGCTGTAGTGTATGACACAGTGGGAGTGAGAGACATGAAGAGAATAACGTGAAAATGAGAGGTTCTAATCAGGGTTTGAATTGCAAATGCCGCATGAAAAGAAAAAATATCAAAAGACACGTTTCTGAAACACAGACACTGTTTGCTGTACACTGTAAGAAAAAGTCCTAATATAAAAGTATTTTACTGTGTATTTTACAGTTTTGTTCTGTTCTTCTAGAATATCATTAAATTTACATAAATAGACTGTGATTTCACATTTCAAATGTAAATTAACGTAAAATCACTGTAATGTAATAAAACATAATTTTCTTCTTTTTTAAATGTATTTGTCTGTACATATGCATATTTAGATTGTTAAAATACATTCACAAATGTATCATGATTTCACAAATATGTGTCCGTTATTTGAAAGATTGAACTGTTAAATTCAAATGTAATGCTATGGAAAAATATATGAAATGATTCTTATAAACTTTTTTAACATCAAATAATTACTATTATTGCTATTTAGGGCGATCGTGGCTCAAGAGTTGGCAGTTCGCCTTGTAATCAGAAGGTTGATGGTTTGAGCCCCAGCTCGGACACTCTCGGTCGTCGTGTCCTTGGTCAGGACACTTCACCTACCGCCTACTGGTGATGGCCAGAGGGGCCGATGGTGCGATATGGCAGCATCGCCTCTGTCAGTCTGTCCCAGGGCATGCAATCCATTATTATTTAAACCAACTGTTAACTGTATATTTCTGTACATTTAAGTATTATTATTCATATTGCCACATTCATTGACCTTGTTTATAGGTAATTTCATTGTTTAATCACATTAAAATGTTCCTAATTTAATGTTTAAAAGCACTTGAAAAAGGCAAAATCCCATGTAAAATTTGGGCAACAAACTGTATTGTCATTACTGACAATAACCGTATTTTTATGAGAAAGTCATTTTCTGTTATTTTATGGTATTATTTTGGCGCCCCAGCTGCCGGAATATTACTGTTTTTCTAGGATTCTTTTTTTAACAGTGTATAAAGACAAACAGTGATAACATGCTGTGGTTGAAACATTAATTCCAAGAATTTAAATGAATGAATAAGTGCATTTAATTCATTTCACTACAGTAAAAAGTTATTTACGGAAGAGGATTAAGGCCACTGGAAAAAAAAAAAGTGGGCAGGTCTTTATTTTTCTTCTTTTCCAGAATCCTGAGATTAAAGTCAGAATTCTGAACTTTTTCTCAGAATTCAAACTTTTTTCTCAGAATCCTGACTTTAATCTCAGAATTCTGACTTTTTCCTCACAATTCTGACTTTAATCTCAGAATTCTGACTTTTTTCTGAGAATTCAAACTTTTTTCTCAGAATCCTGACTTTAATTTCAGAATTCCGACTTGAATCTCAGAATTCTGACTGAAAAGGATATGGCAGAAATGTGACTAGACTGAGCAACATTAATTTTACTCTTCAGATAGTATGCATGAATATTTTATATTTTATAGGAATATTGCACTCATGTAAATGTTTGCATTTACAGTCTCATACTTTGACAGTTATATGTCACAGAGAATATACACCCAACATAACACCCATAAAATAAGCTGGCATTGCTCCCTGTTGGCCTTCCTTCTTAACAACAAAAAATAGAGCAGGAATATTCATGCTGTTATACAAATCTATTAATTCTTTTGACTATAGGAAAGAGTCTGTGTTTACTTAATTGCTTTCATCTGTCCTAAGGATGTACTGTAGCATCATAGCACAGGATGCATAGTTGTATTTACTCATCTGGCTCCTAATAATCACACTTTATTGTAATGTATGAAGTTCACAAAGGCAGGTTTGTTGTCACTGGTTGATTGCATTGGACTAATCTGAATTAAAATCCACTGAGAAGTCTTGCAACCAGTGAAGAAGGAGAAACCAATCTCATTTAACTTGCCAATAAGAGTAATGATTCATGTGATAATTGTGTCTCATGTAGCATCACATAAGACCTTGAACTTGATCTTGAGTACAGCTTGGATAAGGAGATGTTAGGTATTCACTGTGTACAAGTTTCACTCAATTCTGATCAATACTGTAGGACACCTCTTTCAATGATCCATTAAAATGTTCTCTTGCACATTACCACTGAGTGCAATCCTTTACTTTGTTATTAGAATGAAAACTATATAAAATCTTTCATGCAAATTAGTTCTTTATATAAGGAGCATGTCTTCGATGACATGTTAAGAAATTTAGTAAAACTGAACTGGAGACTGAACTTGGACTTTTCTTCTCTCATGTTAGTGAATTGGAGATTAAAAAAATAAGAAAATTAAAAAGTTAATTTCATGTTAAGCAAAAAGCCAGTCTCAAAGCAAGCATACAGATGTGTACAATTTATTATTCACACCTTGTAAATCAGCCTTTTGTAATCTTCTATTTTTAGATGAGCTAAGTAGCACATAGCTAAAGAGCTAAATAGTTTCTGCTTAGCTTAACGACAGGGGTTAAATGAGCAGGAAATAACGGGATCGTTCTGCACCTCCAGCTAATGAACAATTAAAACTGATAGGCTGTTTAATGTATATACCATCAAATTACTTAATTTTTTATGTTCTTCAGTACACTGCTAATATTAGTATCTAGCTAGCGTAAATAGTGTTTTCAGTTGTAGTTTCAATCGCAAGTTTTCAGTTCAGCGATATCAGCAACCACATAAGCTGTTTCTGTGCAGACACACAGTGTGTATGCAACCTAATGTACAGTTGCTGTGTTTTATAAACTCACTTTAACCCCTGGATGGCAGTCATATGTAAAGTTTAAAGATGGCTCCTGTAGTGTTGTAGGTGGACCATCCGGTGCATTTGTAGTCTGACCACTTTTTTTTTTAGAACCACTATAGTCCTTTAGTGTGAAATTGGTTGATAGCTTCTTTTACTAAGGACTACATTTGTTAATAGGTAAAGATTTGAGTGGAAATCAGGTTGCTGCATCTGTGTGCGCAACTTCAGGCATCACATTGATGAAGTCAGAAATGGCATGAAAAGAGGAGCTATGGTAGAGGTGGGTTTCAAAGCAGTTTGCAGATGTAAATTAAGTGTGGGTAGGCAAAAGCAGATTAAATAGTGTGCCCTATATGAGATTTGCCAGTTGGATGTGTAACGATGTCAGTTGAGCCACCAGCTCAGTTTTTACTGCTAACTTCCACACAGCTCCAGGCAGTCCTTCCATTCTCCTCTAACTCCTCATCAGTTACTATCCACAGAACAGATCAGTGAATATATTTTGTTTCACACCACCTCAAGCAAACAGAGTAAAGAGACGGCTGTGCATGAAAACCCTGGAAGATTAGCACTTTCACAAAATGCTTGGGTACCAACAGTCATGCCATGTTGCTAAGATGGACTTTTTCCCATTTTGATGAGCGCATTTTCAAAATATTCAGATTAACATGCAATATTAACAGAACAGTGTTTTCAAGTCATCCTGGGAATATTTGCCAATTATATAATTCTACTGAGGAAAGCAGCTGTTGAAAACATAAGTGTATGAATGTTGTCAGTTTAACAAGATAAGTCATTTATCAGGGCTGCTGCTCTTTAAAGGGCCCAGTCTAATTGCTGGTGTATAAATATTCCTCAGCATCAGTCTTTTTTCCTCAAGATGAAAAAGGACATTAGGGCTTTCTATTTCCCCCCACACTTTTATACCCATCATTAATTGATAAGATGTCATCATTTTGTCAAGGCTTCAGTGTTAATATTTTATCTCAGCAGGAGAAAAAAAAAAGCAAAAGCAGAAGATTGTGAATTCTGATGAAATGGACCTGAATGAAAAGACTCCGTGTTGTTGGTGCCTTTTGGGTGATTCAGAGGGAGACTAAAAATAAATCTAAATGTCAGTGATAGATTTTAGCTGGAATAGGTAATGGATTTAAATACTTGCTAAATTGGGCTCTAAAATAATTAGTCTTGAGAGATTAGAATATTCTCTTTCACCTGCTTGAAGATGAGTCACTTTGGCACAGTACTCTACTTGGTTAATTACACTTTTCTTTGGGTGCGTTTGTAAATCATCTAATCAACTTGCAGACATGCAGGTATTGCAAAATAAATTCTATTGATTATGTCAAAGTTGATATAAACTGGAGCTGTCAGAAAAGCTTTAATTCTTTCATTACACGTTATGGCATTCATAATTATTGTCTGAATTGGCTCTCTGCTCAGGTTTCCTGTCATCCAGCAATCTTGCTTGAATCGGGCAGGCAGCTTTAAATTCTGTTTAACAGCTCCTTGCTGTCATTTCAGTGTGTGCACAGCTGCTCCATCCCAGTGCCTTCACTTTCTATGGCTGCTTGATTTGCCGATGGTTTCTAATTTGGGCTTCAAACACCTGCAGCAAACTCATCAAAGTGTACTGTAGCTCTGTACTTTAATTATATTTACTTTGACAGGCACCTAGGGATGGGTATCGAAAACCGGTTCTTGTTGAGAACCGGTTCCCACTGTTTCAATTCCTTGGAATTGTTTGCCATTTTTGCAAACGATTCCCTTATCGATTCCAGTCGCCCCGAATGACGTCACCACGTTGCGGAGCGTCATTTACCTGGCAGGAAACATGGCGGCTCAAACGCTCAAAAGTTTGGTTATACTTTATGAGAACGGATGGCAACAGGGCAACTTGCAATACTTGCAAAGTAGCTATTTCATTTAAGGGAGGAAACACTACGAATATGCAAAAGCATTTGCTCACAAAACACGCGATGACCTTAAATGAATGTCGTGTTTTTAATGCCGCTCTGGACTCGTGAATCTCAACCCAGCAGCAGCGGTAACGTTTGCACGTCCTCTCCCGTTAATGCCGCAGGTAAATAATCAACTAACAGTGCATATTATGTTAGTGCGATCTGCCTTATTACAAAACCTGCCATTACTGTGCGTTGCATTTAGGTGACCATGATGAGAGAGACAGAGTCTGGCTGGCGCTCGCTGGCAGTTGTCGCTGCAGTCTACCGGTAGCGTCTCCTTTCAGGCCAGGATAGACGAATGTCACCGAGCAGTGACTAAGTTTGTGGTAAAAGGCTTGCACCCATTTGCCACACCAGATGCCCCCGATTTTTGGTAAGTGAATGTGTTTAATTGTAGGCAGGGACATTACTGGATATTCTTGTGTAATTGCTACAGAATAATTTATGTTATACTTTGTTATTGCTATAGAAGAATATTTATTTTATTGTTTCACATTTACAATTTTTTCCCCAGGGACCCTGTGACACCCCATTGAAGAGCCATAGGCTGTGGATCTCTTAAGATCTCACTGTTGGGTTTGTAAGGCCATGTTACTCCTAAATTTCTATCTTGTTCAAAGAGAAGATATAAAACAAAGTTCTAAGCTAATCGACCTTAGTGTTCTCCTTTTTTAAAAAGAATCGATAAGAGAATCGATAAAGAATCGAATCGTTAAACAGAATCGAAAATGGAATCGGAATCATGAAAATCTTATCAATACCCATCCCTACAGGCATCAGTGTAAGATGGTCAAAGAGGGCCTTGTATCATAACATTCACTGCTTTCCTTCTCTTCTTTCCAGCATCTTACGTTTGTGTTAGCTTTAGCTAATTAAAGCAGATTAGCTAGTAGCGGCCTCACAGTGTCGCTGCCATAACATGTTATAATGTTAGTGGTCAATGGAAGAACCAGAATTAAAAGAGCTACAAGAGATGAGGCAGATGACACCTAAATAAAGTGATTACTTTAGACTCAGTGCTTTGCTGCACTTTACAAAATCTGCTGTTGGATTTAGCATAATTCGTAACAGTGAATGATAACAAATGAATTAGGAACATTATTCACATCTGCAATATCTGCATATAGGCCTGATAAACAAAGACCAGATTTTTTTTTTATGATCATGTGTCAGATTTTTGTTAGATTTTTTTCCTGTTTCTTGATAACATGACCCTCACGTGCTGTTCTTCTACTGTAGATAGGCAACTTCTTCTTTTGTGCTCCACATGTCCAGTCTCTTAGGTTTTTTAAGGACACACTGCACACCATGCATGATTCTTTTTAAAGGTTTCAATGCCTTTCCATTTTATCATGCTTGTTGGAAATTACCTTGTCGATGCAAAAATACAATTTTATGCCTGTCAAACTCTGTTATCGTTATTTTCTCATATTACAGAAATGCGAAGGATTTTTATGTGTTTTTGCAGCAGGCTGCTAGTAACAAAGTGCCTAAAGATACAAATTAGGTCTCTTTTTTTAATGCTTGAATGATTCTTGTTAAGTGGCTTAACAACTAAACTTTTACATTTTTACAAATAATAAAAATGAGCATTAAAACTAAATTCATGTGAAAAAACAAATCAACTGACTGGAAAATAAAGGAATAAATTAAATAAAATAAATGAAGGAGGACACCAATTCATCGTTTTTTCATTATTTTCATTTCTCATCTTTCCTACTAAACTTGATTTAGACAAAACCAAATCCAATAACCTAATTTGATTAGGCACAGAACAGCCGTGTGCCTACTGAGCAGCACCCTTCACTGTCAGCATGTTGGAAATGACTCTATCCCAAATGACCTCCTTTTCTTTGCTAGGACCATATAAATATCCATGTAAAAATGTAAATGTAAAAAGGAACCATTCCAACTTCCCCTCGGATGGAGTGAACACCTTGCTTGGGGTGTATATTAAATTGAGGGCGCGGGGTGCTCAGGGGTTGTTATAGTTTTGTCTGATTGTCTCCATCTATTGGGTCCGCGCTCCATTTCAAGGTGTACAATTCTCAAGCAGCTGCATAACCTTTGTCCTTGAATGTATAATGCCCACGGCTGTATGAATATATCTTTGCAAATTTGAGTTTTACCACACGCGCGCGCGCAAACACACACACACACACACACACACTAACGGATGTTTTTGTGCAGGTTGGTAAAGGTGTGAACTGCTGCGCATTTGGGTGTTTCCTGAGCTGCAATTTTTTTTCAACCCTAACTGTTTAGTTAGAAATATTGTATCTTAAAAATCACAGGGTGAGTGTTTTTAAACACCTTTTAGCCACATATTACACAAGGCACACTGAGTAATTTCAGACAGAGGAGCTCAGGCAAACTTAGACACTTCTGTGCTTGAAAATGTACCATAAGAGTGTATAACAGTTTACAATATAAAGACTGAAATGGTCTGGAAAAAAACCCTCTGCATTCTTTCTTAAAGATTGGGCCAGTTTTTTGTCTTTCCTTCAGGCTATAAGAAGGAAGGTCAGACAGCTGGGTTAAAGAATAAATGACTGTAGGATCAAACATTTGAACTGGACTGACTCTGTAAATCTGGAAATCGTAAGTGAACAGAAAATTCTTGTCCCACCTTATAACCCTGTGGTTATAGAGGACTTCGGAAAAAAACAAGCACTGTGGTACAAAGTCAAAAAACACAGCACAATCAATAACTCTGCATAGGTTCATATTTTATCCACCTTGCGCTTTGAAATGCCAATATCATATACAAAGAGGAAAACAATTTTCTGACAAGTGGAGCCACACACTGTCACCTCAAGTGCCTTGTAACCAAATCCTCCAAATCCCCTCAGATCACGGTGTGATGTATTGCTGTCTCGAACACTTCAAGGATCGTTTCCAGCTTTTTCCGCAGCTGCCTGGAGTTTTCCCAGGACCTCGGCATATGATCCATAGATCCGTCCGTCTGGCTAGTTGCCGTACCTCAGCTGAAGTGTGTGACAAGTGGAAATGTTGTGACCTTCAAAGAACCCACACTTTATCCTTGGCTTAGGTGTGGTACACAGCACCCAAGCACTGTACAACAGAATTAATATGTGGGTGCAAAAAAGGACCAGAAGTGACCATATTGGGACAAGGAGATGTGGTATAAAATGATCAATTAATGCTAGCAGATGTAGTCATCATACTGCCTCCATATATACTAACCAGTGATAATAAAATCTAATACATTAATAGAATTTCCCTCACCAAAGCTGCAACAGAGAGTTCTTGCACCTACTGTATACCACAGCAGGCTGTTATACAATCATAATCAGTTGGATAAGTATATAAATAAATGCATGCATACATAATAAAGCGTCACAAAGTCTTAAGAAGTCCAGTTTACTGACTCAACAAAAGGTGAAGCCTAGCAGATAGCCACTGGATGGCTACAGGTGCCCGTGCCATCATCAGTGTTGGGCTCACCACTCAAAAAAAGTAACGTATCACAGATTACTTGTTACTTTTTGTAAAAGTAACACAGTAGAAAATAATCTGTTACACTACTCATTAATTTACTTTCGTGTTGCTACATAAGGTTAGGCTGCAGTGCCACACACTGACAAAAATCCATATCCTAATGGGGACATACATACATCTTTTAGGGTTTATGTATGAACAGCGGGAATGCCTGGTGTGAGACCAGGGGCTATTATAAGGGGGTCGGGGACCCCGTGTCCTTGACTTGATTGGTCTCTCTTGGACAGACTTGGTGCTAGTGGAGCTTCCATGACTGGTCCTCGCAGGCACTCGCACAGTGAGATACCGTGTTAGGTTTGAAAAAGAACCAACAACACAAGGCAAAGTTGAAAACTAGTCCAAAGAGACTTCAGAGTGATCGCCACAGTGATTCCATTGTAGAAACAACAAGCAACAACAGTTACAAAAGTATAAATTCATAAAACTAAATAAAGGCAATCTTGGACCGGTGGGTCTTTTTAAAGGTATCAAAAGTGTTCATAGATGTTGAATCTGATGAAAGTGTCACGGATGTGGGGAGGACTCAGGCGCAGACCGGGTTTCTCAGTTCAGTACAGGTTTTAGTTACAGTGACCAGGTGCAATATATATACATGGTGGTAGGGCTGGGCTATATCATACCGTTCACGGTAATACCGGTGTAATTTTGGGCAACGATAGGAAAATGAAATATCGCGATAGAATATGGGTAAAACGCGCATGCGCAGTGCCTATGTTTACATACGCACATTGCGGCGACGCAGAATGAGAAGAGCGAAAGCGGATCATTGAATGAAACGGATGAACCAGAATTGGTTTGTAAAAATGCTGCAACTTCAGTGTGGAACTGGTTTAGCTTTCGTCCGTCAGATACACAACAAAGCACTATTTTTGGTAGAGCATGCTAGCGGGCCGTCGTTATTACCGTGTTGTTTGGAAAATACGGCACACTTAAAATCAATCCTTTGATTTTTCTGAAAATCGACAGTGCCCCTTATAATCCCGTGTGCCTTATGTATGAATTCTGGTTGTGTTTACTGACCTCGAAACAATTTTATGTGGTACACGGCGCTCAAAAATCTGTCAAATGTTTTAGTACGACTTTGCTAAGCTACGAACCCGCACCGCTTGATGGATTGTCGGAGCATTACGGCTATCGTAGGCAGGAGCCTCGCGGAGTGATACGTACTGTGCTTCAACATAATATTACCGTAAGTTTTGTGGATATTATACATGGTTATGCTGAGGATATGTCGGCCAATTTCCACTGGAAATGCCTTTTGGTTAAACTGTCAGCAAGGAATTTGCACTGTTACATTTTTATATAACTTTAATGCACATAAAAAACAGCTGCTTGTTTAAGTGAAAATACATTGATGGGGTTTTTTGCACTAACAAAGTTGTGGAGTTGTAAAGTATTTTGTCTAGTGTCAATTATATCGTCAGTTATATCGTTAGCGCAAATTTTCAAATGTATATCGTGATAAATATTTTTGATCATATCGCCCTGCTCTACATGGTGGGGGGAAATCCAAAGATCCAAAAGGGAAATCCGGGAAAAGGGAAGGCTTTCTCACCCTCGCACTCCACTTCACGATTCCACACACCAATTCACGCATTCACGAACTTGGGAATGCACAGTTTCCTTTTGTCTTTAGCTTAGATGTAGCCTGATCTGCAGGTAATAAAGAACAACTCGGTATGAGATAGCCAGTATACTTATCAAATCTGAATGCACCCAATTTTCTCACTGTGGAGAAAACTGAAGATGAAATGGGTCCAAGATTTTCAATTACTCTGGGAACAATGATGTCAGACGAACAAATAAGAACTTCATCTTTTTTTGTATTTAAAGACAGAACCTCAGCTGTAATCCAGTTCTTTTTAACACTGATATAGTCCTGAAGGACAGATGAATTGCTCTGAGGGAAAATGTACATTTGAGTATTATCTGTTAGAGAAAGTTAAAACCTCTGTAATCAGCTTCTTTAAATTTCAAGAAATCAAAGGCAAGTTTGAAATTGGTCTAAAATTCTAAGAGAGGGACAATTTGGCATTTTTTTTTCAAGAGGTTGGCAAACTAACTGCCTGTTTAAAATAGGAAGGGACAAAGCCAGAAGTTCCAGACTTATTCTTTACAGCCCAGTAGTGCGAATGATCTTTTTGAACAGTGAGGTTGGTAAAATGTTGAAAAGAATGCTACCATGCAAGCCTGACTGCTCATCACTGCCTTTGGCACCTGCTGAAGATCAGTCTGACGGGTTGGGATCACCATGCACTCAGCCTTAACATCACTCTGGGTGTGCAGATGATTGCAGTGTGCAGTTTATCATCGCGTGCTAATCTTTTTATGCAACAAAAATAAAAGTAATATCCAGATTCCCACTCCTCAAAAGTTGTAGACCTCTCCACCCTCGTCCTCCTCCCTGCACACAAACCCAAGCTCACTCGATTGTCACTTGATTGTCTTTTGTTTTTCTTTAGTATTCAGTTTGTCACATGCTTAATTTTTCAGTTTAGCTTGGATAAAGCAAATGGGAACATTAAATCTTAGATGTCAGGGTTTTGTTGGTTTTCTTCCCTGCTTTTATTTTCTGCTCACTTTTTGGAGTTTTAACTCTTTTTCCTGTGTCATAAAAACTTCACTGGCTGTCTGTGCAGTTGTTTGTTACAGTCATTTACTGTTCTTCTTTTTTTGTCATTTATCTCTTTGTCTCCACTGGTTTCACTTTTTCTGTCCTTTTGTTATTGTCTGCTCGCCCTCGTTTGTTTCACCGGGGTTTAGTTTTCCTATCAATGCATACGTACTCTTTACTTTGGCAGTAGACAGTCTGTGTATTCTCCAACCTTTAAACCTACCAGCATCTTTCCCTGCGTAGCTCCGTGTACCTCAGTTTTATCCCCTGTGACTTGACTTCTTATTTGGAGTTTGCGTTTTTACCTTGTATTTGTTTCTGTTGGATCAGCCTTTGTTTGGGCTCTTGATGATTTATCCTGCCGATGTGCTGCAGCACCCTTTGTCCTCCAGTGAGGTTCATTAAATTCCTCCTTTCTGTGGCGTGTTAGCTTGACTCTTGATTCCTGCATTTAGGTCCTTTATCTGAACACTATTACACAGATGAATCTGAATCCGAATACGAGTCAGATAAAGATATTTATTTACAATGAACAATCTTACAGAAGAAGCCCCAGTCATCTTCTGCTTCTTCTTCTACTTCTTCTTTTTTACCTCCAGAAACCAGGACTGTGATTGTGTGGTTAGTTTGGAAAATCCCCTGCCGAGAGATGAAAACAACCTCTTCCTCTTCTTAAAAAACTGGCGAGTGAGCCCATAAGACTACAAAGTTTTAGTTAGGTATCCGAGCAAGAGAGCTAAGGACCTTTTTTCATAAACTTCAATACAGCTGAAAGTCTTTCTGTAGGTACAGCCATTGTTACCTGTTACCAGAGGTGTAGTTCTTTGTGTTTAAGTATCTTAAGTTTTTTTTTTACAACCATACAATCTGTGTTTGCATGTTGGAATGAATAAACAAGGAGAAACACAGTGACCCTAATGATCAATCTGTAACAGAGCTCGGGGCCTGACTAATAAACCCTAAAGGGAGTAATATTGATAAACCCCTTTAATTATAAGACGTTGTTCTACAACAATACAGCCATGGCTCCAGTGCTCCTGTATTGTTACATCTATATTTGTGCCTTGTTGTAAATAACGACAGTGTGTATTTCTCTTGAGATCTCAGAGCATGTGATTCAGAGTTTGTGAATGTCAACTCTCTTACCCTCCATACTGACTCTGAGGAGTAGAAGCAACTGGCCTTCATGCTGTCTTATAATACTTGAATTGATCCTACCTTAGGTTTCAAGCATTCTGCTTTGCTCAAAAAGCAATAATGTAAATATGTTTAATGCTATGGCATATTAAATGGAAACATCTGTGGTAGTTTCTTTGTAATAAGCAGGAAAACAGAGCTGCAAAATGCAAATAAACTTCGTCACTGATTGGCCTCTAACCAGCCGAAGATTCAGCCTCTCATGCAGCAAGTGGCACCAAGCAGCCCACTTGGATACAGAAGAATTCGAAGTTTTGGAAAGAAGAACAATTTTAAAGCAAGCATGATGTAATTAGCACTTCTTTGAGCAACAATTTCACAGATCTGGACTGTTTTATAAAAAAAAAAACCCACACCATTATAATTTGTGTATACAGTAAAATTAATTCATCTTTTTTACTTTTTATCCCAAAATAACATGTTGGAACATACTGGAATATTTCATGCTTATCATTAGAAATAAACCACTACAAAATTCCCTGGGGGTGGATACCTACATTCTGAGTACACCAAACCTCTAACCCGCTCACCTAAACTGTTGTTACTGGAGTGCTTAATTTTGTCGACTGTGTCAACACAGTGTTTTCAGTTTTGGACCTGTTGTCACTGTTTAGTTTTCCCATATGTTTCCTGTTTTATTGTGTTAGTCTTTTGTACATGTGCACTAGGTTTAGTTTAATTACTCCGTGTCATTACTTAGATTTATTCCAGCTGTGTTCTTACCTGTTTCCAATCCTCCTCACTATCTAGTCTGTTTAAGCCCTCAGTTTCTCTCAGTTTCTTGTCTCCTCCTTGTTTGTGTTTCCTGTCATTCAGTCATTTATATTCAGCTCTCTCAGTTCAGTCCATCCAGTTTTTATAATAAACATAGCACACTTTCTCAGCAGTCCTGCATTTGGGTGACAATTTTTAGAGTGAATACTCTAAATAACATTAGCCACAATGTATCAGTATTACCTAAAAGTACAACTAACCACATCTAGTTCTCGATGCATTTGTACAATAATAATGGTCAGCTTATTTCAAGACAACCTTAGTTTTATGCAATGTTATCTTTTAGTAGTACTTAAAGTTCTAAACTAAAGTTAGCTGCTGAGCTACTGTTAGCTACTCTGTCAGAAAACACCACTTTGTTGCATTCCTTTTTCTGCCTTGTTACCCAACTATTACCATTTTAATACAGAGCTATAATAGAAAGTGCGACCAAGAGTTCAAACTTTTATCAGGGCCTTAGACCCCAGGTATGTTCTCCTTAGTAGTAGTAAATAAATAAAAATAAAGCTTTTACACCGTAAAATCTAATTAGTTCCCATAACTTGAAAAAATTATCCAAACTCGTTGCATCAAAAAACTAATAAAGCTTACTTAAGAGAGGTAAGTTTGGGCAAGTTATTCATTCTGAAAATCCTAAATAAAAAATTGCTTTCCAACACACAAACTAGAGATGGCACGATACCACTTTTTTATGTCCGATACCGATATCATAAATTTGGATATCTGCCGATACCGATATGAATCCGATATAGTGTATTTTTTAATCAATAAAACTGTTTTTTTTTATATCTTGCTGCATTTTGTATAAGTTCATACTCAAGTTTAAATAAACAACAACACTAAAGCTATTCTGTTATACCTGTATGTAAAAAATACACTGCACCCAAAATATTTCATAGTTCAGCAATACTGATCAATCTAATAAACTTAAACCTACTCCATCCTTCCTATTCTGGTACTTAGCAGAAATATTAAGCAAACTAACAAATAGGGTTGCAAACTCCCAGCAAAAAAAAAAATAGGGAACCACCCCCCACCCTCCACCTCATGATGCTTAATCGACGTAATCAACTTTAATTTGATGCAGTGTGAAAAAAAAATGCACAGAAATAAATTATTTTTCAAGAATAATTAAATAGATTCAACATCTTTCTTCTACAGAATTGCAAACTGCACAGATGGTACCTTCCCAAAGGAAAAAGTACTATAGCTTACTAGGGTATATTAGACTTAACAGTTACTATATACAGTAATGGACTTCTATACATTTTACATCAGATTAAAACTTTGGGTGTAAGATTCAGATAATTATTTATTAAAAGCTAGACATTTTAAATGAGAATAAGAAAGAAAAGTATGTCTTTGTGCCCCCTTTTCCCTGTTAATGCCCTATCGGCCCCCCTGGCTAAACTTTGCTAGATCCGCCCCTGCACAGTTACCAGCGTCAGCTATGTAGAAAAGGATCCTGGTGTAGAAAGTAATATTAAATAAATTCTAACAACAGCTTATCAAGCTTAAACGTGCTGCTGTTGTTCAGCCGCTGGTTTCCTCTTTCTGGTGCAAAGTGGGCCAAAAACAAAGAAGAGAGATGGACTCACGACAGAAAAGCCGATCAGCTGATCATTAAGCAGTTTCATGAAGTAGCGGCAGGAGAGGGAGAGAGAAGAGGCAGTCGCTCCATATATCGGTTGTTAAGCTTAACGCGGGAATGCTTTACAAACATTCAGAGATAAACTTACACACTTGCTTTACTTCTCTCTGGGATAACTTCGATATCCGATTCAGTAATTTACGTCAGTATTGGACCGATACCGATACGTAATATCGGATCGGTCCATCTCTAACACAAACTGTTCATATTTGCTAAATTAGGCTAAGCTGGAAGGCTCTTCTAAGTGAGCCGACCCAAAAGAGGTGAATCGTTGAAAAGAGTTGGACTTCCCATCATTAACACATAGTCAGCCTATCAAACTGAGGAGCAGTGGTTTGAAAATGAAATCAAGATTTAAAGGTGAATATTTATTTTCCCAGTGTTTCGGTTTTAAATGTAATTATTTGCCAGTTTCTTTGATTACAAACAGAGCATTAGAAAAATCTGATGAGATGACTTAAAAGTTAAAAAAGGTTTTACTGGTCACTGCTGTAAAAAGATGCTGTCTAAAGAAGAAAACTTACAGTCCAAAAAAACCTAAATGTCAAACTCTGACAGCCTTAGCTGGGGGGCGTGGCCTTTCTTTTGATGTGGGAGTCTTGGCTGAGGCTCCCTCCTTGTGTGGAATACACACCTGAAACCTTACTATGTTTGATTCTTGGTTCCTTCACTGCAACCTTATAAAAGTCGAGCTGCACTGCGTGATGCAGGTAAATGTCCGTCAGACTTTCTTTATAAATCACAGTTAATTTGTATTTTTATGACCAGTCTAGCGTGCACCCTGCAGGTAAGCATCTGTAGAACATTACAGAAGGAAAAAAAAACACCCTAATGCCACTCTGATGAATGGAAAGCAGCACAGAGATACACATGGCACATATGGTGTCTCATCAGCAAGAATATTCCTACAACCATTAAGATTCACATGCTTACGCCAGCAATCAAGGGATCAAATGGATAAAAAGGGAGGGAGACACACAGTGGAGTACTGGAGTCGGTGGGGAATACTTAACAAAATGAGGAAGCAATCGTCACACTGTGCGCAGAAGCCCACTTCCAGTAAATGAAATTCTTCTACTTGGCTAAGTAGCTATTTTACTATGCTAATGAGAGTCCAGGACATTCTGTTAAACTCAGCCTTCTCAATCAGAAACACAATTTCCTAAACACAACCACAGTGAAGTGTGAAAACACAAGGTGAGCAATCTGAAGGTTGCTGATGGAAGCAATCAGACCACAGATGAACTTATCTAATGTGACTGCATGGGACGATAGCCCTGAGGCTAGCATACAGTATCAGATACGGCAGTGGATAAGGGTCTGCAGAAAGAACATAAAGAAGTTTATGAATATAAAAGCTATGTCACAGTCTATATTGCTAGATTGCATCTCTGTAGTATATAAAACCTCCCCTGTGCTCATGCATAGTAGGAACTGTTTCCAATTTTGTTTAATGTTTGATTGTGATTATAGCCTGGAAATGCTCTCTTCCCGTGAAATGAAATTCTCTGACTCACTTCTGTATTAGCACTCCTGACTCCTAACACTAATTCCAGGTCTTTCAAGTCTCCTGACTGCTTTAGACTGTTCTGGTTGAGACATGATAGATGTGACAGCGATAATGTGTTATGTTTCTCTCCTTGTTTGTCATTTTTCACTTTCCCACTTTAATTTGGCACCTGTGTGTAGATCAGGAACAAACACAGCATGTAGAACAATTCCACCGGTCCTGCACAACAAAGATCAACTTTGCCACATAATCAGTGTCCCTACTAAGACATGAAAATGAGTGTGTGAGTCTGTGTGTGTGTGGTGAGCACCAACAGGAGGCATATTCTCTCAGCTGCTCCAGCTCTGGCTGGCATCGGTTCATCCTCCCCATGGCTATTAACGAACAGCGCAACTTCCCCCTCTTCACCAGGTTGTCAGCTACATTAGTGGTAAATAGATAGTTGAACATTCCCACTGGTCTGGAAACTCCCCAGCAAAGATACTCATGTCCTGACACCTCTGCCCTGTGCCTCCCTTCACCTGCCCAACATATTCTTGGGTTTTGTAATCAACACCCTGAAATTTTCTCGCTTGCTCTCAAGATTAAAGCATCTGTCTCAGCAGTTCTGTTTCGGTCCACTATTTCTGGTGAAAATCATGAAACAGGGTGAGGTGCTCAATTATCAGCTAATGCACCAAGAAAGCTTGGTTAGAAATGTTATTATAAGCTGGTCAACAGTTTAACGTTTTAGCATGGGGACACATGGGGATTTACTCACTTTTGGAACCAGCCTCAAGCGACCACTTGATAAATTACAGGGCAGTTTTTTTGCTCTTGTTGCACTGGCTTAATTTTTGAGTTTACTGCTTGGTTTATTCTACCTAACACCCTGAAACTCTAAGTCATCATCACCGATGACTCTAACCCTAACCCTGTGCAATAAGAATATGCAATTCTTAGCAATCAGGAAACAAATTAAATGATCATTTTAATGGACACATATCAAAAACTACTCCCCAAAGACTCTGTTTTGCCTTTCTTCAAAGTGCAGAATTACACTGTGGTCAGGGTTATCACCTTTGATGACTGAGAACTCAGAGGATTAAAGAAGAAGATTTCATTTGGAATAAAAGAGCAAAATTTATCACAAAAATGTGTGGTGGGGCTGAGGGAGTACAGTAAGCAGATGGCTGATGTAGACAGCCTGGATGGACCGGAGATGGACAGCCTGGATAAGATGAAGATGTTGAGGAGGAGGGAAGCATGATAGGTGGCTTGAAAGTCACAGTGACAGATGATTATGAATTTAAAGGACAGGGGGTAGGGGGCTGATTGGTTCAGAGAACGTGGGAAGACAGATTATTGGACAAAAATAGTTACACTGACATTTTGAATGAGGTGAATTTGACAGCGAGGAAAAACAGAAGCAATGAAGAAAAACAGAGTGTTAATAATAGACCATTTCACTGAGAAGAACAGAAACCGAACATGAGAGATCTTCCTTTATTGAACTCATGGAGAAACTTTAAATTAACTCATTTCCTTATGTTATAATATTACATAAGTATTATACTTTTTTAATTGGAAAGCAGATGTATAATACAACAACATCGATGGTTAGCATTTTTAGAGGGTTAGGTTTACCCTCAGGTTTTGAATAAGAGCTAAATCTTGCCTGATTTTCCATAACATTTTAAGGAGCATAAAGGTGAATAAATAAACTGATTGCACTAGAAAATATAAAGGGTGGTTAGTACTGTTGCCTCACAGCAAGAAGGTCTTGAGTTTGACTCCACCATCCGGTTTAGGGTCTTTCTGTGTGGAGTTTGCATGTTCTCTGGGTATCTGGATATTATCGTGGGGATATCACATGGAATTCAGAGATTTGCTGATTGTAAACTGTGTTAGCGGTGGTAAAAAACAGGCTTCTGCCATAACAAACACCCCTCTCCTTTATTAATATTAAATGTGATGCTGTTTTATCACAATCTGCAACTAGCTCGTGAGCCACAATGCTAAACATTTTATGAAAGGGTTCAGATCCCTTTTGCATGATTCTCTTTGAACACAATTTTAGGAATGGAGCTTGAATCTTTATGAGTAATGTTGTAACCCTAACCTCTTTAAAAATAAACCATGCCATTTTAATGAGTACATAACTTATTTTTCAAAATACAGGGATGGAAACAATGGAGCTTGGCAACTTGGCAAGAATATGGATCTTTTGGTTACGTTATCATCACATGCCACATCAATATTGCAAACAAGGGACTCTGTAAATATAGGACAGTCACCATGACACAGCACATAGATGATAAAACTACCTATGGCGAGGAGTGGAACAGCAAGTGAACTCCTTTTTGTTGTTTGGACAATGTTGCTTATTTAACCTTGAGCTCAAACTGGGCTCTGACAGCCTTGAAAGTATCAAAGAAGGCTATCAGTTGTTTCCTTGAATGTTGAGTAAGACAACGCAGCGCATTAGTCACATCGTCCGTGAATCGACTTGCTCAGTGAAGTTAATTCACTTTATTATTTTTAGAACCACACTAGTGATTGGCTCAGATATGGAGCAGCAGTTGTTGATTAGTTATCAGACAGGCCTGTCAATGGAAATGTCAACAAATGTCTGCACAAAAAAGTGCAGATATTCAGGATATCTAGAGGAGAGTTGGAGCCTTAAATGACCTTTAGTGTATTCAGTGGTCTAATCCCAACAGCTCCAGGATGTAGTTTGGACAGTCACAAAGAGAACATTCTTGTAAAATGAGTTTTATTATTATGCTGTGACAATAAAACAATGTCCCCCATAACTTTCAGCGCTGTTATGGAGAATGTAAATTATACACAAAATTCTGCACGTATTTAATTAATTTTTATTATATTCAAAATGATAGTGTGTTTAATAAGGACAGTTAAAAAACTGGCAAAGGGAAGATGAGGAAGATGAGATCAAAACAGGACAAAGGATACTAATATGAGAAAGACGAACAGAAAGCGCGATAGAGTGAGACCATTTCAGTAAGTATATACATTTTTCTTATCTTTAGCATCCAACCTTTTCTGCTCCCTCCTGTCTTTCCTCTGAAAACAGCTAATATATCTCAGATGTGTTATAGCAGACAGCAGACAAAAGGTCAAAGAAAGTCAGGTCTGCTCTGCATGGCAGGAGCAATAAAAGACTGGAAAAATGGTGTAACTCTAAAGAAAAGCACCTGGTGGAACATCCTACATCTAATTAATTTAATTTATAACAAGTCAGTAACTGACTGTGTATGAAAAGAGCCTCCCAGAGAGGCTGAGTCTTTCAGACATACTGATGTGGAGGGATTAACTACCAAAAATACTGAACTATTTACCAACTCAACCTTTTGCAAAGAACAAAAATATCACTAAAAGATTGAGAAATCTCTACATGCAAGGATACTGAAAGACTCACTACAAGGCTGCATGGGGTCAGGGTCATTTCAGAAACAAAACACTGTCATTTGTTAAAAGTCTAATGTGCAAATAGAAATATTCAGATGCAGGAATATCCTGTGGTCTGTCAAAATCTGATATTACTTCTAGAAATCATACAAAGGTAAAGAGGAAGGAGCCATCAGGTTTTTCAGTACCCTACCTCAAAAGCCAGCATTGTTTGCTAAAGCATAGAGTTAGGGCTGGACCAGGTGACCCTGAATCCTCCCATAGTTAAGCTGCAAAAGGTTTAGGCTGCTGGAGGATTCCCATGATGCACTGAGTGTTTCTTCTTCAGTCACCTTTGTCACTCATTATTTGTTTACACACCTCTCTGCATTGAATCAGTACTTAATATTAATCTCTGCTTTTGTCTTTTGTCCTGTCTTCCTCTCCTCAGCTGGTGGCAGCAGATGGCCCCTCCCTGAGCCTAGTTCTGCTGGAGGGTTCTTCCTGTTAAAAGGGAGTTTTTCTTTCCCACTGTCGCCAAAGTGCTTGTTCATAGGCGGCCATGTAATTGTTGGGGTTTTCTTTGTATTATTGTAGGGCCTTCGCCTTACAATATAAAGCGCCTTGAGGCAACTGTTGTTTGGTGTTGAAAATCAGTAAAATGTCAGTAAGCAAGTAAAAGTAATTAAGTAAGTAAATAGGTATACTTCACTGGTCCCACATGGGGACCTGGGAAATGATTGTGTTACAGCAGCAGGATAAAGAGTAAAAATATTTCATGCTTAATCCTGGCAAACCACATCCTGCATGTATTCCAGCGTGGCTCCATATGAGTCAAATGATACATTGGTCTGCCTTAAAGTTTATATTAGTCAGCCAGTGGAAATACTCAGTGGATCATTAAAAAAACAACAAAAAACAAAAAACCAGATGCCTCAAGGTGCTGACTGCTAGAAATCCTATATATATAAAAAAAGAATAAAAATAGGAATAAGAATAAAAAAGAACTGAACTTTTGACCCCAATTGAGGTAAAAAGACCAAATGAGATGTTACACCTCAGCATGTCATGTCCCTGACATCCTGCTTGTCTTGCTGGCATCAAATTTAAAGTGAGGATATACAGTTTTAAGCAAACAAACAAAAAATCTTAATGTGGAAAACAGCTTAAAATTGCAGTGTGCTTTTTTTTTTTTTTGCATTTTACACCTGACTCTTGCATCTAATTTTGTGTTGAGTAAAGATGTGCCATTTCCATGCTTATCATGCAATATGGAATACTGCCTCAGCAGTTCTACTCATTCAAGGTGAAGATAATCTGAGAAAATGTCACAGAATAGAAAACTGTCACTGCTGCCAGGGCGTGCTCCCATTTTTTCTCCATCTGCAAATCTGAATTATTCAAATAGTGTCATCATATTCTACTTTATTATTTTAGTTACTGCAAACATGAGCTTTTAATTACAGCCTTACTTGACACCTGATAATAAAATCAATTACAATTATAACACATATTCTCTACAGTATGCATAACAGGTAAATTATCTATACTATTATCATTTTCTACTTAAATTTGGCTTTCTCTTTCCATCTCACTTACGTTTCATCAAGTCCCTGTGGAGCTGCACTTTCTGAGGCGTGATATGAGGCTCGTCACGTAACCTTCTACTCACCCCCTCTTCAGATGCCAAGCTGTTATTGAATCCGTAGTACAGCAATGTCCTTGAAATGTAATCTCACACATAAAGAAGAGCTTATTCAGCCACATCTGAAACTAGACCTACTGTGCACCGCATCTCAACATTAAACTGGTGAAACTCAGAGAGAACACGAGTGCTCAGTGAGCAAGCTTCAATCCAGGCTTCCTTGATATGATTACAACATCTAATCACATTTTTTTTAGACAGGATAATATAATTATTTCTATGGAGACCAAATGTAGTGGGGGAGTATTGGTAATAAAATGATGCTGGATTACTGGGTGCGTGTTCCTTCCCTGTTGAAATGGCAACAAATCTGCAGTCTTAGAATTTAGATAAAGAGCGCCTGAAAACTTCAAAGCCAAGATGAAACAAAAACTTTTACTTATGTGTTCCAAGGATCATAGAGAGGAACTGTCCACAATATTAAATTCTCTAAGGCTTACTTTGAGTCAGCAGGCAAGAAACCTTAGTGCTCAACTCCACAGGTTTCTGAGGCAGGGCCACTGAATCTGTTTTGTTATTTGGAAAACTATAACTATGTAGCTATACCACTAATGTTGGAACATGTTAAAAAAAAAAAGACAAATTGATGGCAAATGTGAGTTTTGATCAGGATATGGAGTTCTACATAAGTGTTTATTTACTGAAGTCACAGTTAAAGCTGCATTTATTTGTGGAGAGCAGATTTCTGTGTTCAATTTGAATCGCCATTACCAGACTAAACACATAGATAAATGCGCGGAAGAAAAGAACTTGACTGATAGAGAACAGTGACCAACATCTGATTCTCTGATGTGGATTTTAAAGAGTATTTGGCGCGCTAACATACCCTGAAAAAATGAATGCAGTTGAAAAAGTTTCCCTCTCCAGGTGGAGTGTCACAAGATAACTAGCTGTGATGTCCATGACCCAGCCCAGTTACTCATCTTCGCACATGGGACAATTCAAGAGTGGGACAAACTGGTCGGCATTACAAATGTGACAGGGAAAAATGTTGGATTTCTGAAGTAGATGCAAGATAAAGTGCTACAGCATTTCTGAGTCTCAGTCAGCTCAAAATTATGAGATGTACTGTAACTCAAAATAACTAATCTACAGATGCAGTCTGACTGAAGCACCAAAAAAGATGAAAAGAAACAGATAAATGATGCAGGAAGGACCGCAACCATCGACAGTTCAAGCTTACATGACGATAAGTGGATGCTGTCCGTGACCTTGTACCAACTGCCAGACACAGAACATCTTTCAACTATTAGCCCATGGTTAAACAAACATGTGCACCTCATTTCTCCTCATCTGTCCACTTCCTCACATATGGTGTAGCAAGAACCTGGGAGGGAGCAGTTCACTTATTGCTCTCACTTATTTTTAGAAAAGTTCTGAAGAAATTAAATGGCAAGTATATATACAGTTTTTCAGCAGCACCATTACTACTACTACTACTATCGCTGTAGGGATGTCAGTCATCCTTTTGTTTGATGTAAGGCTGGAAACACACAATAATAGTCCTTAGGGGATAATTCTTACACATTTACAGCAGCCTTCGTCAACCCCTCACCTGCTGGTTTATGTTATTCTCCAATTAACCTGCAAAGCTTGTGCTATCCCCGCTCATCGAAGCTGTTCGGTCTATTTTATGCTAAATTGCACATAATAAATATGCTAAAGCAAGATGCACATGGTAAACATTATAATGTTGGCATTTAACTAAAAGCATTACAGTGCCTATCATAAACAGATACAGATTTGACATTGTTGATGGGCTAAGTGTTGCCCAAGAGTTGATAAAAACATAAAAATTATTTCATAAGCATGTTGTGTTCTAAATGTTAATTTAGAAATACATTGACAGTTATTATTATAGATGGCAGATATGAGTTTTTTTCTTATGTAACAGCAGTGAGGACAGAGTTTAATGGATATAATGGTTATACACAGTTATATAACAATCCCAGCAGCTCCAGGATGTACTAATTTTAATTTTCAATAAATTATATTTAAAATCATTAAGCATTATATCATGTCTTAGGTAAAACAGGATATGATATTGTGCGATAGCTTCTCTAAAACCAAGTGCTGTAAAATCTAATACTCTCCCTGCTGGCTGAAACATTAATTAAAGACTAAAATGCATTCATTAATGTCAGAAAAGCTATTTACACATTTTAAATACAGCTGTAGTTCAAAATTCAGCATAAACACATATAAGTGAATTGATCTGATTTTCTGACTCTATTTGGGAGCTACTTTATAGGTTTGAATGCTACCTATAAAAAGGTAAATGCAGCAGTTTATCTAAATAATTACATGTTTTTCTTTGATGTAATTGCTTTTGCCAAATCAAGAAATGCAACTACTGTTTGACTAAGTTTTTTTTCTCTATGGAGAGGTGAAGGCTATTTAAGGGCCTTATTTAAGCAGGACATATTTCATAAAATATTCAGAACCCTTCACTTCAGATCAAGGTTTAAATTGGTATTCTTGCTGTTCAATCTACAGTCGACAACTGATAATGACTAATTTGTTAAACACAAACACGAAATCTGTAAATTACAAAAGCTTCATTACAATTTCAGCTTTATCTAATTATGGGCCTTCAACCTGACTGCAGTCTAGTCCAGTTTTGACAGGACATTTTTTTGAAAGACATAAATTTACAATATAAGGTCCTCCAATACACATTACATGGTAGGACAAAACAAAACGCCAAACAGAACACATTACAACACAAGTAAATGTAAATCTGCCACCTCCTCTTACATACTCAGGAAAACCAAACTTCTTCCCCTTCATCAACCCTGATCCAATGCCAGTTTTCACCCCAGCAGAGACTCACAGGGCAGCAGACACAATGCTCCCATTACAATTAGTAATGCAGCAGTACTTACAGCAGCGTGCTATCTCCCCATCCTTGTATCTCGCCTCCCTCTATTGTGTTACAAATCTGTTGCCCAGTGAAGACCTCTGTCTGATCTAGTTACATATATACAGCACATAAAGGTCAAACAACAGACTTAGGAAGAGCATCTTCTGGCTGGTATGTGTGTGTATATTCATAACTGGGTTAGAAATGAGTGTAGAGCTGTCTTCTTAAAGGTCTTAGAGATTGACATGTTAGTGTCCGTGTGTATATGCACATGTGCACTGAGGGAGACATCTGTTTTTCTGCCCCGAGGGGTGAAAAGTGAAAAAAAAAAAAGGCAGCAGTAGTTATTTATCAGAATGTGAGGAAGAAGAAAAGTCTTATCCTGGCAAATTACTCTGAATGTCATCAGCAAAAGAACACGCTGTTTAGACTTTGGCAACACATGATCTGAAACAATAACTTCTTAAACGTTATGTAAAAATCAGCATTTTGTTCTAACAGTATTGTGTTTATCACAACTCACACAGCACTACAATCCCGCTGTGTCTTCACAGAAGAAATGCTCTAATCTTGTCATCGATATCTGATTGAGGACATCATGAAGCAACATTTGGGCTTGACACAAATCAGCTAAATCAGTCTGATTGCTGCTAAGGGCAAAGTGTCAGAGACTGGCCACATCTACATAAATTTGTCATCTGATAAGGCAGTGAGATAACACTTGGGCCCTTCACACTTTTCTTATTCAGTGTCTATGAAAGAAAGCTGTGTTTCTTTGCACAGTTGATCATTGCTCATGATCAATAAACAACAGAGAGGGGGAGAGAGAAACAGTTATGTGTACAAGGTAAAAAGAAATAATTCACTCACAGAAATACCAAGAAAACAGATATATTTCTACTAAAGTCAGACCCAAAAGCTGTGTCCCGGCCTAGATATTTAATCGTCTGAAAATGTTAAATGAGTACTGCTAGTGACAAGCAGAGATAGGCAGTAAAGCGTCACTATAATCTTTCACGGGAACGTGAAATTCACAGAGAAACCCCCGTATCCCCCCACTGACATGACCGCTGTGGCACCGGGGACACCTCCAACAGCCTCACTCCTGCTAAACAGGTGAAAATAGACTTAGTGGGCAAGGACTTAGTGCACGGAAAACCAGCTAGACTAGCTCTGCCGCAAAATAATCCACTTGTGTATCATCAGACAAAAAACAGACACATACGGCGTAATAAACGACTATTTCTTGGTAGAAATTCTCTGTTGTACGAAAACTTCGGCAACGGAGTAGCAAAATACAGTGTCTTAATTAGTGAGCTTTAGAAATGCTGATAAGATGATTTTGTAACCTTGGTACATGTGCAGGTTAGGTGTTTTTTTATCTGCATATGAGGAGAAAGCTAAGACTTCTTTTCTCTTTCCTAATTTTAGCTTTGGCTGAGCTGAATCTCAGTCAGTTACAATAAAATAGAGTGACATTTAAACCTCTGAGTATACTGTTCTTACAGTGAGAATATGTTTTTTCTCAAGGCTTAAATTTAGGACATTTATTAAACTAAAATGTAGAGTACTGGAATGTCTGATAAAGACACTCTTTAAACTTAAAAAAAGAAGACACTCCTTAAACTGAGTGTACGCATTTACAGTTATTTTAAGCTTCACTGTATGCTTCTGTAAGAATCAAATAAACTGACAGCCTGACATGGGAAAACAAAAGAACTGGTAGATGCCATGTAGAAGAGACTAAATCAGCATCGACTGGTTATACTGTATAGGTGAGATTCTGAGAAAAAGCAATAACAAAACTGTAGTGAAGCTACTTAACTACAGTCAAGACTAAGCCACACTATCAGCCACTGTTTTCAGGCTCCGTTCTCAAATTCATCTACCCATTTATTTTCTTAATCACTCATCCAGTTTAGGGTTGCTGGAGCTTATCCCAGCTTTCACAGGGTGAAAGGCAGACTATACGCTGGACAGTTCACCAGTCTACTGCAGGGCCAACACATAGCGAAAGACAATCATTCACAATTTAAAATTACTAATTAACCTAATATTCACGCCTTTGGACCGTGAGAGGAAGCCACAGCACCTGGAGCAAACAGCCGGTACATTTGATCCAGGACCTTTTCTTGTTATGATGTAACAATGTTAGCCACTACACCACCCAATCTCACATTAATATGCAGGTTCTGTATGCCATTGCAAAGACGAGGCAAAGACATTAATGATACTTTGGTAGTTTGCAACTGCTGCAAAAAATAAACTAAAGTTTTAAAATAAATGTAGCACAGTAAAACCTGTAACACCCACCTGCACACTGCGGGTACCTCTGCTAGAAACAGAGGATGACTGCTATCAGCCTGCAGCAAACTTGCCATTTTTACCTAAATATGGACAATTTTTTTCAAACTTCTAAATTTACTTTATTTCCGTGGTCCCACAGGTACAGACATCAATCATAAAGAGGATAAATCACTGGAAGGAATCAACTCCCCAAGCACTAAAAGCTTTTATTTTTTGTTTGCTGTGAAGTAACATTTTTATTTTATACAGTTGGGCACTACCATGAGTAGTAAAATCACTACTGAGACCAAAAATGTCTATGTAAGTAACGAATCAACAATCTTTTTCTTAAATAAAGAAGCTTCAGTTAAGGATATCCAGATTATCACATGACAATTAAGTTGGGAAGGCCATAAAGAACGCAGTTGAAGGCAGATGGTGGGAGAGCCATTTCATGCTGATCATCATCTTCCTTTCTGTCCTCTGAGACAGCGAGGAGCTCTTGATCTACAGAGAAAGCAGTTAGCTGTAAGTTTTATTGAATTTTGCTCCTTTTGTGCAGTATTACCAGTTCTATATTTAGTTATGTAACGATTCTGCTCAATATAGATCAAACAGAATTTATAGACAGTGATTCTTTGTACTCAAAGAGAAACATAAGCATGCAAATTGAACGCATTAATAATAAATAGAAATAGAATGCAAAAGTGAAGCTACATATACATATATATTTATAGTACCATTTGATCCTTTGACCTTGTGAATACTTTGTGGTATCTCTGAACTGTCCCCTTTTCTGAGGGCATGGACGGCCTGGCCAGAGGTTTGTTGAATCCTTAGTATATCTGCAAGTGGTGGCACGCACGCACACACACACACACACACACACACACACACACACACACACACACACACACACACACACACACACACACACACACACACACTGCTAATGTAACCTCTAATAATACCCACAGGTGCAAAGTAAATATTTGCATATGCTAATTTACAATCTCAGCTTGCAGTAATGTAACGTTTTAAATACACGCCCAAAACCTACTGTCTAAAATAGCGGTCACATTATGTGTGTTCTGTTGAAAGCTGCTGTGCCACTGATTCAGGACAATACAGCCAGCACCACTCAAACTGAGCAGCAGAGCAGTCTCCACGGGATTCTGCAGGGCAAATGTTCCTGCACTGGAGAGAAGATCATAAAGACACAAAGAGAGTAAATGTTGTCTACAAACCTTTACCAAGCAAACAGTCAAAAATACTGCCAAGAAAAAAAAAACTTGGAAAATGCTTTAGGAAGGCAAAACAGAAATGGAAAATTTAGTTAGTATTTCATTCATTCTAACTTCTTTGATACCTCCTTTGCCTGCCAAGTTTGGACTGACGGAGAACACTGGCCTTGTTGTGAACCTGGTCAAAAAGCAGAGCCATGTGGCACTCTAAGGAAAAAAACATTATTATCATCATTAGTTGGCAACAGAACATTGAATACTTTGGGTAATTTTAAGTCTCCAGAATAGTCTCTTGCTAAACAAAGGATAAGAGATTTGCTTAATGCATGGCATCTTTTTACTTTTATTTTAATTACCCTGTTAAGCACAATGAATGACCAAGGTTGTGCTTAAAATGTTTACATTTTTGAAATAAAGTTGAGGGGCGTATGATGTATTTGAGAGATAACTGATTAAAGCTGCTGTGAATAACAGAGGGACAGTGCGATTTTACACACATTAGACAGTATGTGTTAATTAACTAAAACATGACATTTTAGCCTCGGCCCCACATCTGACCAGCTCTCAATCTGATTTACAAAAATAGAAACATGAGATGAAATATGGAAAAGTTATGACAGAAGGTTAGTTTAAGAGCCAAAGAGGCTTTTAGCAGGATTCTCCTGCACATGCTCGTTGGACAGTCCATTTACGTAGGAGCACACAGGTACTCGACCTGTGGCTGTGAAAAACTGGTGCTTTTGTCTGCTACATGGCGTTTTACTCCAGCTGACAGAGACAGTAATGTTGGCTTCCAAACCCTTTGGCTTTGTAGCTGTTTCATTTTTAGTATGGCAGTAAATGCATTCAACTCTGAGGTTGTTGTCAAAGCAACATTAAAGTCTTTTTGTTCTTTAAAGAGTCTTATTTTGTATGAAGTACTGTTTTGTCAGGATGACTGCAGTCCAGGACATGTTATTTCAGTGTGGAGTAAATTATATTTTGCCATATGAGCACACCTCCCTGACCTTTTCATGGATAAAAATGGAAAGCCAAAGGTGGTGAGAGCAGAAGCGACCCTCATACAAAGAGTAAACCCTCATAGATTTTATGGCAGCTTCTCAAGGCTGGCTCATTTAAGTTGGACAGACAAAAATTGAAAATTCTTTATGAAAACCACGGATACAGTGACCACTGTATCAGCCATCTGGCTTTTAATCAGCATACAGTTCAAAAGTCGGCATCCACATGCACACGGCACATCTGCGAGGACCCCTCTTGATGCTCAGTTTTATGTAAAGCTACTGGAACAGCACACTGGGAATTCTAGAGAATGCCTTTTATAGAGAAGACCTTTCTTATTTAGATAGTAAATATTACAACAGCATAGCTGTTGCCAGTGATACCCCTCAGCCAGTGTTGGGAAGGTTACTTTTAAAATGTATTCCACTACAGATTACAGAATACATGCCCCAATGTATTTTGTAACGTATTCTGTTATGTTACTCAATGAGAGTATTCTGAATACTTTGGATTACTAAAAATATTATCATGCTATTTACAACTACAAGAATGTACTATTGTGTGATTTATTACTATTACTGAAGGCTACTCGACATAGCAATACCAACGAGATTTTTAAATCTTAATATGTTGAAAGGCTGCTCCAACGAACTTATTGTTTCGGGGAAAACACGAACACAGTGTACAGTCGAGTCCTAATAGCTTACTTGCAACTGGGCTACACTGCCCATGAGGCTATATTCTTTAGGGCTATGCCTGTAACACTTTGCCTATTGCCTTCATATTAAATAATTTTTTAAAAATATTTTGTCACGTCATTATGGCTACGTTCACACTGCAGGTCTTAATGCTCAATTCCGATTTTTTGATCAAATCCGATTTTTTTGTCTGTTTGTTCACACTACAAATAAAATGCGACAGCAAACGCGCTCTAGTGTGAACGCTCAAAGCGGCCCGCATGCGCAAAAGAAGATGTCACACACAACGCGCTCTGTTTAGACCCAGAGCAAACAATATTGTTTGACTGATGGCCCTTAATATAAAGACTTCGGACTTTACGTTTCCCAATTTTTGCTTTAAGTTATTTTGTTATTTACATAATAATGTAGATAACCTAATAATGATCCTTATTGCTGTTTTAGAGGAGCGGTGCTTCAAAGGATAGTTGCAGATTTCTGTCAGAATCTGCAGATTATACAGTACAAATAAAATGTTCACGTTGTCTTCCCAACAGTTTCACTAACATCTACACTGGATGGCCAGGAAGCGTTCGCGATGTCTTCTCGGGCGCTTCTCCGGCGCTGATAATTGGCGTCTGACTTGTGTCAGTGACGTAAAAGACGGATTTAATGCGACATGACCGTTCAAACAGCAGTCGCTTTCAGTACCACATACGAAAGTGACCCAGATCGGATTTGAAAATATCGGATTTCCGCCGTTCACACTGTCATACCATGATCGGATATGGGTCGCATAGGGTCAAAAAAATCGGATTTGATGCGCTTTCGCCTGCAGTGTGAACGTAGCCTAAGTGGGCCGCAAGTAGGGGTAACATGGGACATGAGATTGAGACCCAGAAATTAGAGCCTCTTAATGCGTGTTTTGTTTGGGTTTCCACCGGCGTGGAATTACCAAAAATAGAGAGGGGACAGCCTAACATACGAAACAGGAAAAGAACGCCGTGTAATCCATTTATTTCAACAAAGTAACCGTATTCTGAATACCACTTTTTTAAATGGTAACTGTAACGGAATGACCACACATACCCTGCCCGATAGAGTGATGAGAATACCCCGTCAGCCTTTTACAACTGAGGGATAAAAACATACAAGCAGCAGATGGTGCTACATGTCCTCAATGACACCACTTTCCCCGAAAAACATAAATCTGACAATACCTAATCACATCATGTTGGCCAGTTAAGCAGTAACAATCGAGTGTGTTGTGAAGTAACAGCTGGAATTCAGAACAATGTGTCATTCACACTATAGTTAGCAGCACTAATGTCGGTCTAGTGGGTGCCACATATGTCCGGCCTGGGGCAGGACATATGTGGCACTCTGCCAATCACACTGGGAAAAAAAGTCTCAGATTACCATTGCTTGCTGGTGAAGGAGATGAAAGGGGACGTGAAGATGAAGCACAGTTGTTTTCTTTTAAATATCTTTTGAAAGTGTGAAAAGAATTTTTAGTGCCAGTTATCATTTATTTAAAAAGTGCTGAAAAGGAGGAGTGAAGAAACCTTCTATAATAACTCAGAATGTCTCCTGACGGTAAATAAATTACGACAGGCAAAAGTTCCTGGGATTAGACTACCCTTCTTCTACAGTTTCAACTCCTGAAGAGGAAAGTGTAAATGAACCTTGTTAAATTTATTTTTACAAGACATTATTTCCATACAATCAATTAACAGCAGCCTTCCCAGTGAGCATGACCCAGTATTAAAGTCAAATTCATTAATCCTCATTATGTTTTTGATATTACTTTATTTATTACAGGCACTCAGTGAAGTTGAGGAAATGTTATTCCAAGTATTAGCTAGCAAAACCTCATTGATTTCTCACTGCACTGCAAGGATATTTATATTTATACTCACTCAGGGAATGAAACGTTGACGGGGTTAAGGAGATTAAGCCCACTGCTCCATTTACTGTTTACATAATCTACAAAGCTGCTTCAAATTTTAATCATTCATTCATTCATTCCTTCATTCCAGTATTTTGCCTGTTGTTTTCACCCCAGTCTAGCACCTAAAACACGTCAGAAAACTCAAAACTTTGTGTGATTTCATGAACTGATACATATAAGAAAACAAATGACTGTTGTTTTCTGCCGTGTCTTTGTTGTTGGTATTCTCTTAATGCTCTCGAGTCTCTTTCTCTTCCATGTGTCTATGTGGGTTGTTCTTTTTTAAAGTTTTAAAAGTTAGGCTTTGATCTACCAAAGTCCAACTTCCTAGACAAGCGCTATAAACATACTACAGTGGCTTGCAAAAGTATTCGGCACCCTTGAACTTTCCCACATTTTGTCACATTACAGCCACAAACATGAATCAATCTTATTGGAATTCCACGTGAAAGACCAATACAAAGTGGTGTACACTTGAGAAGTGGAACGAAAATCATACATGATTCCAAACATTTTTTTTTACAAATAAATAACTGCAAAGTGGGGTGTGCGTAATTATTCAGCCCCCTTTGGTCTGAGTGCAGTCAGTTGCCCATAGACATTGCCTGATGAGTGCTAATGACTAAATAGAGTGCACCTGTGTGTAATCTAATGTCAGTACAAATACAGCTGCTCTGTGATGGCCTCAGAGGTTGTCTAAGAGAATATTGGGAGCAACAACACCATGAAGTCCAAAGGACACACCAGACAGGTCAGGGATAAAGTTATTGAGAAATTTAAAGCAGGCTTAGGCTACGAAAAGATTTCCCAAGCCTTGAACATCCCACGGAGCACTGTTCAAGCGATCATTCAGAAATGGAAGGAGTATGGCACAACTGTAAACCTACCAAGACAAGGCCGTCCACCTAAACTCACAGGCCGAACAAGGAGAGCGCTGATCAGAAATGCAGCCAAGAGGCCCATGGTGACTCTGGACGAGCTGCAGAGATCTACGACTCAGGTGGGGGAATCTGTCCATAGGACAACTATTAGTCGTGCACTGCACAAAGTTGGCCTTTATGGAAGAGTGGCAAGAAGAAAGCCATTGTTAACAGAAAACCATAAGAAGTCCCGTTTGCAGTTTGCCACAAGCCATGTGGGGGACACAGCAAACATGTGGAAGAAGGTGCTCTGGTCAGATGAGACCAAAATGGAACTTTTTGGCCAAAATGCAAAACGCTATGTGTGGCGGAAAACTAACACTGCACATCACTCTGAACACACCATCCCCACTGTCAAATATGGTGGTGGCAGCATCATGCTCTGGGGGTGCTTCTCTTCAGCAGGGACAGGGAAGCTGGTCAGAGTTGATGGGAAGATGGATGGAGCCAAATACAGGGCAATCTTGGAAGAAAACCTCTTGGAGTCTGCAAAAGACTTGAGACTGGGGCGGAGGTTCACCTTCCAGCAGGACAACGACCCTAAACATAAAGCCAGGGCAACAATGGAATGGTTGTAAAAAATGTTTGGAATCATGTATGTTTTTCGTTCCACTTCTCACGTGTACACCACTTTGTATTGGTCTTTCACGTGGAATTCCAATAAAATTGATTCATGTTTGTGGCTGTAATGTGACAAAATGTAGAAAAGTTCAAGGGGGCTGAATACTTTTGCAAGCCACTGTATCCCCAGTATAGCCTTCCTGTTTCAGATGGGCATACATGGCACCCAGGAGGCATCCTACTCTGATGCCCCAACCAACCTCAAGTGGCTCCTTTTGATGTGGAGCAATTCTAAATAGGCTCTAGACTCAGCCTATTTAGAATGACTGAACTTTTCACTCTATCTGTAAGGGAGAGGCCTCCCTTCTTCTGAGAAAGCTAATTTCTGCCACTTGTATCTGTGATCTCATTCTTTTGGTCACTAACCATAGCTCATGACCATAGATGAGGGTGTGGATGTAGATTGACTGGTAAACTGACACCTTCGCTTTTATGGTCAGCTCTCCTTTTTATTATAACGGACTGGGGATGCGTCCCAGTTTAGCTGTCAATCTCTCCTCTCCCATCGTTCTTGAACAAGACACAAACATACTTAATCTTGGGGGATCTTGTCCACCAGTAAAAGCCCAAATATATAGGTCCAAGCCGAGTGAACACAAGGACACCCATCCCAGCCTATCGCCTCTCCATGAGGGCAACTCCAGACTGGAACAGAGTTCAGGCCATTTCCAGTAGACTGGTTCCAGAGCCCAAGCTGTGGAACCAGTGAGGTGAGCCCAACGACATCCATCTCTCAACCTCACACACTCTCTGGTCGGGAAGAAGCTCAGGCTTCCTTCCCGACCAGAGAGGTGACATTCCATGTCCCAGTTCCCAACTGCAAAAGATTGGGATTGGCCTGGCAGGGCCTCTGCTGTTGACTGCACTGTGGCTACATAACAAGCCCAAATCATCCCCACTACTTTTCACATAACATCATGCTATGCATTATGGACAAACCTCTCCACTTTAAAATTAACTGTCCAAAGAGCATTGCTCCCGAAGTTTTGGGGTTTGTTTAAATGAAATTGAAAGAGTTTTTCTTGGCAACCATTCCAAACAAGCCACACTTGCTTAACCTTTTTCTAATTGTACTGTCATAAACATTAACATTCAATGTCTTAACTAAAATTGGGAGAATCTGAGGTATAATTCTTGTGTGGATAGTATTTGCTTTGGACTGACCTCTGCTGAAAAGCTGAAGGAACTGCTTCACAAATTTCTATTAGCTTTTATTATTGCTCCAGACACACACAACAGTGTGGCTGGAACTTCTTTACCTTGTGATTGTGTTTGTCTGTGTGTGACATGAAAACCCAACCAAAGATTGTTTTTAATGGGTCGTTCTTTTTTCCGCTTTTAGCTTAATTCTTGCTTTATTTTGAAGATTAGCTTGTCATGTGTTGTCAACTTCACTCCTCTGTTCCTTCTCATTTCCCAAACCCGTCATTGGTGCCTTATTAACACGATATTACCTTATCAAACATCTTCCACGTATGCCAACCATGTCACAATTTTTTCAGGTTATCATTTCATGTATATAATTAAAATACCATTTTTCTTTGCTTTGTCTGTACTAAGAACAACCTTATGAAGTTCATGTCAGTGTGACAATGACGTTGGCTGGTTCTGTGTCATTCCACTCATTACAGTCTTTGTATTTTTTAATGCTCACATGCAGTAGTAGCCATAACAAAGTGATGAATGTACTGTGAGTTATTAAATTATGAGATGGAAGCAGTAAATGCATTGTCTTTACATTCCTTTACAAATACTACAATCACAGGCGGGAAAATGTGATATAAGAGTGTTTACGTACCAGACAAATTAAGGGATGCAAGTTTGCCAGGTGGTATGTTTCCCATGAAGTGTTCCACCCCCAGGTAAATAAAGCCACTGCATCTGCACAACATTTGCTCCATTTCTGACAGGCTTAAAAAATATGAAGACATGTTAGCAAAGCAGAAGTGACTGGTCGTATGTTGAATGTAACAGATACAGTTGGCTGTTGCTGTGCTCAAAGAGCCAAGAGGGAAAAAATGGTGTATAACTTTAATTTGCTGCACTCTAAGACTCACCTGGGTGTCTGTTTGCTGCCCATGAAGCCCTCCCACAGATGAGTTACATCCTGGGTTCCCAAAATCTCCTTCATCTTCATGCTCAGACTGGTCCCTTCTGTGTGATATAGTGTATATTATTCTAGACATCTTAAACACTTTATCTAACCCACAATGACCAGTTGCATGTCTTTGAATATATATATCCATCCATCCATCCATCCTCTTCCGCTAATATTAACAAATTACTTACCAAAGTGGCCATCATTGTAAGGGTCAACGAGATCTTTAAAAGGCATGTTAAGAAGTATAGCGGACCTGAATTAAAAGATCTGAATTAAATACCCAATGTGAAATTACATATTTCTGTTTAACAAAAGTAATTCTGAAAACAAAAGATACATTTGAAGTTACGCGTGTCCACTGGAAAGGTGTTAGAAGGCAGCACATGACTGGCAGGTACCTGGGTAAACGAATTTTAGTTTTTACAGCTCAAAGCAGCTAAAAATGTATACAAAGTGGAAATAAATAAATGACATATCACATAAATGTGCAAACATGCAAATATTCTTTTGTACACACATATATGTGCCACCTAATGTATATTACGACTGAGAAAACAGAAGCAGAAAAGAGGGTTTGATGAAAAAACAGAAGTGATGCACAACAGGGGATAAATACCCAGAAGCTTGAACTAGGATCTTTATGAAAACATTATGTAATTGATTGAAAACCACACTTAAAAGAGACGCGGGGAGCAACTTAAATAATTGCCAGTGCTGACAGGAGGCAAAAGGAATATTGCTTTCTGTATCTGGCAGGCCCAGATTAATTTACTGAACTCACCGCTTTGATGGCTTGGCTTTGATCTCCCCTCGTTTTAGTTCCCTTGCCACCTTTGGTCTCCTTTTTGTTGTCACTTTCAACTGCCACAAACAGGAAGCAGAATTAATACATACACTTGTCTGCAGGGCAGATTACACAGCTTTTGGACTGGTGAAAAACAAAAAAACAAAAAAACTTTCTCAGAGACAGAAAAGTCATTGGCACTTATTGGTGACAGAAGAACCAAAAGTTTCCTCCTGGCTGCAACGCCTTTGCAAAGGAAAACACTTGCTATTAGCATGTGTTATCATTTTCAGTGCATTACTCAAAACTGATGCTTTATACATTATAAATAAGGTAGAAATCATCAAGTTTATTTTTATTATTCTGTTGTTCCATTTGTTGTTATTTAGTGTCAGGCCATTAGCAGGCTGTAGAAGAAGGCTCCATCTGTTGGCTGACCAGTCCAACACTTTATTCCAAAGTGAAATCTGTTAAACTACCTATGAATATCCATTCTGATATACACATTTTAATAACCCAACCGCCTTGATAACAAACGTCCTACTATAGCATGTATTCAAACATGTCATTAAAATCAGATCTTTGCATAACGCACATCTCAGAAAAACACAAAGTTACTTTTCATTTTTTTTAACCATTATTATAAACGTGCATCCTCATCAGGTTATACCCTTTAACCCGAACATCATTTACTAAAACTTATTTCTTTAATCTATTCATTATTGCCAAATGTAGAAATATCCAAAACTAGTTCATGCATTATAGTCCTTACAATCCTTTATTATTAGGCTAAGGCTCCATGAAGAGCCATCAGCTGAACCAAAAAGCCAAAATAAGAGTATTAACAGAGACTAACAGAGAGACATATTTCTCCCATATCAGCTTGTCTCCAATCCTGAATGTAGAGTTCTTCTTTTTACATACAATGTCCTGAATAATCAGGCAGTCTCTTAAAGACCTCATAATAGCTCATAATAATCATTCCGATAAGCTCTTGTGTCATTTATGGTCCCTTGAGTTTCCAAAAGTAGACAGTATTGGTTCCCTGTCATGTGGAACATGGACAGGATCTGCCGTTTAAAAGTTTGCTTCAAACTTTTTTTTTTGATAAACCTTGTACAGTGTTCCCTCGTTTATTGTGGGTGTTACGTTCCAAAAATAACCCGCGATAGGTGAAATCCACGAAGTAGCCAACTTTATTTTTTTACAATTACTATAGATATTTTAAGGCTATAAACCCCTCACCACACACTTTATACACTTTTCTCTCTTGTTTAAACACTCTCAAAGTTCAAACTTTTGTAGAAAAATAAGTCCAGTATTATAGAATGAAACCAAAGATCAAACCCTGTTTTCAGGTCCAGAACATGGGAATAGAGCAGCTGCAAGAGAATCAATGGTACAGAAGTAGAGGAAGCAAGAAGAAAGAGTTGAGTAAAGTCTGACTTATCTGTTTGGTTTCACTTAATGCACCTTCTAATCCTTTGACATTGACACTGTTATGTTTGTTGTCTTCTGCTAGCGAAGATTTATGCAAATTTGACAAGCTAAACGCATTCTGTACTGTACAGGAGACACGACACGAGATTGATTGAAAATGGTCTACAGCTCATCAGGACGCAAACGACAATGCGCTGTAAAAAAACCAAACAAAAAACCATGCAAAACTGCACCCCCCCAAAAAATCCGCAAAACAGCGAGGCCGTGAAAAGTGAACCGTGATATAGTGAGGGACCACTGTAGTTAGGAATGAATAACATGATCCTGAACCTTAGTTATTGTGGGCTCTGGCTTGTTGGTCATTATGCACTGGAGAATTTTTAAGCACTCACTCTTTTCACTTTTGTCGTATTTACAATCCACTATTGCATGTCATTACATTTTCTTTTCACTTTCTATGGTTCATCGTTTCTTGGCCTTGTTGTTTGTTGTTTCTTCTCCTCTTTTCTCCCATCTCTTTATTCTCACCCTCCCAAGGATTGAAAGTAGACGTAGTAGCACTTTATCAACCCCACAATAGTAGTAGTAGCTGTCTCTCCCTGACCCTGGTTCTGCCTCAGGTCTTGTCCTGTTAGAAGGAAGTTCTTCCTTCCTAACATCACCAAGTACCTGCACATAGGAGACCATTGCCTTAACACAACTGCACCTCATCTTATAATTACTTTAGTATAATTGAATAAAAATGCCTTTACTTTGTTTCAAATGTTCTGTTAATATTTTGACTGCATACCTTTCATATCAGGATGTTTTTAAAGATCACACAGCATCACTGACTACATGGTATGCTCTACCTTAATCTAGACCACCCACCGCAGTTTGCTGTGACTCCCATAGTTAATTATAAATCTTCCTGGCAATAAAAATTCATTCTAATATACAAAACTGCTTAGCACCATGGTTTTTTTCCTAAGTGAAAGTTAAATGTAAAATCTATCTGTACAGTTAAAATCACACAACCTGATTATCACTCAGTAACACACACACAGTAAAATCTGAAGAAGCAGTAAGAACAGACACGCGTGCAAAAGCAAGTGTTTACCCCCTGAGGGCAATCTTTTTATAGTTTGTGCTAATTTGTGCTGTGTGTACTTCATGCAAAGCAGTGCACAGAATAACAAATAGCCCTTTCAAAAGTGGTTTCAGGCGCTACATCTTCTTGACACAATGGTAAACTGTAGATGTCAAAATTATGGTAATCATGGTCTGGGGGAAAAAAAGCAAACACTAATTTTTTTCTGTGGTCTGATCATCACCCATGTGTTTGATCCAGACATCAAAAGATGTATTAAGAAAAGCTTGTTGTAATATTTTCCCATCTGTGGCATACAAGTCTCAAGGGATATACAGACACACACATACATAAATAGTAGTTTAACAGTAACCTTTGAACAGTGACTCAAGCGATGCAAATGAGTCAACCTTTAAAAAGGTACAGATGTCTGCAGGATCCCATTCAGTGCTCTTTTTACCTCCTTTCTATTCACCTATTCCTTTCCAAAATAGTAAAGTGCATAATCCCCCAAGCACTGAAACACCATCAACCCCCCAAAAAGAGAAAGGAAACAACTGGACCGGGCACGATATGTGTAATAAAGTTGATTAAAATGATGCTCATTTGTTTCTGTTTTTACTGTATCAACAATAAAAACACAACGCAAATACTGTCCTAGGCTACATTTATTTGCCTTATAGCTTTGCAGCTATGTTGGTTGATTTATCTGAAACAAAAACCTTTTCTTAATAAATGTGGATACAATTTCAAAGGGCGAAAGAGGAAAAAAACGACAGTGTGTCATGTCAGTTTCGGTTAAGGCTCTTTCTTTTTTCTGCCTCTAAACCCTGCAATCTTTGTAGAAATTATTTTAAGAATGATATGCTGAGTGAAAAATTTACGATGAACTAAAGTTCATCTTCTGACACGCTGAGCAAGTCAAGACAGTAAGTGTGCAACAGTTTAAGAAAAACTTGATGTGGTGCCTTTTTGCGGACCATTGTGGACCATTGACTATGTCTGCTGATTACAAGCAGGAGACACAGTTAATGGACATCTATTTAAAAAAAAAAAAAAAGCAGGCTGTGGTGTTCACTTCACAGACGTCTTCATGAAATTCTGCATGACAGCAAGATGTGAAATGACCTTTCTCTCCTGAACAAATTTCTATGGATGGCTGCTTGCAGTCTACATCCTGATGTCAAGATACCTCTGCAAATGTAAGCTATTTTTCACTCAGATAACGAGGAATTATGTGATGTGAGGCAAAGGTCCCATCGTACACCTATGTATGGGTGGGTGTGGGCGACCCAGAAAGGGCTTCCTTCATTTATAGACCTCCGCTTCAATGTACAGCTCGGCGCTATACTAGTCTCTCAAAACTGGTAAGAATTCTTCCTGTTTTTACATAATTTTACTGACAGTAATATCAACAAAATAAAAACAAGCAAGTAAAATAGCAGAGCAAAAACAACACTCTGTCTTACATTAAAAAATAAATTAGATAAAATCAGTATTGCTTGGAGAGTTATTGTCGGGTTTAATTAAAAGTCCAGGAGCAATTAAAAAAAATTGTACTGTAAAGATTTAAACATGATGTCAAAGACTGCAGTAACAAAATTAATGATAAATGGAGCTCCAGATACAACAGCCATTCGCAACAGTTTGCCAAAAAACTTTGCTATATGAAGGACTTCATTACTCATCTTTCAATTAATAACTCGATGAAAGAATATTAGCAAGCTGGTTTGTATATATATGAATGAGTGTGTGCGTGAGTATGTTTGAGTGTGTGTAGGGTGTTTGTAGGGTGTCCTCGACTACAACCAAGTCAAACTTAGGACCTTTTTAATAGTCCATTAATTTAAATTTAGGTCCATGGTTTAGCAATGCCTCACAGCCACACTGAATGGCTGGAGTATTGCAAATATTTAGCTGTAGTCTATAAATGTCAGATATAAATTCTTTAATGGGCTACATAAAAATACAATCAATTTTCACATGGCTACTGGTCTTAAAGTTGTAGGTCCCTTGGAAAGGGTAGGAGATTTAGTTTGTGCTTACAAATATTTTAGAATATATACATGTGTGAATGTATTACCTTTTTCTTCTCTCTTTAGGCGACTGTAAAAAAGCTGAAGGGAAAAGTCCCGAGTCACAGAACTCAGGCTATCTTCTTTCAGGATAGACATGGATTCCAGAGGCAGCTCCAGCAACCTCTTGTCTGCCAGTACCACCACATACTCCCCCGGTTCAGTTGGCATTTTAACTGTATATATCATACACATAAAAGTACAAGTTTCACATGCATCACATATTTTGTGACAGTGTAAATGTCATAGAGCAATATACTCCCAACTGTGCAGACATTATAAGGCATCAACTTGTACAGTTTTTAACCATGTGTGCAGAACCAAAAGTATTTAAAAAGAAAACTGTAGATGGCTTGATAATTCCAACAATGTACAGTAGAAAAATCCCAGCAAATTTTGGAATAATGGTTCATATGATACAGAGGAATCATGCCTTCAACACACAGCACAGTTTGCAGGCTGGCTAGCAAGGCTGCATTCCTCTTAATTCCTAATCATCAGGATTCCCATGAGTGTACTGCGACCTAGCCACATTAATAGCCTTAAACAATATGGATCTTTATGCTTTTAAAAAAGGAATAGGCTTCAGTCACTTTGCATACTCTAAATGTGCAGAGGAGGTACAAATGGTGTCATGCTCTGAAAATTCTTCCTATGACATGACTAAAGGTAATTACAACCCATTCAATCTGGATTTATGACAATTTAATGCTTTTTAATAACCTTATTCAATGCAAAAATAACCATAATAACCTTAGGCTGTCAGAGACACAGGCAAGCGTATGTTCAACAGCTTACTGCTCCTTTACCTGAGCTCTCTTTCTCTTCTTTATCTTTGGTTTTGGCCATTTCAGGGGTTGGCAGAGATGCAGCATCTGGCCTGAAGATAAGACCAGGTGAGGATCAGCAAAACTACACTTATGTAGAGGCATTTAAAGTATAAAACATGCATATTATCAGAATTGGTCAGACATTTGTTTCATAACTAAAACCGGGTGTACATAAACCATGGCATAAACAATACAAAAGATTCACATACACTTGAATTGTACATCATTCAAACACTCCATTCAACAGCTCCTTTTATAATTGAGTTCAGATTTCTGAGCATTAAAAAAGTGTTAAAGTCTCCTTCCCTGGGTTAAAAAAACATGTAGGGAATATGTAGTTGTTAGGAATTAAAGTGTCTGACATATTCACCTCAAGCAAGAGAAGTCAAACTGTTTGAGGACTGGATTTAAATATTCTTCCATGTCTTTTACAAGTTCTCTGAAACGACGTGCTAACTCTCCTGATAGTTTCTGTATAGAGAAACAAGAGAGAAAGCAGGGTGAAGGGTCTTAGACCACTGATCAGTTTCACATGTACATTTCTTTCAGTTAGATGTTGCTTGGGAATAAAAGTTTTCCCAGTAAGTAAGAAATAGACATGACGTAAAATTAAGTGCAGTGTAGTGAGTGCATTCGTCGAGTAATAGAGTGAAAGGCAAGTCGTGGCCTTAACAGGACAGATATGGAGAAAAACCTGATACTCCTCAGAGGCCTCAAGCCTGTCTTCAACGCTGCGCAAAGAGTCTTTATTGAGGAGGGCATGTCTTGTCTCCTGGCAAAAAGCCCGAGTCTGTTCCCTCAGTGCCAGTAGAGCCTGCGGGCAGACTGAAACCTTGGCCATCCCAGAGCACGTCAGGCTACCTGGAACCACAGAATGACACACAATCAGACATGCATACTCACAGACGCTGAGTACTTACTGGCTTTGTAATTGGTCCCCGTGAGCATCTCCCACACCCTCCTCTTCTTGCTCTTTTCATCTATCCTTTTTTTTTCCTCACTACTTGTTGTTTAATGAATTTTCTCACATTCTCAGGCAGTGCATCCAGCCCTTTGCACCACTCTTACCACTTCTTATGTCAATCAAATCCCAGAAAAGGTCATGAGAACAAGTAAAGCTATATGCTAATATCATAACTAACTAACTTATTATGACTTATGAAAGCTGGTGTTTCATGCCAGGCCATTACCAAAGAGGTCAAAGATACACCCCCCCCCACACACACACACACACACGGACGTCTTGATTTTATCCCCTCTCTTTGTTCTCATTAAATCTGAACTTTTCATTTGCCTTTCAGATAAATGTTACGTGGGAATATTAAATTTGCCTTGTTATGTATAAATGCAGACAACAATGATGCATATGTGAGAGACCACATTCATCATGGTTATGAAACAAAACAGATGCAGTATAAAGATACAGAGAAAAAGAAAGTACACATTCTTTCAATTCTAAGTTTTTATATATCAGAGTATAATAAAATATCATTTGCTTTTCATAGCAGCTCATAAAATTTGGTAAATGTAACCTTAGGCCAACAACAACATATGAAATGTCACAAAAAAGTAAAGCAAAATGCAGAAGCAATGTGTGAAAAACTAAATACACCATTCTAGCTTCTAGAACCATGTAATTGCTTTCTGTATAATTTTATCATGCTCTCACATTATTGTGGAGAAACTCTGATGCTCTTCTTTGTAACATTCCTTCAGTTCACTGAGGTTTGTGGGGATTCCTTTATGCGCAACTGTCTTAAGGTCCCGCTACATCATTTTAGCCATGTCAAAATCTGAATTTGACAGGACCATTACAGCACACTGGTTCTTTTCTTTTTCAGCCATTCTGTTGTAGATTTGCTGCTGTACTTGGGATCATTGTCCTGTTGCTTGACCCAATGTGGGTCAAGCTCTGGCTCTCAAATAGATGGCCTCATATTTGACTCTAGAATCAACAGCAATTGATTAGCAGTACCTACCTGTTACTTGCCGTCTAAATTCATATGGAAGCAGTGGATGTATTTAAGTTTGTTTTTTATACACTGCTTCTGCATTTTGGCTTAGACACAGTGCCCGCCTAAAGATCTATCTCAACAGTATTAGTTTAAAAAAAATGTATCACACCTGTAACTTGTGTTGTCCTTCCCTTCTGACCTTTAGTTGCCTCATAGAAACCACCATAGAGTTGTGACCTAAAAAAAACAACACACAAAGGGAAATAATTTCTACTCTTTAACTATAAACCCATAAAAGACAACAAAGATATAAAATGGAAAATGAAAAAACATAAAGTACCCATCTTCAGAGTGCTGAAGCAGCAAGATCTTAAGAGTGGGGGGGAGTTCTCCCAGAATGCTCAGGTGGTTGGAGATGATTGTCAGGTGGCTGAAGGTCTGCAAATCAGATAGTAAAGATCACAAATGTATATATAGTCATAGCAACTGCTTTTTGTTTCTCTCTCTCAAATGAAAGATCTTACTGAGCAAAATTCTCATTTGTATTCCACAACCCCAATTCCCAAAAAGTTGGAACACTGTAACATTTAAATATCAAAATGTCCAAACTGAGACATATTATGATTTCGTTAAAAATCATAGTTCATTTTGAATGTGATGACAGCAATACATCTGACAACTCGGGAGAGGGGCAACAAAAAGCTGCAAAAGTGAATGACACAAAAAAGAAACAGCTGGAGGCACATTTTATAAATAATTAGGTTAACTGGAAATGGGTTTGATTGGGTATAAAAAAAAGCAACTTGGAGAGGCAGATTTTATAAAGTGAGGCAGAATCTAGAGAAATCTGTTTGCAAGGACTGTTAGGCTCTCTGCATTTGGACCAAGTGTTTGGAGTTTTTGTGACAGTCTCATAATGCTGTCTTTTGGAGTGATATAGGAATTTTTAAATTAAGTTCTGTAGTAGTTAGTCTCAAGTTTGGTTTTCCTAATACCTGATCCTCATACTACATCAGCATATAAATACTGAGTTTTGTATATTTTTAGTTCTTAGTTTAATTTAGTCAGTTCCATTTTCATGTCCAGTCTGTCTTCGTCTTGTCTCTTTGTGCACTCCCTAGCATCCCTTGTATTTAGTCATTCTCGTCTCTGTATGTGTTTCCCTCTCTGCCTGTGCCCAGTCTCTGTCTCGGTATTTGTTTACTTGTGTCTCTGTTTCTACTGCTTTTCTGTTGTTTCCTCTTTTACTTTATTAGCTTATGTTACTGTGTCTGTCCTTGTCTTACCTGTTTACTTATTTCCAGTCATGTCTACGTGTCTGTCTGGTTTCTCCGTGCTCTGTTCTTGTAGTGTCTAATGCGTCTCATGTCCTCAATCTTATCTTCGTGTGTGTTTATTTCCTTACCTGCGTCAAGTTTGTATGTCTGCAGTCTGGGTCTCTGTCGTTGTTTCCTGTTTTATTTTGATAGTCTCTTGTCCGGTGTGAATTGTGTTTAGTTTTGCTTCTCCTGTCGTTAGTCTGATTTTGTTCACCTGTGTTCTCTGGTGTGTTCCATTTCTGTGATTACCTTGTGTGTGTATTTAAGACCTCTCGTCACTTGTTGTGATCTTGCTCTACGCTTTGTGTTCTGTCTCTTCAGTGGTTCCTAGTTAGTTTGCGCAAGTTTAGTTTAGCAATAAAGCTGCTTTGAGTTCAGTCCTGCATGTGAGTTCTGCATATTGGGTCCATCCCTTTGCCTGACACACAGTGACGCATGACAAAGGCAAGGCTGAAACTCAACATTTGGTTGCCCAGAAATCACTCTCTGTGAAGAAAGTTTGCACTGTCATCCCATATGCAGGTTAAAACTCTGTCATGCAAAGAAAAAGCCATATGTGAACATGTTCCAGAAACACAACCATCTCGTCAAAGCAACAGCTCATTTATATGGAAGAGGATTAGGGACACTGGAAAAAAAAGTGGGCACGTCAGAATTCTGAGAAAAAATTTAATCTCAGAATTCTGAGATTAAAGTCAGAATTCTGACAAAAATAATTCTGATGAAAAAGTCAGAATTGTAAAAAAAAATGTCAGAATTCTGACTTTAATCTCAGAATTCTGGAAAAGAAGGAAAAAAAAAGACGTGCCCACATTTTTTTCCCCAGTGGCCCTAATCCTCTTCCATACATTTAAAATGGATTAAGCTGTTTAAGCTGTTTTTGGAAAACATGAACGCCATGTGTTCTGGACTAAAGAACTGAGAACTTGTTTTCAGGTCTCCGTTTAAAAGCCTGCGTCTCTGATGGTATGGACGTGCATCAGTGCCTTCCTTGCAATGGTAATGCTTGGGGAAGATGTAATAAAAGGATAAAATACAAATAGAAATGCACAATGTATTGCCAACTGCTGCACCTGTAAGAAAAACAAACTTACAACACTGAGAACATAAACATTAGAAAATGCACAGGTACATAAATCAATCTTCTTGTGGTTTGAGTGTGAGAGAGAGAAAGAGAGAGACTGTTGGGGCACCCATGACCGATGGGTGGGAGTCCCAGAGGACCAGGGGCGATGGGCAGCCAACCCCACTAGAGGCTGGTGCGAGCCGGGATCAGGGTCCCAGGGCTCCAGGGACCCAAGAATAACCCAGAACCTGGGAGAGCCTTAATATCAAAATTGAGGGGCAGATAGCAGTGAAGGGGTGAATGGGGCCAATACAGCAGCCCCACCCACCAGCTGCTGGTGTCCACCTGTCCCCCAAAGCCCTATGTGTTTGATGATGTTGTGAACCTTAATGACTATAGTGTAATTAAAATGAGGGGCAGGTCGCTGCGCAGTACAGCGAGCAGAGCCAGATGAATGGCTCTACCCACTGTGACCTACGAGACCCACAACGCTCCATTAAGACCCTACCCTAGAGGCTACCCCTGGAAGGATAAAGCCAGGAAACAACTGGCTCAGTAGGCAAATTGGTATGTTCTGATAACATCTTTCTCTGACATTACAAATGACAGAAATTACAAATTCTCTCATTCCTATTACCGTTTCCTAAATATTCTTCTCGTCCATAAATGCTGATTTGTGTCAATGCCTGTCTATCATCAGTTTTTCAATGCATATGTTTAGGAGGTCTCAGCAGCAGTTTTCTAAAGCTATAAACAGCTGTTTAACTCTTTCATTTCATTTTATAGCCAATATCAAAACATTGAACTGTTTCTGATAAAATTCAAAAGTTTTCCTGTCTTCGTTGGCTGCCCAGAATGCTCACAGGGCTGCAAATACTACAAAGATGTCAGACACTGGACTTGCTGCTTTGACATAAAACCCTTTAAAGCCCCAAAAAATGTTTCCAGCTCCACTGCTCTGTGTGACTTTGGAACCCTACAGTGCAATTGAAGCAAAGGGCATAACAGCACCACTACTATGCTCCCCATCAGGGGAATTTACTGAGCTGGGTATGACAGCATCCATAAATCATGAGCATGGGTGTTTGGTGAGCTGCTACCTTGGAGAGGCTGCTGAGGGAGTCCTCCACTTCCCTTATCATGCTGCTGGGTCTCTCCTCGAGAGAAAGAAGCAGATTCCTGCGGATGCTGAGCAGAGCTGAGAGCTGGGATGCACTGGTGTCGGCACAAGCAGAATTTAGGACCTCAGCCATCACAGCAACAGTGCGGCAGCTCTGGGAATAAAGGAGACGGGTGGATGAAAGAGCGGTTAATCTTAAGGAATTACCATAAGTGTTCTTAAAGAACATCATAAGCAAGCAAAGACAAAATCTGAGCACACACACATCATCTTTGCAAAACACAATAGGAATGTGTTTTGCGTGTACCTGAAGCAGGGCAAGATATTGACCTGCCACTGCAGGGTCAGACTGGCCATGACACTCCAACATGTTCAGAGAGGCACCGGCCAAGATGGAGGGGGATAAATTGTGTTGGAGACATAGGCTGATGGACTCAGCCAGTGCTTTGCTGGCTTGTGCCAACAGTTGCTGAGCTTTCTGGCTTTTCTGTAGCAGAATAAAGAAACATAAGAAGCACACATGTGCACATCATGGTCATGCAGTTGTAAATATATGTTTACATGCATGTTAAAATAGGACTTCTGGAGCCAAAATAACGAAAATGTATACTTCTCTTTAATGAAAGTTACCCCTGCATATGGCTTAAATCAAATTCTACAACTGTGATTGTATACATATGCAAATTAGTCTCTGCCTCACCCCTCTGTTGCTTGTCTACATAGCATCCCTGTAGTTGCTCTGTATCAGTGAACCCCATACACTTACAGTTAAGTTCTCTTGCTATATGGTGTAAGTGTTTTAGACGAGATATGAAAATCCAGTGAGTAATATGTAAATCTAAAGGTCCTGTCACACAGAGAAGGATGCTGTTCCAGCACGTCAAAGGAGCGATAAAGTCACAGAAACAATGAAAAAATACACTGTGTCCAGAGCACACTGGAACATGCCTATGTGCTAGCAGTTAAAACTAAACACAACTGTCAAAGCTTTTTTTGCACATGCAGTATTTAAGTTAGCGTAACTTAACATGTTGTTGTCAACTAAGGTAATGCAATCTTCACTGTAGCTCACTTGTGTCTGCTCAAGTTCGCTTCATGTGTGTCTGTTTCACCGAGAAAAACACACAACAGAGCACAGGAGGAGAACGAGGAGACACACACAAACCTGATGTTGTCAGCCAGCTAACAATGATAAACCAAGTCGCCATCTCTGACAGCCTCACCCCACGTTACAAGTTTTTTGCCTTTGGAAACTTTTTTTGGTTTCACCGACAATATATGTTTTATGTAAAAAGGTATTTTCCTAGGGTTATAATGCTATATCATAGGTGTGTAGAAATGTGTAACTACATTGGCAAAAAGTGTAATTGTGATTTGTTAAAGCGAGCACTTTTTCCAGAACAGTGGTTGTGGAGCAAAACGAGCTCAAGGCTTTTTATGTCAAGGGTTCGACCGCTTTTTTCCTTAGAAACAGAGACAGTGGAATGCAATTTGTCAAAAATTTCAAATCATAGTTTTTCCTGTCATCATGTGGAGCATAATCCATTTGAATATGATGTGCAGATATTTCTGTATTTATACTACATTGGAGGTGACGTTTATCAGGTAAACAGTTATCTAGATGCCAAAAATACTGTTGACACCGAAAGTAAAAAGCAAATCATTGCAGAGTTCAACACTTTTAACAATAAGTGTAAACAGATTTGGCGTTAAATGTATTTCCTGCCCTCCAAGAACTCAGAAATATTAAGGGTTTAATTATGAATAATAATATTTAGGGATGCGCTTTAAAATCTGGTCTATAAAATAGTTTGCAAGTGGTTTCTCCGATGGCTCATTTTAAAGATATTATGTAAATAATAAATACTTTTTACATGCTTACATGCTCTTATATGTTCCAATTTCACTGTACAAAGCATACGTACAGCAACAATAACAGCATCTTGATCTATCTTTACATAGGGTGTGAAGCATGTAGACCATGAAGATCACTTCTGTGATCACTTCCTATTTCATACCATTGAGGTTTCAGTTAATAGATAACAGTCCTGAATGGTGCTTTAATTCCTCATATTTCTTTAACTACAAGTTTTATTAAGTAAACGTAAGCAAGTCAAAAGAAGGAAAAACAACAACAAAAAACCTCATCTTACCCCACCACGCTCTCCAACAGAGAATTAGTTTAACAGGCAAAGCACAGCTACAGCTTATGTCTTTAAAGTTTATGTTTCTATAGACGCTTACAAAGTTCTACGCTGTTTAAAAAAAAGTAATTTTGTCTGGCAACAATCTTTTTTAAAGTCCCCAAATAAAACCGCATAATAGAGAAACTGGTTAAAGCTGTCTGTGCAGGTGATTATCTCATTTTGATAAAATTCAAATGGCGCCGGGATTTTAGGAATAATACATTTCGTGACAATATCATTAATCTCAAAGCAGACAGGCACGTCAAAACCGAATCTTACTTAACATTCCAAAATGTTGCCACATAAATAATACACTTCCTCCCTTTTCTCTTCTGCAAGTTTGATGTTTACAGGAGATCTTTCTGTGCTCACTTTCAATATGAGAACTATGCAGGATGCCTGGAGAGTTCCCTCCGAGGGATTTGAGAAGTGGGGAGAACCTTAATATAAAACCACAGATTAGAGATGAGTCTAAGGTGAAGGGGTCACTTGTCAGAGGGTATGTACCTGCAGCTCAGAACTTTTGGCAGAGGTCATTCGCAGCTTTTTTCTGCTTGATCCTCTGTCTTTCTGTGAATCGCCTTCCTCTGTGGAAACGGCTTTAGAACCGGCCCAGGCTTCCTTCTGCACAAAGTTGTTTCAAGATCATGATTAGTATAAAATCGCATCATGATCACAAACCTTGAAGTTTTAAGCTTCTCTGTCTTAAATTATGTAAAAGAATATCCATCTCTCTAATCACTATAAGCTTGTAACCCCGTGTTAGGTCATCTGTGCACCGGTGCATGCATGTGTGTATCTGGGCCTGCATCCAAAAAGGCCTGATTGTTCTCCAAGATTTCTGACTTCCACAGATAAAGAGAAATTATATGAATGATAAAGTTTCTACAGTTTTCTTTTCTATGGCCCATTGGGCTGCATACATATACATTACCTGTAAAGCTATAGCTGAACTTTTGTGTTATGCACCTGCTTATGTGTGTCCCACAGAGAACACAGATAAATGGGATCCTCCTGCACAGCCAGCAGTCTCATGTACTTTCCCATTAGGCTCATGCAGTGAGCTCTGGTCTCCATGTTGTCCAGGGACTGAGAGCTGACTGCAGCCAGCTGGCCTAGAGCAATCTGCCCCAAGGTTATTCCCACACTCATCCATTCCTGGACAAGACACAACGAAATTAAGGTCAGATGAGGAGATGGATCACAAACAAAGTGCTTACTTGCACTGACAAACAACTAGCTGGATTCACAGACTCTAAATTTGATTGGATGCATTCATTCATTGATGTTTGGGAGTTGGCTGTAGAGAAATTTGCTTTGGAAGCAAATGCAAGCCCAGGTTTGATCTGTTTTTAGCTGATCACATTTGAGTTGATCTGCTTTTCTCTTGTAATGGGAAAAGATTTTATGAAAGCCGCTAAGAAGAGGCAGAATCGGCCTGTGTGGAGGCAACATGAAGTACTCTAGTTACAAAATGTGTGTATTTCTCAAAAAATAATTTCCTACATGTGGAGAAAGTGATGAAGAGAAAAACAAAAGAAGATAAGACAGAAAGATCGGAAACAAAGAATTGGGATTTTACAAAAATAACACACACAGTCTGATAGAAGGGCAAAGGTTGACAGTATTTGTCATGCTAGTAGAACTGCGAGCTCTCAGACTCATAATTTAAATGATCAATATTAAATGAATAATTTCCACTTTAGACTTCTGGATGATGCAGTTGCTAACGTCTTATTGGACTTTCCAAGCATGCATCAACTGACACTGAGAATGGATACAATTCTAAAGTAGTTGTCAACAGAGTTGAGATTGAGAGCAGCCTTTGTAAATGTGGATTTTAACAGAAGAAATACATGCTAATACTGAGTGCAATATGAGGCTCTCTCTCACCTGAGGAGCATTCTACAGCAGAGAGGAGTAAGTGCATACCAGCCCATGAACGCTGGCAGCTATTCAAACATCTCTTGCACATTACATTACTAGAAATCCCACAGACGACTTTCTCATAACAGTGCACACACAATGGCTCTTAGTACTCTGCATGTTAGCACCCCCAAGTGGCAGCTAACCTGCACACACCTCTGAACCAAAGTTTAAGGAAACATTAGGAAAAATGGATCTTGGACATGATCAACTGTCTGAAAAACTGTACATAGGAAACATGACAAATGAACTAAGGGTTTACAAGAGTATGGGGGTGTTTCTTTTTTCATTTATTTAATAGCTGGTTTATTTTCTATCCTTAAAATATGTTTTAGATTCAAAGAGTATTTTCTTAGAAAAGATCATTTCAGCTAAACTGCAGTATGGTGCCAAAGTTTTAAGTCAAGCCTTGTTTTGTTGTGCTTTGTTACAGATACATGCAAACACACATGGAAATCCTCTAATAAGCTTGTGAATATTTGGTATGACCACCTTCATTTTTAAACTTAGCCTGAAATCTCTTAGGTGGCTTTCCTGTCATTTCTTTAAATAGTCTTAAGGAATAGTTCTCCAGGCTTCCTGAAGGACATTCAAAGCTCTTCTTTGGATGTTGTCTGCTTCTTGTTCTTTTCTCTGTCAAGATAATCCCACACTGCTTCAAAAATTTTGAAGTCTGGGCTCTGGGGAGGCCAGTCAACTGACTGATAATGTTCCACTGTGCATGTTTCTGTTCGGGTATGCTTTTACTGCATTAGCAGTGTCATGCTGAAAAATTAAGTTGCTGCCAATCAGATTCTTTCTGGTTGTACAAAAAATATTTGACTTCTCAAAGCTAGAAGAGCCTGGAGAACTATAGCAAACCCACTTTCCAAATTACAAGGCGGCTCAAGACTTTTGCACAGTACTGTGATGTGCAATTTTTGTGGGGTTATTATAGTTAATTTAAATGAACAAAAGCTAAAACTAAGTGCCCAAATACTTAAAAAAGTTTCAACATAACCATCCTGTAAAGGTTTATTATTATAACTGAGGCTAAGATTCCTACATGACTGTGAGTCAACTGTTTTGTATTATTATATTGTAAAAAGAAAAAAAAAAAGAAGGAATAAAATAAAGCTAACATGCAAACAAACAAAAACTATAAATAATAATTCAAATGTGTAGAATGCAGAACGTTGGTTTATAGCAGAATCTAAAAATGTATCATATCAACTCATGTCAAATGAGGGGTCTGTGTTGTACTAGGCATGTTCGACTACATCTGAATCCAACAAAAAGATCTCACATTTGTACCATGATGTCAAAGTGTTTGCTCACAGTCTAACCTCTTCTTTGGAGTTAGGCTCAGGTGTGCAGCGTGAATATTCCTCCAGTGCTATTTCAGCTAAGGTCATCTTCTCCCGGGCCAAAGCCTGCAGCGTCTCCTCGGCACAGCGCTCCTCTAGCATGGACAGGCAGAATTCAACCAGGGTCAGCCGCAGGCCAAGCAGCCTCCGTGCGGCTGCCAGTGACAGTCCATGTCTCTGGCAGGGATGAAAACAGCACCAGTGTAAAAACACATGATACAAATACAAGAAGCAGATTATAACAGAACTCTAACATACACAAACATATTCTTTATATGTCGCTGTGTATGAGGCAGAACTCAAGAAATGTTATACTTCAAGAAAGTGTTATAGTAAGTGTGTCATAAGAGACAGAGAGTAAAAGTGGGCAGTCTATGGTTTTTAAGATAAAACTCCAAACAACCTAGTGACATCACATGCTGTGTTCACACAAGAACACTAACTTCTTAAATCCAGCTTGACAGACAGTGTTAAATAGATGACAGCTTTTTAGAGAAGGGCTCCATGATGTAAATTAGCCTTAATGCAATTAGTGTTTCATTTCCACGTATCAGCTGACAAATATTCTCTCTGGTCTGTTTGGGTATACGAGTGGGCTGTGCTGATGAGTTCAGAGAAGATCTTAGATACAAAGCTGGATCAGATATTCTGAGATGTGGATATCAAGAAACTCGGGCAGCAGTTTGAAGGTGAAAACCCAGATTTAAATAGCACAGAATTAAAACACAGGTGTACCCAGATTATAAATATGAATAAATGAGCATGACTTCAGAGGTTACAACTATTTTCTTCTGTTTTCAATGTAGGGTGGCAAAACTCATCCAGTATTGGGCAGCAGCACCACCTACTGAAAGCACAGTGCTACGGCATAGCTTTCAGCCTCCAACAGCTAAGTCAAACATCCATAGCAGATTTAATCAAAAAACGAATTGAACAAGGATTTGCGGCAGGTGTGGGAAATGTTGGATCGATCTTTCTTTTGTGATTCTATCAGAGCTGCATCCATCGTTATGCCAGTTCATCTCTGCCCCTGAAGCCCTCATATAACCTCATCTGTATGAGAGTGTGAGGACTACACTGAGGCCCGGTAGCAGGTTAAAAAATGATTATGTTTAACTGTGAACTACTTAAGAAGATTTTCATGAATGAATATGGAGGTATATAAAGAAAACATAGATACACTAATAATTAGCTATCATACAACAAGGAAGCCCAGAATATGACAGTGACACAGTAATACAAGCTTTATTGTGATTCGGTCAATCAAAGAGCACAAACAAAGCCTGTTACTTAGATGTTCCAGAGTAAATTCCCTTCCTCATTCCAAATAAGCTCAAAACTTCTCTTAATAAAAACAAAAATCGAAAAAACTTCACCATTTGCACAACAATCTCAGACAGAGTGCTTGGCTGTTAAACTCTGACTGTTATAGCCAAACAAATGTACTATCACAGCTGCTCAAAGTCCTTTTTCAGCCTTATTTTCTGCTGCTTCAAACATGAGCAGACTTTCTGTGACTGGCTGAAAGCACAGATAGGAAAAGAAGTTTCTAAGAACATGTAAGAGATTAAAAAGCTCACAACGTTTTTTGCAGAAAACATCATGACAATGACAGATAACAGATTTACCTCTTCCTGTGGGGGGAGCAGACTCTCAGCATTCTGTACTGCATGTTCCTGCACTGTGACAGCAAGCTGCAACTGAGAGAGCCCATTCATCAAGAAGCTCTGTTTCGACTCTCTTTCAGTAGTATGATTGGCTAGGATTCTGTAATAGTTGTAATAGGATAAAAAACTAATAATAGTAGAAGATAAAAAGCACACCAAGACAGAAAACACAGGTGTAATTCCAATCTGTCCCCTACATCCTCCCACTCTGTAATGTGTGGGATCACACTTGCAGCTCCTGAAGGGCTTCTTAAATAAAACAAATTCGGGTATATGCTTTTTTCGACAGAAACTTCAACTACCAATCAGCAGCTGCAGCATTGTATACTCTAATCGATGGATTAAGATCAGATATGTCACTTCCTGGAAAATGCACCTACAGTTAAGGCATTTCATTTGTTGAATAAAGACAGTTTTTGTTTAGCCTCTGTCTGTTGGTTTGTATTTAATACTTGGATGAAAATACTTGGATGAAGTCAGTGACTGAAGTCTAGAACCCACAAGCATCACCTTGAATTAAAGCTGAAAGTCCCCATTTCAATCACATCTTTGTAGTTTGATTTAAAATACACTGCAGCAGTGTACAGAGGCAAAACTACAAAAAATGGTCCAATAATAATGGGCCTCACGTGATTCCATTTTAGGTTAATACAGGCATTCTTTCGAAGTGCTGTCACTTCTTATGATTATTTTCTTCTTTATTGTTTGTTATTCTTAGAACCTTCAAAACTATAAATATTTTTTATCAAAAATTTAAAACATTAAAGTCCATCTATCCACTTATCAGGGTCGTGTGGGGCTGGAGCCTATCCCAGTTATTACAGGGCAAGAGATAAGGTACACCCTGGACAAGTCACCAGTCTATCATAGGGCTGAAATTCACATAGGCAATTTTGAATCATCACTTAACCACATGTCTTTGGACATGTAGGAAGAAGCTGGAGTACCCAGAGAAAACATGCAAACTCCAAATCAGACCTGATGGTGGAGTTGAACTCAGAACCTTCTTCCTTGTTAGTCACAGTGCTAACGATTACACCACTGTACTGCGTTGTCACCACCAAATTTTTTTCGTTTTTCTTTTGTTTTGGATTTTTAGAAAGACAAAGTTTTGAACAGTACCCAAGTAGAAAACTATTTGAGTGTGCGTAGGGAGAGAGTGTACCAGCTGGATTTGGGCAAAAGTTTGTCTGTGTGAGAAAACAAGACTGAATGAAAACAAGCACGGGGAAACAGAGTTACACTTTTATTTGCTGTAGTGAAATCTGCACTTCCATACTGCACATAGCATGGTTTAAAACTGTTCCAATTTTAAATACTGTTCAATTTAGGCCTGGTGTAACTGTTGGCTGACTAACCTCAAACCATGCGCACACTCTCCATGTGCCTCTGCTGCCTGTTGTCTATAGCCGAGTTTAGTAAAGCCACTGGCGCTCTCTCTGAGTGTATCACAGGCAGCCATTAGCCTCTGGAAAGCCTCAGTGTGGAGTGTCTCCAAAGGTTCCCCACTACCAATGGCACGTATACATTCCAAGGCTCCTCTGAAAAGCAACACATCATACTGAGTTAGATAAAGATTACATCAAATACGTAATTGATGTAGACATTGCTACATAATCAGTGTTGTCAGTTTCTTTAAACATTTATAACATAATTTGAAACAGATGTTCAAATGAATTACACTGAATGCACATCATGTAAAGCAACTAGAATAGTTTCCAACATGCAAAGTAGATCTTATTTCTTAAAGTTTAAGCCAAATTCTGTAGTGAAGGCACATTGTGACATTCTGTAAATGGCTTAAACAGTACTTAAAAAATACAATATATATTATACAGCTAAATAAACCTTAGACTTAAAACAATACAATAGTTGTTTGGGACAAAGCATCAGTGTGTTCCAGATATATCTGCAAATGGTAGATAAATGGTAAATAAACTGTTAATTATACATTGCTTTTCTACTCTGAGTACTCAAATCACTTCTTGAATGCTTAGCACTATTCAAAGCTGTATAAGATCTTTATAAAAATATTCATCTGTGGTTAAATATAAAATTGATCTAAAATATTCATTGAGCATGAGTGTTTCATTTTCACTTAAAAAAGATCAAAAGTAAAGTTCAGAAATTAAAACAAATCTTAAGAAAACGACAAACATTTATAATATAGTCAGCTTAACTAAGAAAAACTAAACACTATTAACATCTAAGTAGAAAGCTTCATGTTTACCTCATCTCCAATGAGGTGATCAAGAATGTGAGCGGTGGGGCTTGGTTTACCCGCTGCTCAAGTACTAGCTTCAGAGCTCTACAGCCTTGTTTTATAGTCTGATCAACCTATAAAAGAAAAAAAAAAGCCTTGAGGGAAAATTTCTACAAACACAACACTGTGCAAAGACTCATCAGAAGGTTGTAATTCTATACCTTTGTTTGAAAATCACTGTCTCTCTGGCCTACCACAGCTGTGACTTTGGTAAGGGTAAGCTGGTACCAGAAGTCCTCATCCCCGCCCAGGGTTTGGGCTTTGTCCAGCAGAATCAGAGCCTGGGCATGGTTCTGCTCTTTACAAGCCAAACTGGCCAGATAGATCAAACTTCTTGATATAACACTTTGGTCTCCAAGCACCTCAACAGAAACAGTTTGAATCAGAAATTAAATCAATTATAGAAGAGTCAAAGCAACCAAATGCAATTTGGCTCTGAAGTAATTCTAGTCTAGACATCATCATATTTTTTGTAATTCTGTTTGTATAGTGTGAAAGACTACATAGCATTTCCAAACTGTAATCACAATACATCTTTCTGCAGCAAAATTCAGTAAGCTTATTACAGTTACACAATTAAGATGATACTTGAATTGTAACATAGCACAAGCTCCAGTGGCGCAATCGGTTAGCGCGCGGTACTTATATGACAGTACACTGTAGAGCAATGCCGAGGTTGTGAGTTCAAGCCTCACCTGGAGCAGCCTTTTAAATTCCTGTTGTCAACCATACAAAACAACAGAGGGTGAAGTAGAGAGATGATAGCACCGGAAAAAAGAAGTGAAAGATGCTAAGCCTTTAGTTAACATGCAGTGACCAGGCAAGGCAGAATTAGAAGATGATGGAGCCACCAGGGAAGCGGAAGGATGACATGCTGAGGGTTGGTGTGACAGACAAAGATGCTAGGGATAGGGTGAGATTGAGTCCACTGTAGTGACTCCTAAATTGAGCAACTCCAAGAAGTAGAACATTTACGTTGCCATCAGCTGCCTTCAGTTTCTGAGGCAAGAGGGGAAAAACAGTGAAGCAGTCTATAATTATAACTATGAGAGGACAAATATCTAATGATAAAGTTAGAAGCCCACTGCTTCTAACAAGGGATCGACTCTTTCAAAGACAGCATTAAAAGACAGAGGCAGCAGTGAAGAATCCTGGTCGATGTGATATTAGAGCTCTAAACATTAGAGCAGCAGCAGTTTTTTAACGGAATTTAACAAAGTAAAAGGAGACAGAGCTGTTTAAACTGATGTCTGCTACTTTTGATGTAACCCAACACTGACCATGAACACCACAGTCTGCCCTGCACTAGTCCAGCATAGTGCATTACTGTGAACTTCATCATAAGATTGAAAACTATCCAGTTTAGCCTGCACTCATCTGCCAAGCATTCTTATGCAACCTTTAACTAATACAAACTATTATACTTTAATTTGTTTTTCAAGTCTTTCACAATGCGAAAAAACATAACCTCTGAAGATGAAAATCTGTGATCAGCGAATTTTTTAAACCTATATATAACTTATTATTAAACGTTTTTTTCTCCCTGAGACATGCAGACACAGGCTTTTAGCTCACAGACACACTTTGGTACATCCTACCAGGAACACATTTTGTTTGATGATATTTGTTGAGTTGTGTGAAACATTTGAAGTCACCTACTAATTCTGAACATCACTCTGTTTATTCTCGCTCCTCTTCTGTAGCACCAGCCAGCTAGATGCTGAAGTTCTGTGACAACAACTTTACTGATTATCTGTTAAACTTAATTAATAAGTCCTCAGAATTGACTACTCATTAATCTAATCAATCTGGAACAATGCTGAAGCATTGTTCCAGATTGCTGTGGCCCATGCTAACCCCTGGTAGTACAGCAGAATTGCTGTGTCAATATCATTTTTCTGTGAAGTGTTATTTAGCCTGGTTTCCAACAACACTGCTGTCAACTTCAATACTAAAAGAAAATCCTCTCTATGTCCTCCTTAGTAGTTTATGGATCTGTGCCAGCATATTAACACGTAGCCTATAGTTTTATTGTTGTGCCACTGCATATTAGGCTATGCTGCAGGGTAATGGGTAGTGAAATAGTTTACTTAGCATATCCTGGATGTAAAGTAACTTCATAGCTTGAATACTGTGTCTCATGTTAGTTGAGGGTATTTTCTTGTCGTAGTTGAGTCTATTAGAATAAATGTTCTTTCTGATAGTGGCGACAAAGAGTAGATCAGCAATATGTTTGTTAGAATGATAAATAAAGCTTAGGGTAATATTTTCAAATATTTTCTTCCTAATCTTACCATAGACACCATGTGGGCCTCAGCCAGGAGTTGTCTGGCTGACTGATAGAGTCCCATACTGAGGCAAACCTCAGCTTTGTCCAGCCAAATATCCGGTGCACTCTCACCCATCTCTCCTTTCTGCCAAAGTATTCACCAAAGTATAAGACGATAACATTTTTTTAATAAACTGAATCAAACTCTTTCTCAAGCTTTCAGTTGTCAACATGTTGCATACACATGAGATATCGTCTATACACATATGCTATCAAAAAGAAGATTACACATTACACATAACGCATCAAGTGTATGTGTAATATGTAATGTGGATGTAACATTATGTAACTAAATGTATGTAACATGTAAAAATCATTACATGTCCTGCTGGGATCAGAGTCTTATAGTGTTTATCAGCTGTGATTACATAATCAACGTTATTAACAAACTGAGATTATAGAGAATAACAGAGTTGGAAGAATGGGGAAAAAGTGATAACTATTTACAATTCTAGCTACAAAAATCATCATCTTAAACATCCAATATTAATCTGCCATAACTCTGTGCTATATTATAAAAGTACTAATTTAAATACCACAACTAGGGCTGTTGTCAATCATCCTCTGAGAAGCAATACAATGAATGCTAATTAAAGTATAATTTCTTTAACATGAAAACCATAAGCACAGATGCATCTGTTTTGTAAGAAGAAGCTGACCTGGTTACGAGCTTTGCGGAGGCTGCTCCTCTCCTGCGAAAGCACTACGGCTCTGCGGCACCTGCAGTCATGAATATGATATCATAGGTTATTAAAGATGCACAAACATTAAATCTTTATAGCCCAGTTCACGTACCCCATTTGTTCTCGTTCTGGGACTGCACTCAGAGGCAGAAGCTTCTTCTGATATGGTGAGTGTGCCTCCAAACCCAGCTCAACACAGGTTCTGACAATTCTAATAAGGTGAAAACAGGAAGAGGAACACGACATTCAGTGATGGAGTAACTCATGGCACCACAGGCTGACGCTCCTCAGTCAGTCAGCTAAGTCAAGTAATTCTTTTGTGCTGGCACACAATTTAAATGAGATGAAATGTGTGCTGGAAACAGCCACACTGACTGTATACAAAACTGACATAATATTTATTCATGTTTGGAAACAGTAAGTATTCACTGATTAAGCCACACACAACTTTATCACTGTGTATCTTCGAGCTATGATCCATAAGTTCTGGGAACAATCTAATAGGTAAAATGAAAACGCTCACCGGATTTAAATTTATCCAATTTTTCATTCAAGATCTCGCAGTACTTTAAGATCTCTCAGTAGAAGTCTGTAGTGTGCACTGGATCTCATTGCGTCAAAAGCAATCCTTTGACTTGATTTTCATTTTAGGAAAGTGGAAAACTTTGCAGGCAGGAAATGAAAAAGAACTGTGCGTCTTTGCTTTTTAAGAAGACGAGAAAATTTATAACAGAAACTGATATTTATTATATTAAGTTTCTTTCTCACTGGAGAAACTGCTGCACAGTGATAGTGGTCAGAATGGGACTTTTGAGAAGTCATTTTATTGACCATTTCTCTGAACTTTTCAATCACACCTTATGCCTTAACAGTGATGCAAGTGGTTAGAGAATTGGGTGTATAGTGTTTTTAAACATAGATTAGGATAAAGTAAGCTCCCCTGTAGCTGAGTCCATCCTCTGTGTTCTGACCCAACCAATTCTGTTTCATGAGACATCACACAGCGCCTCCTTTAGCCATAAAGCTTTATACAACTTTTTTCACATATATAGCATTACCCGAATACCTGTAAACTGACAGAATGCTGAAAAATTGATAGGCACACTAAACATGATGTAAACTGTAGCTGATATAGATAAAATCAAAGGCTTATTTATTCAAATATTTAATTATTAGGAAAACATGCTTGGTGTAAACTAGCTCTATACCAATCAAGTAAATTTGATTTGACCCAATTCCAGTAAACTATCAATTTAATTTGAACAAATGAAATTTGATGTTTTACAATGCACTCATGTAGCAAAAATTCCACGGAAAATTTACATGTTATCCAGTGATTTAGAGTCAGCAACTGGGGCGTAAATATTTTTGAGTCCACCTTTTTTTATGTTCCCAGCACCAAACAGCACACAGAGAATATTATCATGTATTTAGTGACCAAAATTCATCACTGAGCAAGTTATCTTATTTTTGTACCACCCTCTAAACCTCAAACGCTTTAAACAACATTCTTCTCATATGCAGTAGTACTACCTAAGACCTGAGTGTGAGTGTGAGGTGTAGGTCACCCTGGTTTTTACCTAAGCCTGTAGAGGTCAGAGAGGCTTGTCATATCCAAAAGATCATGAGCAATGGTCTCAGCTAGATGCACGACAGGAAGGGTCAGGTGGCCGAGTGACAGTGAGTTCAGTTCTCTTTCCAGCAGGGTGAGATAAAACAGGCTTTGTTTCTACAACCAAACACAAAGAGAAACATAAAGGTTTAAAGACTTTCACTAACAAGTATACATCAATACTTTTCAGTGTTTTATCAGAATAGAAAATGGCTCTTTGCTTCTTTTTCTAACCAATTAGATGAAGTCTTGTCACATATTGCCATCCCACTGAGGCTGTAGATCACAGTACATGTTTAATTTAGAATACCAGGGCTTTATCGTCTTCTGACAGCTTAACTTGATCCCCAAAGATCAATAAGTGTGCTTTCTTGTCAACAAAACTTCACAGCAACATTGACTTTAAGTTACCGCCTCGCTTTTATATAGCCAAACCTTTGATTCTATATAGCTGGGAGATACAACCTCTGCTAAATAAAAAGTGAAGTCAGAGACAATACCACAGATGGTACACCTTATAATGCAGAGAGAAATGTATGAGAGAAGTTTGTAGTCTTGCCTGCTTTGTAATGCTGTGAGTGTTGATACAGTGAGGGTTGCTGCTGGTTCTGAATATCTGCCTGGCCCAGTCGGGACAGACAAAGGAGGCCCAGTCCCTCGTGGTGGAAGGAGGTGTCTGATCCAAGATAACAGCTTTAGGTCTTTCATCAGCAGATGTAGGCTGGTCAAATAGATGAGACACAGTCCTGACTTTTTGTTTTTAACACCGGTGTGCAGTCAACACGTAACTTGTGAAACGTGAAATTAAACATGCAGAGTGGATGAACACTGGGTGGCATAACTTTACATTTAAGTCAAGTAACTGAGTTAAATTTCAAAGCAAGCAAAGGCACAAATATGAGAAACTTACCTGTTTGGCTTTTTTGTCTTTGCCCTTGTCTTTGCCTTTTTTGGATTCAGCAGAGGTAGGAGGTTGGAGTGCCTCACTCTTTGCCGTCTCCCTGGAAATCTCACACGCTGCTGCCATAGAAACCTGTAGTGAAATACGGTGCACACGTCATGGCACATACTGCACTCAGCTTGAGCCCAATTTGCATCTGAAGCCATTGTCAAAGTTGTCAAGAGCAGTGGTGTTGAAGATGCACTACCTGCCATATCTGGAGCACAAAAGTGTAGGCTCTGAGCAGGTTAAGTTGGTGCTCAGGCGAAGTCTTGTCCTCCATGATGGCAAGCAGAGTGTGTGCTTGTATCAAGTAGTCCAGACGACGCACTTCCTTCAGACCGGACACATTTTGTGTAAATGACAACCCCTGGACTCCCAGCACGTACTCACTTTTCACAGGGCCCAAATCCCTCTCTACAGATTCATCCTCTAGAGAAAAAAGAGACATAAAAGGTGTTAAACGAGAAACATATCTAGGATAATCTATCAGAATGACTGAAACACAGTTACAACTTAAGAGAATAATAAAGAGGTTTTATTGAAGAGGGCAGTTTATCTCTGAGGGAATATTAATGGTACTCGCAGCAGGAGACTATAAAGACTTCTTACAGCTCTCTTTAAAGCAGTGCTATCTTATTCTCAGTGGGTACCCACGTGGGATCTTGACAAATCTGTTTCCTCGAGTGGTCAGTTTGTTTTCCTCTGATCCAGTTTGGGTTTTTGTGTTTTGTTTGCACAGGGGAACACATGACTTTAATGTTGAAGCAATTACACATAAGCAGTGGCAATGCTCATTTTAGGATCAGACTGATCAGATGTTGTTTTCTATCTTAACCTAACACAGTGTAAAACATCAGGGATGATTAAAAAAAAAAAGCATGCAGGCACATGTGCTAATGTGTAATGGCACACATGCAGACTTAATCCAAGTGGAAAAGCACTCCTGAGATGTGAACCTCAGGGGAATTCTCAGAATGTGTTACCTTCCCCCCCAGAGATTTTCAGAGTGCACAGTAGCAGAACTGGCAAAACTAGTCAGTGACACTTGTTTGACATAATACAATGAGCGAGACGAGACAGTGAGTCCTACCTACTCCATCTGCCTTCCCAGGTTCCATGTGTAGAAGGATATCTATTACCCACTGAACCTGAAGTTTGGCATCCTCTTTGGGGAAGTTGTTATTGTACAGCCACTGTCCAAAACTTATCAGAATGCTGACTTTCTGCCATTTAGTCTCTGCGCTCTGTTCAGAGATGACATTAAAAACACAAAAGTAAAAAAAAAAATCATAAACATGAAAAATTCAAGCCTGATCATATGGAACTCTTCACACCATATAAAAAGGTATTTGAAGTGGGTTGTAATAGCACGTCAGCACCACATGATGGTACTAAAACCATTGCTACAAATATTGCACTACCGCCATGCACAGTCAAACCACAGGAATTAATATTATGCACTTTATGACAGTTTTTTTTAAATATGAAAAGTTTATAAATCATCCGCATGCATTATGTTTTACATTTTGGCAGAGGTATATTACTGTGAGAGAGACGATGGCTTTCTGGTAGCAAGTCAGTTGTTTGGCTACCATGTCAGCACACAGTGCCACCTGATGCCACATGAATGAATGACACTGCTCCCCTTCATCTTCTAATTTCTGCATGTCTGGCAGTATGTTCTCTCCCAGCCGTGCTTTCACCAGCACACCATATTTGAGCAGAGACCTGGGTTAACACAAAGAAGAGTCAAATGTCTATGTTTTTAAGCCCCTCTCATCTCTTCATGTTCATGATTTCACTCACAACCGGTGTCTACTGCGAGGCATGTCTCTCATAGCTTTGGCCAGCAGCTGCAGGGCGCTTTCAAAGTCTTCATCATCGATGTAGATTTGGAGCAACAAACGGTAAATAGCTGCTCTCAGGGTTAGGACCTCTTCATCTTTCAAAGACGCAAATATACAGACACAGAAACACATAGAGTTTAAATGTTCGCCTCTAATGCAAAGCAAACAAGTGTGTGTTCAACATTTTGTTATCAATTTGTTATCGGTAGCCAGCAAAAGCCACTAATTATGCTAACATAGCATGCATGTATTTAGACTGTGGGAGGAAAGCAAAGCATCCAGAAAAAAACACAGCCAAGCACAGGAAAACAGAGGTTTGAACCCAGAGCCAAACAGTGTTATTTACTGCACAACCATACCACCAATATACAAAACAGATACAGAATAAAACTCATTGCAGTTCTATATGTGTTTCACTTAAATACATGGAATGGACTGGTATTTATCTATTAACACTGGATCTCAAAACACTGTAGACTCAAGCTGGACAGTAGGAAGAAGCCAGAGTACGGATGTACAGGGAGAAGATGCAAACTTCACACAGAAAGGCTCCAGCCAGGGTATGAACCTGAATCTGTGAGGCGAGATGGTAAACCACTGCACCACTGTGCATCACCGTCATGAGGACAACCAAGAGTAAATTATGATTTTATGACTTTCACTGCTTGGGAATTCACAGGTATGTTATTGCCCATCAAAAAGGAGCACATAGCGTTACTGAGGTCAAATAATTAGCTGTAGGGTACATTTGTGTAGATTGTATCAAAGTATGTATTATACTATACTATTTTTAACCTGGAAAAGGAAATATTTGTTAGCTGCACCATTTGAGGCTCTTTTTGGTGCTTACTTGTTGCTCCGTGTTTTGATCTCCTTAGAGGCTGTGCTGCCAAGGTCAGCGGCCTTTTCACTTTTCTCTGCTGCTGAAATACAACAGGAAAAGGATTAATGGTTTATTTTAACTCTCTTGGGAAATTGATTATTTGCAGCAGGTAGTCGGTCATAGTTAGAGCTCACTGATAACACATAGGAGCAAAGGCTGTGTGACCTTTCCTTATATATATCCCTGTCTCAATATCTGTAAATTCTCTTCCAGACTCACTGGTTAGCAATTTGGGTATACTATACAAAAAAAGTCCATCATCTGTATATAAGCTAGATAATGTTTACCCCCACTTACAACATGTTGCACCATTGCTTAAGAACAGTGTTGAGAAGAGAAGAACACGACAGATAAACATCATTCTGAATTCTCACATAAGTGCTCTTTAATTATAGATTTTGCAGTTGAACCCTTGGCTGGATTGCTGTTCACAGGCAGAGATGGGCAGATGTTTTTGCACAATTGAGCACACCCACAAGTTTTTCCCCTTTAGGACCAAAAGAAAAAAAAAAACACTGCACTGATTTTCAGAGGATGTTAAGACACCTTAGTCACCTTGATAGCAACAAAAATCAAGCGTTCAAAAAGATAAAATAAAAAAATGGCATGAAAGAAATAGAGATTTTTTTTTTTTTAATGTTTTGCTCTGTGTTAGTGTTGTATCACCACATTGTTAAACATCACAGAAATCTAGCATTGTAGTTGTGGAAAAATGCCTTCCTACATATGTATTTTGGCCAGGTGCAGTCAAAGAACAGTAGGGAATACCTGCAGTCTGGAGATTGTCTACATATGGGAAATACTTTTACTTTAAGATATTTAATTTATATGTGCAATGTATCTATTTCTACTACAGCTGGATAACTCATTATTTTGATTTACGTAGATATGAAGGGTCATCTATGTAAAATTCTTGCTCTGAATTGTTGGATAAATTGATATGGATGAATATGAGAGTAGCTCATTAAATAACAAACGATTTATACATTTTCTTGTTTAGTGGTATGAACCAGGGCATTCAGGATCATCTTTGGGTTCTCCCAGAGCTGCTGCCTTTCCTCAGTGCTCCCTGTCAGAGGTAGACAAGTATTCCAGTAATGCCTGGCAGCAGTGACACACAATGCTGGACTGACAGCTTTCTCTGCGAAACTATGGACGAGAGAAAGGAGAACTCTGATTTAAGGGCAGAAATTTAAAATGCCTGAAAGTGCAGACTTAGAGACTAAAAAAAACAAAAAACATTTTCAGCCTAAAGCATTAATCAATAAATCAGTTTATTATAAACAGTACCTGACACTTGACAGGAGCACTTCCATTGCCTCCCTGTAAGAGTGTAGATCTCCCCTGGACTCATGGACTAAGCTTAAACCTCTCAGGCAGGTTGCAATGCTCAGCATTTCATTCACTGCAGTTGGGCCATACCTACACGTGTGAGATCATCTATCAGGCATTATCAATCAACAAACCAAACAGTAAAAGTGAAATATGTTAGCAACCTATGGGCTGAACATGTTTGCAAGGTTAATTGGTAATTCTAAACTGGCTGTCGGTGTTAATGTGAGTGTGAATGGTTGTCTGTCTTTAAGTGTTATCCCTGCGAGAGGTTGGAGATCTGTCAAGGGTGTGAAGTAGCTGTTAGGTGGACAGCATTTGCCTGCTATTTGTGTGAATGTACCTGATCAGAAAAGTGGCTGCACACAGTAAGCAGATTTGGTGTTGTAGCTTTAACGCCAGTGAATGCACTCACATAGACAGCCAAACAAGAACGCCTGGGTGAGAGCTTTATTTGTGCCCACCCCACTTCCCCTCATTCACGGCGTGGAGAAGATGTCAATACTGACTCAGACAAAGTAAGTGAAGAGCACTGGAAAACTAAATTGACAAACATATCTCACAGTCTGTTAAACCTAATAACTTAGAGGAGAAATAAGAGAACATTTTGCAGTAGGGATCTGTCAGTCCTGAAGGCCTGAATTTCTATTGAAAAAAACAAAAACAAAACAAACAAACCCCAAGACATGTTTTTTTTACTTTCTGACTTTTTATAACTTGCTACATTTGTGCATAGTTTTGATTCAAAAACTAACTAAATGCTGTGCAAAAAGACTTTTTTAGACTAATATGTGTAACTGTAACTTTAAGATCTTCACAGTGCAGAACTGCATCTCTACATGTAACAGATATTAGACATTTAAGACCTGTACTGTCTATTCGAATAACGAATCATTAAGGGTGGCAGTCATAAGTGGTACGCCCTCTGTTGGAATCAAACACTCATTTAAGCTAGTCACCTTAAGATTCATTAATCCAATTTTGTTTTTTTAAGATTTCAGAGGCAGGATTCACATGGTTCACAGGCTGGTTCTGGCCCTCAGGACATACTCTGCCCATGTAAGCTCTAGGTGAAATACTGGTAACACAGAACAAAAAAATATGAGAATATCTCAATCAAACGAGATCAAACTTGGCACCGGACTTACTCGGGACGAAAGCAATACATCTGCCAAATCTGAAGCAAACTGGCTGAATAGTTGTCAAAGCCAAACAGAGCAGGCAAATAGACAGGCAGCTTAATACGCATCGATTTCTTGAATTATCAGTGGGTTATGGACAAGATGTCAACTGAGCATCAAAGTCTCAACTACTTTGCCCGAAATGCTTTCTATAAGGAATCCCCATTTTTAAAAATGACCCCGGTACTTATTTTACAGTTGAAATAAACCAACCACACTTACAAAACACACGGCATGGTGTTGAGACTCTTTTTGGCTGCTTCCTCCAGCAGCAGAGCCCTCTTGGTGCAGCTGCACACTAAGCTGTAGTCCTTGACATCATGGCAGAAGGCAGCCAGCTGGCACCACACCTGCAACTCCACCACGGCGTCGGACCATCTGCATTCCGACGCCATGCTCACCAGCTTTAGGTGAAGAGTGAAGAGAGGGGAGGGAATGAAAATGATGGTGGTGGCAGTGGTGGTGAGGGAAGAGGAAATGATGAGAGGGTTGTGGGAATACAAGGAAGGAGGGCTGGAAGTTGGAAGGGAATGAAATTAAGGGAAGGTAGGGGCAGACAGGGGAGGATTGGGGCAGGGCCAGAAAAGTGATTGAATGGAGGCAGAAAAAGAAAGGTGAGAAATAAGGAAAGGAGTGGCGAGTGAAAAGGCAAGAGAAGAAAGTGAATGCATGGGTGTAAAGGATGAAGCAGGAGGAAGAAAAAGGAGGACAAGGATCGAAAAGAATGAATGGACATATGCGGACAAGAAAAAAAATGGCAGAAAAAGCAGGAGCAGGATCATAAAAAGTGAATGGAAAAAGCAGAAACATTGAGGATCTGTCCTCACTGATAAAAGAATAAGAGAAAGAGTGAAAGCAGATAGAGGGGTGGAATAAGGCCAAACTGTCTAACTGAGCAATTTTCAATAGGAAACTAAAATAAAATAAATGCACACGTGCTAGTCATATCAGAGGAGTGACAACCATAATTTAATAAAGCTGGATGATCAAGGTTGGCACAGTACTTTTTTCATTTACTGACACTACTGACAAATGATGAGATGCAGACAGGCTGCGAGGGCTCAAAGGGTCATGTTGACATCTGTTGTTGCAATCTGGGCATCGGCTACTGTAGGAAAACAGAGAAATACATACTGTGGAGAGACTGGGAACAGAGAACTCCATATGCCTCGGGTTCATATTGCACTGGAGCATCTCCACTCCAACCAGCACACACATCATCGCAGACATGTCCTCATTCTCACTCTGCAAACACAGTGGAAAACAACTCATACTCAGCTGCAATCTACTCAATATATACATACAGTTAATTAACTGAAACTCATATACATGTATTACTATTTGTGTACAAATTACACATAAATATGTAGTATGATTAACATATCGCATGTGTTCCAAAAGCTGCGGAGATGGTCTTGTTGATAATGTATGACTTCCCATTGTGTGGAAAATGAGTCGATGAATGATTTATTGATTGCAATTAGAGATGAGCCGCTGTTATATTAACAGTGCAATTCCTAATTTGCATGACAAGAAGCGAACCTCATCTAGCTGTGAGTCAAAAACACATCAGGCCAAAGGAGGGCAGGAGATTCTCGGCTGACAAACAGTTAAAGGATTACGGTGACTAATTGAACGGTCTGCTCGAATGACAAATCGCGCTTGTGCTTTCCCCGTGTTTTTGTCCGCCTCTGAAGCCGCACAATCATACGACATCTGGAGACAAACACACACTAGCAGATACAAAGCTTGAATATGAAAAGGGCGGATGCAACACCTACAGCATCACAGAGCATGTCAGCAGTCATAACAGTATCATAAGCACATTAATACTTTATAATAATGACATTATTATGTTATGACACTGAGCCACACAGATGACTCAGCAACAATCCATCCTATGTTACATTTGACGTATTTTGTTATGTAACAAGAGGCTTCCAAAATTACTGTTTTAGGCTTATCATAAACTATAGAAGGAGCATTACTCTTAAAGTGACCCTCAAAGTGAAAATTAAAATAATGCATGCACAGGAGGGTAGAAAAATAGCTTTGTTCTTCTTAATCATTCTTGTCACATGAGGAAAACTGAATTGCTTGAGGGCTTACATCACTGAAGTTAACTTTTTTATTTCTTTATTTTTTTATCCACTTATGTCAACTCCATTGGAAAACTGCAAACGCAGCGATATAAAAAACCCAACCTCCGAAGCATTAACCTAACCTAATTTGATTCTGTCAGGATTAATTTAGTCAAAACAGAGTTGTTATTCCGTCCTGGCTCTGTTCTAGGACCAACCCTTCTGTACATATGTATGCGCAAAGTCTAAAATGAGGAAAGTCTACATCTCTGTCCCCTTCATGTCTATACTTGAGAAGCCAGTGAGAACAGTGGCGGGAGCTGATTGAATCAGAAATAGCACGGCATGGAAGCGCTGCAGGAGAGGTAGGTATGCAAGCAGCTTGCAGATGTAGAGAAAGGTCAAACATGAATGGACATAGAGCTGGTTTAAAACAAACATTATCACACATCAAACTACTTCTTACGTTGCCACATACACTATTTATACCCAGTGACTGCTAGTTTAACAGTTGTTTGTCTGAACTTATGTTTGATATAGTGTTGTAATAAATCTTCGAGACTGTAAATTACACAAACTCTAAATTAACTCTAAAATGCTAACTAATTTTCAATGGTGATACTTGGTTTCGTATGAATGATTAGGCCCTAGAAAATGAACTAGAACCCTTAAATGAACCTAAAGAGAACTGCTAAGAATAGTACCTCTTCTTTCAGCATATTCATCTTTGAATCAGTTTGCTGTTGCAAGAGTCCATGGATCTGCACCCATGTAGCCAACACCCGTTTTCTTGCTGAGATGGGGACAGTCTCCCCTGGGATGGTAGCATTTGATATGCGAAGGGCGTACTCACATAGCTAGGAGGAGGAGCAGAAAACAATAATGAGCTATCTGAGACACTTAACAGGTGTCAGTCAGTTATTATACATCATGATGCATAATTATACTTCCCTAATGCAAGCTACAAAGGAGTCAAAATTCAGTAAGACTTTGTTCAAGTTGGACACTGGATCTGACCCTGCTATACCATTAATAAAACATACACAGCAAAGGATAGTTTTTTCTTCTTTTCTTTAAAATGGAAATAGACACAATGAAATTTAGTGAATAATTCACTGATAACGTGTCTTTTATCTGAAGTTACAGCTGGATTTCATGGCTGACCATCAGAATACATCAGGAGAAAGGAAACAAGGTTTAATTGTCAGGCGAGAGAACAAAGAAATCAGTCTTCAACAAAGACGTAGTCTTGAAAGCAACATGTGATCGTGTCCGCACGTGTGTGCGTGTGAGTGTATAAATGGGTGGATGTGCAGAATAAGAAAATACATTTCCTGTTTTAAGAGTTGTGTGATGCTTCATCATATGTCATATGTATCCAATAGAGAAAGAACTGATATTCCCCTGTGGGTGGTCACACTATCTGTGTGTGTCCAGTTATTGCCTTGAATTTTTTTGCATTCGGTGCCCGGTTGCAATTGTAATAGATGCAGTGACCGGCTGTCTCTTGAGCGGTTGAGCATGTAGTCCCCTTGTCCTGTAGGCGACTTGAAGTGACTGCAAATCACTGTTAGACAGGGAAGGTTTACAAATAATTGCCACGTAGTTAATAAATGCAGACAGAATGCCTTTATGCTGCAATAAATCTGAGTCAGTCTGCGCTGGTTAGACAACTCATCTTTTTGCAATCAGGGACTTGACCCAAATGTGTTGCCAGCTCGTTTTTTCTCATTAAATTTGCCTATATAAGCAAGGCTGCCAAACACCTTATATCATTTTGCTGTTATGTTACTGTCCTGCAGTAACTACACTGCTATTTAGGGAGGTTCTGACTTGACTTTGAATGTGGATGGCAACAAATTTACAATTGTCACCAATTTATTTCAGCTAATTGCCAAACTATTACAAGCAGATATAATGGACAACTTGACCCCGCCAATCACAAACTAATATTGACTCCATCAGATTGACTCCATCTATGTCTCATTTTATTGCTGTCTTGACCAACCTGAGGGCAAGTGACTGCTGAGTGACTGAGCAGTCACAGACCACTAAAAAAGCACCCATTTTAAAGCTGAGAAGGCTGAACTACAATTCAGTGCTCAGTGGCCAAATCAAGAGAGCATGAAGGCTGCTCTCTATACAAACAGACCATTTTTTGCATAAAGTAGAATCACATATACAGCTGGGGAGCATTTCAAAGGTTTCTATTAAGTCCAGATGGTTTAAACTGATTTGGAAAGTGAAAATTTAGATTTGAAAGTCTAAAACTTTTTTTTCTTTTTAAAGATGTCAGTCTGTAAATGTTAAATTCACACTGTTAGCTGTGTAATATCTGCACAAAGAGATTAACGCTTGACTTTCTGAACACGTCTTGCAAACATTCAGCAAACTGTATTCAGAGATTGTACACACTGTGCGCTAAACTCTTTTCACAGATTCCAATCAGTTCTTAAGCTTTCAGCGCTGGGATTTCAGACATTGTTTTCACAGTGAAAAGATAAAAACTGAACAAAAACAAACTCAAAACACTCCAATCAGTCAGACACAAGGCCGATTCTGTGTTCTTCCACAACATCCATCCAAGAAGTTAGCAGGTTTCTAACTAAATATGCTTTGGTTAGTTGGAATGTATCATACATATACACCCAGTTAGTCATAATTACATGTTACATAACCTTTCTGAACACGTCCCTGTAGAGACAGTGGTCTAATTATATCTTATCGTCTCCACAAGTATCAGCCAAAATCAGCTCCAATCATCAGTGCCCCTGGAGATAGCTTTGCTTTAAAGAAATCCCAAGATAAACATGTTTAATCTTGATGAAAATATCTCTATGACCTAACAAACTGCTTCAGAAAATCCTAGGTCAGGAGTTTTAATATAACTTGTGTCATATATAGAAATGCACAGCCACATTAAGAGACTCACCTCTAATGCCTTGTGGACATCCTGGAGGCCAGCAGGGTCTAAGAAACCCCCACAGGTGCTGGCAGCCTTTGCTATGCCCTTCTCAGCTCTTTTTTTGCCCTTGTCTTCTGCTGGAGCTGGCACAACGCTGTCTGGCCCAAACAGAGGCTGAATCAACCCTTGGGCCACAGCATCACACAGCAGCACAAAAAGAACACGGTTCCTGAGAAACACAAACAAAGAATGTTCCCCTCACCACAGATTTGGCTAGGAAAAAACTAAGTGTTCCTTGGGTCACATGTCACATGAGAATGCCAGTGTATTCTAAAATTTGCACAATTATTGTTATGCCCAAGGAGAGTTTGGTCTGTTCTCATGAGCGTTCACTGCTTCTTTCCATAGCCAAAAATAAGAGCAGTGCTTAAATGGTCTCCTCTGCTGTCAGGAGCAACAAAAGAAATAAGCTTCAGATACGTTTCTGAGGATGAATGCACATTTTGTTTTACCTGAACTGAAGGACTTTGTATTCACTTTATTCCACAGAGGGTAGATAAAAAAAATGGGTGGCCTGATGAAAGTCTTTCAGAACGCACAGAATAAGATAAAATGTGTGTGATCATCAGTCTAAAAACATTTCATTTCTAAGAAATGCGGAACAATGTACTGATGAATAGACAGTGTATCAACAAAAACAAAGAAACACACACAAATGCAAAAAACTATTAATTAATTGCTGGTTAAGCAACTCTAACATATAAAACAAATAAAAACAAGAAGCACTCCATCAAGGCAGCTCATTCTCTGAGCAGTATTTACTTTTAAGGGAAAGGTATTGTATGTTATAGACATACAATAGCTCCATAATCATATAGCTCTCTATGTATCAACCTATTGAGCTTGAATAAGTGGTCAGAGGTTTTAAATTGCTACATGTTATTTCCTATGTGTTGACAATACACACCACACATGTAAGAATCATAGTTTATACGTTCTAAGGCTTTTTTTTTAGCCAATTTTAGACCAATAGGTCGTTAAGCTGACCTTAGTGGATGTAAAACAAATTTTAATGGATTGTTAACAAGAACTGAATCTGCACCAAGTTTCATTCAAAATGATTCAAGCTATCGTATTTACAGACAGAATAATACACATTCAAAGGCTACCAAAAAACATAACCACCTTGGGGGAGGTAGAGAATAATCAAAATAAAATGTAAATAATAATGTAAATAAAATGGATGAAAACCAAAATTTGTTTTGTCATTTAGAGGTTGCTCTTATTTGCTCAACACACAATGTATTTACAAAACATATTTATGTGATTTCATCTAACCTTTTTAGTTACACCAGCAAGACATAATATCCTGTGTAATTGCCTCTGTTTCAGCTAAACTACAAAGTGCGAGGAGCTGCAGGTGTCATGTTGATGAGGAAAGATCCAAAGCAAACAGAAAACTAGCTTGGGCTTGCAGGGACTCAAAAAGGCACTATAATAACCAACTAAAAAAAGAGTGCTGCATAATGATAGCATCTCAAAATGGTAAAAGATAAGAACACAGACTGGTATGCAATGACAACAACCTCACACAGACAGAGACAAAGACACAGACTAAGAAGAAACATATGAACTTAATCCAAATCTAAGGGTGCATCGAATAGCTCATTTTTGCAACCACTTATCCTTGAGCTTAGTGGAAAATGTCATGAAGTCAAGGAAAGGTGAGAAGAAGAATTTATAAGACCACAGAAAATGCACTATGCTCTGAGAATCCAGCTGAACATAGAATATACTCACTAAATTAACAATGTGATGTCTCCTGGATGTCTGCTGTGTTGAAACTACCAAATGCATATCTTGGAGCCTATCCCAGCTGCCCTGAAGTAAAACCTAATTTAATGATAATCCTAAGTGCTGGCAAAAACAACAACGGGTATAACTAATGTAGCTCATGACCTTGATTTAGAGAAGTAATGAGTAAGAACTTAACAACTTGATAAGAGGCGGATTTCATCTAGAATGTCATGGATTTTGTTTCATAATGAGTTTTTCTGTGGTGCTTTTACAGTTCAGATTCTTAGGGTGTGTTTTAATTACCTTTATGTTAGATTAGTGAAGCTGTGACACCGCAGGCAGGTAAGGTATAATTTTCAAAAAAAAAAAAAAGCCTACCCAGTGTACCCCGTCTTCTGGAGCATGTCCACCAGACTCTGGAAGGTGGGAAGCAGGCGTGTGTATTCCCTAGCTGCCAGCAAGTGGCTATTGTAATTCCACAGGTAAATGGCTGCATTAGCTACCACCCACGACTCTCCGATCTCTGCTCCGAGCTCCCCTGCCCGCAAGAAGTTGGAGGTGGTGTAGGCACATAGAGCCTGGATCCAGTCCCTGGGTGAGAGAAGCACAGAAATATAGAAGAGAGTGAAAAAGGGATAGAAAAAGTACTCTTTGTGCGTGTTTGTGTGCAGTACAATATTTTCAATTTCATCTTTAAACCTGTTTTAACATGAACACGTTCATCTACTAAAGGAAAATTACTCAATCAAGTTTTTACAGAATTTGCAAATTCTACTTAACAAGGTATTCATCTTATTTCACAGTAACAGCTCGCAGCCTTTGAAATTCTACAATATGCCAGAAGTAGATTTCAGGCAAGTTTCAGGCACAGCACATCAGTACAGTAATTTCAATGGTGAATGTCATGTGTCAAGTCTTGTCAAGTCAATAAAGAAAATAGGCTGCGGTTTTATCTAATACAACGATGGCTGGAATCCAAGAGAGAAGACAAGATGGAAAACACTCTGGAAAAATAGAAAATAAAAAATATCAGATTCTGGATGCACATGTCCATTCATCCAATTTGCCCATTTTCCAGTCCCAAAATATATTAAACAAATGATAAATAATATATACTATATAAAATAATAATATACTATAGTGACCCTGACCACCATAATGCTGATCTCACTATAACAAGCAATGAGGAGTTTCTGATCCTTTGCAACAACTTTGTCTTTAACTACATTACACAAGATATCTGAACCCTTCTTCCATAACATCTGGTTGCTTTAGAAATGTTCCCAGATCAGTTTTGAACTCTTAGTTAACTGAATTAGTAGGTGCAAAGCAGAGTACTCAATTACTGTTTAACTGTAAGAGTGAATGTAACAGTTTAGTTTGCAATTCAATCAATCAGGTACTTAGATGCTTTTTCAAAGAAGCAATCCATTTCTGTTAAATATGATGGTATTTCTCTGTTACTTTTATTTTGATGGAAGAAAAAGAACAAGACAAAAGCTCATGACCTTCCCAATGTTTGTGTTTCCCCCCCAACTCTTTGGCACACAGATGTGTACAAGTGGAATGTTTCCAATACTAGGTCCATGCCAGTGCACATATTAACCTTGGGCTTCAGTCACATAGGCCTAGAGGCCGGTGAGTGGTGGCCTGGCAATCGCATTATAGAAGAAACTGGAACCCTTGTTTTTATTGGGTCAACTAGGAAACTGAGGAATACTTCCTGGTTTCCTGGTTGTGAGAGGTTGCTGGAATGTGAAGTGAAATCAACTCTTTAGCCCCAGCCACACTTCGAGAGCAGTCAGTGATCCCCTGATAACCAGCTAGGGAAAATGTTTATTCCCCAGCTGGTTGGTAAATGGTTGTGGAAGGCATGCTGTCACTAGGTGAAAGTGGTTATGAGGTATATTGTAAAACCTTGCCAATACTTTAGTCGCGAGCACACTCCTGCAGTCTTCTAATTTGCATGGAAGATGCCAAGTAGTTACCAAACACTTTCCAACTGCTCACTAAGCATTTGTGAAACTGTGATGGAAACTGGAAAAGTTGCCCCTTTTGAAATGTGTTGGTTTTAGTGGAAAGTCACAACTTTTTCTTAGAATGCAAATGATCTATCATCTGTGTCTCCCTGTTGTGTAGCGATTTTTCAGCAAAAATTTGCAGACAAGTCTTCCAAGCATGTCTCTAGACCTTAGCTCGCAAGATGGTGGATCGAATGGCTTACAATGTGGAAGTATACTTTGTGCCAGGATCACATTTTGAAGAAGCACCTGCATGCTCAGTACAGCTCCACAACACTGCAACAGTGGTGAGCCCCACTGAAGTGGAGAACAATGTCGGTGCTGCAGCTATGCCATCGCTAACTTGTAATTTTAGCTAAAGTTGTCACTATGATGGAACTTAGTTCCACTGTTGCTACAGAATAGAGTGCACACCCTTGGGACAACATAAACACCGTGTGCAACCTAAATGCAAAGACTGCTTTTTCGGTAAGACAAAAGTACTCTAACCTTAGTTTTAAAAAAGTAAAAAATGTTGTATCAAATTACTTTCATATTCAAGTTATAAAGAACAAGGTACAGTAAACAGCAAAGACACACAAAATCAAAAAATCTGGTGTCCTGATACAGGTGCGTATGTGTATATTGTGTTTTCACCTGTAAATAACCCAGTGTGGATCCTCTTCTGACACGCAAAACCGTTTATCCCGTGGGGGGACAGCAGGGCTATTTAGCTGCACCCCCTCTTCAAGTAGCTCTTGGATAGTCGCCTGAACAAGAAAGAATACATTAATTTCACAAACTATAATATTAAAGATGACTTCCTGTTTTGACAACTTTATAATAAAAAAGAGAAAAACCTCCTGCTGCGGGGATGACAGATTCTTTAAAGGTATTAAAGCTCAGCTATACAGATCAAAGACAAAAAGAAATGACTGGTGAACATTTTATCCAGTGGTGGACAACTCGGTTAAGACAAGAGGAACCAGTCTTCATCATCAGACTGAGAAGAATGTAGCTTTTGAATTAATGAAATCTAATCAAATTTTCAGAAAACATATCCCTGTGTCATAGAACAAAGGTATAAGAAAAGAGGCTACAGCGTGTGTCAGTTTTGGCAAGGTTGTGCCATGGGTGTGGATAGTTCTCTTCATTTTCTTTAAAGTGCTGTCAAGTTAACGTCTCTATAGACTTAATAAAGACTTGGAGCTACACATTTGATGGGAAGCACGTATGCAGAATAAGACAAACTCATGAGACAAGCACAACAGTCTCTGACTCCAACCACTCACCAACAACTTCACAGGCTTGTTAAAACTCCCATAATGCATGTCAACTGCTGCAAGCAGTCTTTGTTTCTAATGGTGTATTTCAAAAGGATGGCGCAGCCTAAAAGAAACAGCTTGATCTAAGATCATCCAAAAAATGAACATGAACACCTTATAACAAAAACATCTGAATTCAAATAAAGTTTAATTCAAAAGCTGGTGGCCAACAAACCAGGAATGGAGCCTTTATAGCCAAACAACTTTCAGTGTGAAGAGTTTGTGTCTGATCTGTATAAGAACATATTCAATAATAAATCTACCATTTTTAATTATCAAAAACAGAAGGACATTAGATGTTACACCAGTCACTGTTCTGAATATACATTACAGTAGGAACATGAAAACCTTCAACTTCAGTTATTACTATATCATTCAAAATATGCTTTCAGATCATGCTGGAATTACATTTTAAGAGAAACCAAGAAACCTCTCAGTGTGTTTACGATACTCACAAAAAAAAAAGTTATGGCACAGAACAGCTATCCTGCACTCATCAGACACTTGAGTAGTTACACTTTGCTAGTACCTGACTGAAGCCCCTTTGGCTTTCAGAACTGCCTTAATTAATTTTTAATTCTCAAGATGGTTGTTTGGGAAAATGCGAGTATATCAGCAGTTCCTGAAATACTCAGAACACTGACACCATTACACATTCAAGTCACTTACATTACCGTTCTACCCCATTCTGTTGCTCAGTTTGGACCGGTCAAAATTTGCATTAATGAGCAGTTGAACAGGTGTACCTAACAAAGTGGACAGTGCATTTCGCTGTGTTTGTTTAATCACAACATTCTTCAGTCTCCTCTTGTTTTATTGACCATTGTGCAAGAAGTTTTTGCTCCACATTTTTTTTATAGTTCTATAATACTTGCCTGTAATGACTAATCAAAAGTGCCAACCTTATAATACTGGAGTTATAAGAAACCTGTTGGAGTGTGTTGGTTACATCTGTAGGAACACAGGAGCTGAAGAGTGGCTGTGTGTATTAGTTAGTAAGAACAAACCTCAGCACTAATGAAGCGAATTTCAGCTAAAAGGCGCAGCAGGTGCACAAAGCTTTGACTTTCACTGGAACCGTGAAGACACTGTGCACAGCTTTCCCCCTCTGAGTAGTTGCGCGCTGGAGAGAATTAGCAAAATATGTTATGTGAATAATCAGTGACAGCTCTCCTGCTCTTTTTGTATTTAGCAATAGCACAAAAACCTAAACTATAGCCATAGGAGTATAAGCCTGACTTCTCATTACTATTCTGTATTCTCAAACTCAGTATTAGAAATATTTCTGTTATTTTAGTGTTACTCTTAAGATCATTCATCATCTTACTGTCAGTCTTTTTCCATCTTCCGTCATCATAAAGCAAACAGAATCGACAAGCAGCTCGGCACACATCCCAAACTTCATGCTTCCTGGCTGTCTTCGCTAATGTTGCCCACAGCCTCACCCTGAAACAGCCACGAAATAAAGATAAATTACAGATAAGTACTTTTTGAAAAGGTTAAGGTTGGGACAAGGGTACAGCTACGTGTTGTATATGATCGAATATTGTTTGTTTGCAGGGTCATGAATAATAAAAATCTGCTTTCAAGTTGTGATGGTTCTGCTGTCTCCTGAGCATTAAGTCTGCCATTACTGACGTGCACATCTCTTTAACGGTAATGACAGGGGCAGACATGAGGAAATCAGCTATGCACTTTGAATAGGGATATGAAATGGAAGGGTGCAGAGTTATAGTCGCACAACAACCTTAACAGCAGAGAGGACCAATAGATCAAACATTCATTAGTATCTAATATTCGGTAAAAGCAAGAAGTAATAAATTCAACAAGCCATAAAAGTCTGATTATACAGGCAATTTTCCAACTGGGTTTCTGGGAAGTGTGACAACTAAAACTAACTGCTGAGAAAACTTTACACTTTACACATGATTTTGCTTACATTCATATACAACAGCACATGCACACAATTAATAGACTTGCATTTGCAAACACGCACATCTCTGTATGATCTGTGCCGCTGCCCTGTTTGTCCAGGTGTCCTTCCACCCTCTGTATGGATGTAGAGTGATGCTGAGCCTTTGCAGCGAGCTGAGCCACTGGTCCAGATCCAAGACCGCCTGCGGGAACTAGACAAATGTTGAAACACTGCATAAGTCGAAAGTAATTAATACCGGAAAAGCTTTTCTATTTTTCCCCCCTTTTTTAGTAATGAAGATTGTAGGTATGAATAAAAGGCATATTCTAATGTACAAATTCTCAGGCTTACATGACTTCAGAAGATCAGCATAGAAATTATGACAAAGCTGCACAACTATCTGTTTTATGCAACATCCACGAAAGCAAAAGGAAACACAACTTAGGGCACTGAAGAGAAAACTGCCTATTTCCATTGCTAACTCTTTCAAACAGGAGCGCTGCTGAGTCCAGTGTAATCAGATTAGATGGCAGCATATTCCAAATTTTTACTGAAATGCATCTGCACCAACACAAATATGGGGCTGAATTATGAATACACTGACTGTGTGTAGAGCGGCGAAATGCGCAAGTGCCGGTGTGCTCACTTTGAAAGTTCAAACACAAACACACACACTTCTCACTGATGAACATCTTAGGAACTATAAAAAAAATTGTGGCACCATGGTGCACTTAATTAATTCTTGTAGTCCCAAGGGTTACTTTATGTGCTGGCTTTGAAGCTCACAACACAATGATTAAGTGGCTTCAACTAGGGCATGCTTAAGGTTCATGGACAAAAACAAGAGGTGCCTCTAGGGACCAAAGCTTTTAACCCGTGCCTGCAGTAGGAGCCCTTTGACAAGCTGTCAGTTTTTCCCCGGGTCATTAGGACTGCTGAATGTTCATTTGATGCTATGAAGCAAGGAGCCTTGAACAAGTGCGAGATCAAAGGCTCCCCCCAAGCTCTGGCCCTTCTGCTCCGTGATTCATTGCACACTGTCGATGTGGCTTTCACTGTTAGCAAAACTAGAACACACTCTCGAAGCAGTTTTTTTTTCTGAGGAATTGCACACCACTGAGCAACAAAAGCTCAATGTGACCCCGGGAAGTATCTCTGAAGACTGTGGGTCAAATTTAAATGCAACACATCAGTGCACATCAGTGTAGGTCTGTGACATTCAATCAGCCTGCATGCAACAACTGCCAACTTTACTTATGACTAAACAATTGCTGCATGAGTTTGCATTCCAGGTGCATTCTACAATTGTAGGAGGGCTCTGTCAGCACAAATCAGTGGGGTTTATCTAAGATCAAGTAGCTCACAAAGACATTCTGCTGTGAAGCATTAGTACATATGTATGTTACAGTTCCAGATATGATTATACAATAATTTATATGGTCTCCTGGTCCTAGGCCATATGACTCACTAACAGAAGTAAGATTGCCACAGTGAACCATTACCATGCATCCATGGCCAATTTAGAATCACCTGTCCATGTTAAACCATGTTAAGTTTAATCTGGATGTTTTGAGAAATAGTACCTGATGCTCACACAGGCACAGGTAGAAAATGCAAACTCCACACAAAAAGCCTGGAGCCATCTTGCTGTGAGATGACAGCACTAGCCACTGTCACATTACTGTACATCACTGTCACATTTCTATGACAGACTAAATAGCAAAGATAGTAGCAGAACTGTAACTTCCAGGTGAAAAAGAAATCCTGTCTAATTTCGGTTTTATTTATGCTCCAAAATAACTGTCCCAAAGGTATAGCAGAACAATATGACTTGCTTCTTCTTCTACGCTAACCTGTCCTTCAAGCATGTATACTGTCATTTTATGAAGTATTAACGGCGTGCGTTATTCCTGGTGTAGATAAAAGAACTTCATTTCATTTGGATGTCTGTTTCAAGAGAACATCTTATTGCAAATCCAACATAAGAAAAAGTCTTAGTTTGGCTTTGTGAAAAGTGAAAGTAAGAAAGAGAATTCTGTACTTTTTGAAGTGTCATCTGCATCCAGGACCATCTGAAAATCATCAGGGGCCAAAAGAAGGCCCACAGCGACCAGGACGGGTCGAAAGTCTGTCTTATCTTGGGTCGGCATGTCTCTTGCCTGAGAAAGACATGGAAGAAGGGAATTAACTTGTAGACTAGACAGACTCTTAAAGTCCTTCAGCAACCACATTCAAGCAAAGCATATATTTTAAAAGTGAACTTATTTGGGCATATTATTAAAGCTCTAACACACCATACCCAGAAAGGTCAGGTATGTTTTAACTCAAAGTTCTTTAGCTTAACTAAAAACTCTTGTTTTCAGCAGCCTACTCTAAATGCGTTTTTGTTTGTCTTGTAATGTTACACAGTACAGATGGGCAAGAAACCTGCTGCATAAGCATAGCAGCTTTATCCTCAGTGCGGGAAGGGGTTTGGTAGAGGGTCTGCCTAAGCTGCAGGAGGCGGAAAGCTGAAGACAGGCGTTCTTGTTGTGTCCCATTGTCCAGCAGCATGGCTTTCTGAAGGTGAGTCAAAGAAGCCTCAAGGCGCCCCTCCTCCTCTTCAGTCACTGCCAGCTCTGAGTGGACTTGACAGCGCAGCTCCAACAACATACTGGAATAGTAACACACAATTAGTATGACTTAATACAGTCATGTGAAAAAGCAAAAGTAAATCCTTTCTAAATTCTGAGGTTCTACATATCAGAATGTAATAAAGTGGCTCTCCGCAGATTTTAAAATATGAAAATACAGGTTCAGATGCACAACAAAAACACATGATATGTTACATTGTGTCATTATTTTTTTTTAACACTAATGAATGAAGATAAAAATTAAGAAGCAGTTTGTAAAAAAACTCAGTACTGCCTTACTCTTTCCTTTCCAAGAATTAAGAGGGTGAGTAGCAGCTAGGTGCTGCTAATCAAATGCACTTGATTAATAAACCATCAGCAAGTGTGAGCACCTTACTAAAAGCAGAAGTTTTATCATTTTGTATGTCTGGAACATTCAGGTGTGTGCTAACAAAATGCCAAAGAGGAAAGGTATCAGGAATGATCTTAAAGCAGCAATTTTTCAGGGTGGGAAGACTTATGAGGCCATTTCTAAACAACTCGAAGTCCATCATTCTACACAAAGCAGCTCACAGCAGCATGGTGATGAGAGGCCATAGGAAGTCCAATGAGAGTGCAGCATGCCAGTGAATGACTTTTGACAGGGTACTAAATATATTAGAGTTACCTAGGCAACTGTAGCCAGGAATTTCCACTAGTGATCAACCATCAGGTCACTAATGTTGTGCAACAGGCGAATTGCTTCCTGCGTGCACATAGCTTTAGCTTTGCAAAGTTGCATGTGAACAAACCAAAACACTTTAGGGATAATATCCTTTGGACAGACCAGCTCGAAGTTGATCTCACCAGAGATGTCTGGTGATTATGCACAGTGCCACAGTTGATGAAAATCAAACAGAACATATCAGAGTAATCACCTCAAACCTCACAACTTTTAAGCACAGTGGAGGAGGGGTGACAATTTAGGCTTCTTTTGCAGTCCCATAATCTGGGCACTTTGGAGTCCCTGAGTCTACCATGTAGAGCAGCGGTCCCCAACCCCCGGGCCACGGACCGGTACCGGTCCGTGAGTCATTTGGTACCGGGCCGCGAGAGTTGAGACTCGGGTGTGAAATGTATGGTTTTCAGGGTTTTGATCGGTTTTTAGCGTTATTTTGTTATCGTTTTTTTTCGTTAACTCGGTTTTCCTGGGTCTTTTCACGTGTGTTATGAATAAATCTTCTTTTTTTCGGTACCGGTACTAGTTTTATTTTGTTGTATTTATCCGCGACACCTTAAAGGCCGGTCCGTGGCGCAAAAAAGGTTGGGGACCGCTGATGTAGAGGGAGGGTCAAATGTGACACCATCTGTCCAGTAACTAAAGCTTAGACCACACTGGGTCATGCAACAGGACAGTGATCCTAAGCACACCAACCACCCAACAGAATGACTGAAAAAGAAAAGAATAAAGGTGCTGCAATGACCCAGTCATGACCCAATTCCAGAGCTCAACCCAAATGAAATACTGTGGCAGGACCTTAAGAGAGGTGTGCATTTATTTATAATTTAAGGCCTTTTTATTATTATGTAATCTTAGAACTGGCAGATTGTGTACTTTTTTATCACCAGTATATATTGTGGAAGTAAGGAAATGTATAGGTCTGTGTAAACTGTGTGTGATTATTATTCTGAGCAAAGAATGACTTTCTCATATCAAATCATGGCTAGACTGGAAGTTTCTAAGAGGGCAACACTCAGCTAAACATATTCAGTGAAACATGAGTACAATAACGAAAAGCAGCCCGAAAAGCTCCAGGACATGCACACAAGGCCACGATGATTATGTAAAAAGATGAAAACCTTTGTGTCTCTTCCAGTGCCTGAGCGACCCTGAGCAGAGGTGTCTTGATGCATTTTCTGAGGTTGTGCTGCAAGAGGGGCAGGCACAAGTTCCACTGGGTAGCGCACACTGCCTGCACAGCCTGAGGGCCCCCCTCCCTCACTGCAGTCTGCAGCCACTGATCCAGCTTGCCTATCTCTTTCAGCCGGGCCTGTGGGGTAACAACTACAGATTGAGAATCTCTCCTGTCGCAACGACGGCACAACACTTCCATCACTTGGCAAGCAAATTTGGATTAAAAAGGGCTGAATATGTTGTATGTGCCAGTTCTTAAATGTGACAGTTTTCACAGCAGTGTATAATGAGATTACATGATCCTACTTTCCAACATCATTTTTTCTCATTACAGGGGAAAAAACTGCAGAACTTATATTAGTTTGAATATTATAATTCAAAATCTTGACTTGCAGTTAGTCAGAGATACCTATTCAAGTCAGATCTCTGAATTTAATGACAATAAGCAAGCCATTTTACTGTAAAAAAATTATTAAATGAAGCATCTGCTAATGGATCTGCTGCTTTCACTCTAACATGAGGCTAAAACATATGGGTGATAATTCAAACATATGGCCAAGCACCTCTACACTAGCTTTGGAATAGTCATTCATCTTCACTTCTTTCTTCAGGAGGTTGATTTCACCTTGGACACATTCCATTACTAAGCGTTGGCTAACACTCTAGAAAGACAAAAAAAAACACATGTGAGGTCAGGAATCAGAGGATGGGCTGAAAAATGTACAAATTTGTATCACCAGATTTTATACGGCAGAAGATTCTCCATATGCAGCATCACTAATTATGTTGTCATTCCACATAATTCACTCAGGAGAAGAAAAAAACATACAAAGCATAAAAAAGAGATTGTATAAGTGAAATGTAGGGTCTATAAAAAAATCATCTGATTTCAAAAGGTTAGAATTTTTAAACTTAAAAAAAAATTATCATTTTGAATGAACACAGAAGCTTGTGGTAAATTCTAAAATATATGGCTAAAGGTAAAGTTTTACATATAAAACTTGTACAGTGCTCACAAATGCTCAGTGTGTCTTACTTTTGTAAGCATGTCTAGAGTCACTGCACGAATCTGCTCTTTCTGACAGTAGGTTTTTCAGTCACTGCTGGTGAACGGCTGCGGAATTAAATGCACCCTGATACACCCTGTATGTTCTATATTGCTCAAAGAAAAATGCAGCATCTCTGTAGCTTTTATTAATAAGCCAGATATTCCCAAAGTCTGGGCGTGGCCTCCTGGTATATCAGAAAAAGTTTACAACAACTACATTTTAAAAATGAAGACAGTGAGATTTTAAATAATGTCAGCAAATGAATGAAGAAGCGCTTCATTTTGGGCTCATCTGATGATAAGACTTGCCACCACAGATTCAGATTTGGGCAAAAGAAAAAGTTCACATTTCTAAATAGGCAGTGACAGACTTACAGTAACTTTGGGAATGCTAAGTTACTGTAAGTCAAACGCAATTAATCACATGTATTGTCAAGGGCCTGTTTTTATTCCTGACCTTTACTAGAATAGCTTTGCATGATTCACAGCTCAAAATAATCCTTATTTATCCAGTGCTTGCCCATCAATTTGTCCTCTGTCTGAGACAAACTGCTTTAGTTCATTACTCCCTTATTTCTTCTGATTGGCGGCTCCTTATAAACAGAAGGTTTAAACAGTACGGGGATACTGCTACTGTGGTCACAAAAATTAGGAATATGTGCTCTCACTGACATCACAGGGAGCCAAGAGTAGAAACAGCAGAGCAGTGAGAGCAGTCTGAAGCCTTAGTCCCGGTTTAAAGCGATTAACTGTACGTATGCTAACCTCATTATTTAAACGTTACATAAGCGCACTCACCATTGTACCTATGACAAAAAATAACGAAAGGCATAATAGGTCACAGTTAATGTCAAACCCCATGCATAAATTTGCATATTTGTAAATTGTGTGCAGTTACATCTTCTGCCCCTACTGCCCGAGGTTTCAAGAGAATATCGGACACTCACAGCTTCTCCCGACGACTTTAGCTCTTTCAGACAGTCGGCAGCTACTTTCTGATGCTTCACTTGCAAGGCCAGCATAGCCAACTCCAGGAGGAAGGCAACTCTGCAAATCCCAGATAAAACATAATTTATACAATTCACAATCCTTTAGTACAGTAATCTGAGACATGTACTGCCCCTGGGATAGCCATGTGTGGGTTTATGGTAGAGAGAGGTTTAGGAAGAGAACAGGGAGCAATAAAAGGTAATCTCGCAGGAGATTTGATCAGGACACTTTAGGTCACAGACCTGTCAGATGGCTGGATGGGTGTTGAGCTCTGAAGAGGACTGGAGTTCAGAGGCATAGCAGGCTCTTTGCTACAGTCTACCAAGAGATGGAAAATCTCCTCAAGCCTAGTAGAATTCTCTTTTGTCAGCATGTCCTTGTTAAGTCCTCCCAACCTGCTACAACATCAGGAAAACTCTCTTTACATTAATGTACATGCATGTGAGCATCCAGAATTAAACTGATACTTTCATTTGCCCTTTAACAGACTCACACAAAACAGTGCATAAACCTTAGGCTAAATAACCTATATGGTGCTGACGGCAGCTGAGTCTGACTTAGTCATGCTGTCACACTGAAATGAGGAGCCATAAGGAGCTGTGACATGTCGAGTACATGCCTGCAGAAATGGGCTGGGGGATGGGACTGTACAAGAATACGCCACACCAGAAGACATGGTACTGTACTACAAATGTGTTCAGGCCAGCAGAAAAACATGGCCACCACAGGATGCGCTGAGAGCCAATGGATAATGGACCCGCTGACCTATGTCTCCCAGTTTTTAAATGTATCTGGAGGCATAAAATTTTTAATATAAAAAAACCCCACAACAAAATCCTCACTCTAAGCGCTACATCTTAAGATAACATTGCAAAGAATAAAATAAAGACATACGCAGGTTAGAAACGGGGAATCCTAGATTTAAAATTTTTAGACCTTTAAACAAGGTCATAACTGATCAGGTTTAGGACTCAACCTGCCTCTATTGTTAGCATACCGTAGAAGCATTCTAAAAACAATAAACATGCAGTCAATCAGAAAAGCCTGCTTTCAAACAGTTTAATCTCCAAAGCAAGCATTTCTGGAGTAGATCAAGTGCTTCTTTTTGGTGACACCGTACATCTTGTTTTTCCTAGCGACAGATAAAAATGCGAAGGACTTTCATCCTGACAGCACAAAAACGACGCTTTCAGCAAAACAAACCCTCCAGCAACGTCCAAGCAGAAAAAAAAGCAAACATTTATATGAATGTAACTCAGAAACTTACTTTTTTAATTCCTGCATTTTGTAAATGACTGCTAACGTAGTGCATTCCCTGCTTGTTTCCAGGAGGACATCACTGTCTGACAGCTGGTGTCGCACCTAAGAAGAGTGAAGTCGGAAGTTATGCTTTATTATCAGGTTATGACAGGGCTGAATTTTATGATTAATGTCAACATCAAGGAGTTTAGTGAGCTATTGTTATGCATGTAGTGCAAATAAGACTCCTAAAGACATCTGAATTGTGTATTTTCATATTATAAGACTTGTATAAAAATACAATTAAAGTTTAAATAGCATTCCTTCTGAGGTCTGATACATGGCAATCAAATTCTTAATGCCCCCAAGGGTGATTCAGAAGCTCAACCAGGAAACATGAGCCAATCATGTTGCTGTGTTGAGTAGGTATCAACACACTTATTGTTTTTTTTGTGTTACTGCATCTATAATGTCTACTCTAATTAATGCTTTGTTAATTGCTCTGTCGGGACAAGCCAGAGAACTGGACACGCTAATGAAGCCATTGTGTAGTGTTGAATTGGACACGCACAGGAGAAGTACAGCTCTGAACTTTATTTGGGGCAATGTCACAAACCTTTAAGGTAGTTTTACAGCACTTAATAAATTTATTACACCACTTCTGTGTAGATATATCAATATCTACTTAAAAAGTATCCACCTAAAAAGTAGATATTGAGGATATATTTAGTTATTACTGGATGTATAAGCAACCAAAAACTGCCATGAAAGCAACATGCTGTGTTTACCAATAAAGTAAAGAGTCCTGGATAAAGTTTTGGAGTATGCGACTTGATGAATTCTTCTGTAACTTTTGCAAAACTTGTTGCATCCTCAACCTTCTTCGAGTCCTCAAGACATTTGATCAGGTGCCTGAGCAGAAACAGAGACAGAGAGCAAACATGTGGGCATGTGTCACAAGGCGACCTTTACAGTCTCCAAAGTGCTACTAGCCAAGTGCTCAGTTTTTCTATGCTACTGAACATTTAATGTAATTAATATGCCAATAATCAAATAACAGCCTTTCTTTTCTGAAGCTTGTCATGTTCACACTTGTGTGGCATGAGCTATCTGATATTACTGTGCTGGTGTTGTTACTACAACATAATTCATGTTATTCAAGGACTATCTAAGGGAAAAAGACAGCAGTGGGTGAAGGTGCCTTTAGGGCGTTCTGGCAGAAAAGCTTTCTGACAAAAACACTCTAAAGTAGAAAGGCTTTCAGAAGTCAGGGCTACAAAGTGAGTGTATACCTTCTCCCTCACAGAGAATTATGACCTTGTTTTCTGCTTGGCCATCACCTAAGGATTTACATCCCTGATAAGCAGGAGTCCCACTATCTGTTTGACGTCTCCCATTACAATGGCCTCACTGTGTTAACATTCCACATGCATGCAAACTAGTGACAGGAGTGCTCTTACTATAGTAAAGTAGAAAGTGATATTACTATAACTAATGTGATATGATTAAATATGTGATTAATACATGAGAGAAGAAATTTGCCTCCACAAAGCACAACAGGATTAGTTGCAAAAATCTCTGAGTTCCCACCTCACACACAGTCTGGTCATCATGCTCCCTTTGTAAGTGCCAACAGTACTTTTTTTCCACACCAAAACCCAGTTTGCACTGGTGCAACGCATTAGTAAATCTGGACTAATGAGTCTTTAACTTATACAAATCAAACCATATATGGGTAAATGCAATGCATACAGTTGTGATGGAACATTTCACAACCAATGATAAATTGGACATATTTTTCTTATTCTTATAACAGATGTAATGTAGCACGTCACGTTAATCTCATTATATCTGTCACTGACCCATCATTATATATATGAATGATACATTTTTTTCCTCTGATCAAAGATAAAACTAATATTTTTTTGAAAAATGATTAAACAGCTTAGAATAAAACAGATACTTGACTCTATAGAAGAAAAAAAGCAGCCCATTAACTGAGGCTACATGAAGCTGTGGTCATAAATAAACTGCTGGTTAATAAGCTCAGTTCATTATCTCTATGAATTTTCAATGAGTATGAACCAAAATCACAACTGGACATATTAATGAGGTCTAAGTAAGAGAGCACGGCGCGGTCACTTGCATCATGAGTTCAGCCCTCCAGATGTGGTCGTGGTCTGCCACCTCCTCCAGACTCTGCACCACCTGCCTGAGAGAGGGCACCAGGTGGAGGCTCCGCCCCGGCTGCAGGAGAGGTTGCACTGTCTGGAAGTACAGCACCGAGGCATTGAACACCATAAAGTGAAGTCTGTAAGGCACAAACCAAATGCAGAAGAACGTAAACACCGAGCAATGAATTATTTATGTGATACACATGCAAGCCATTTTATCTCTTAGTACGACTCAATTCAAACCAAGTGTCAGCTCTCTATGAGGAAGTCCTGTGAATTCCAAATGTGTGTGGATTAACAATCGACCAATGAGCCACAGGAGAGCGGCCCGCTGAATCTTTTCGATGTGAAATAAGTGGAATTTATGAATTTAAGCTGTAGTTTTAAAGAAAACTCTGTGAAGAGACTGTTTGAGCGCTGCTAATTTATTCATCAGAGAGTGTGCTGTGCATTAGCGTGGGCTGCTTGAATTAGATATGTATTCCCTTTGGTGTTAATTGGAATTCCTCATTGAGCCTTTTTATTGACAGGTTATGAGTTCATTAGCAAAGAAAACCAGTGCTCATTGCTTACAAAGGCTAACCGAGTACCTCCAAACGCATCCATCAAAGCGAATAACAAGGGAACGCATCTGTCACAATTTCTATTATTGCATCGATATGTGCATCACCCGTTTCACCCTGCTCACAGATGCATCCAGTCAGCTGTTAAAATTGAGATGAAAACACATTGAAAACGTTCCGCTTGTGAATAAGGGGTCGGGGTGAAGCATGAAAAATCGTGTTATATTTGATTCTTCTTCGTAGCATATTTCTGCGCATCAGACAGAGCCTAACCTATCACAGCTAAACAACATTCCCTGGTGAGAATGTCTGGCTTTCATTACGTGTTTTACCAGCGCACCTTACCGCTGTGGCAGCAACTGCCAAATAATATCAGAGATGATCAACTGTACGCAACAGAAAATGGTCATCCATCTTTCTCGACACTATAACAACAAAGCCGAGCATACTCGAGGTTGCATACCTTGGTTCTTGCTTTGAAATCTCAATTGCTTTCAGAAAATACACCACAGCCTCCTCAAAGTCCTCCTAAAATAGAAAATGATGCAAAAAGGGGACATGAGAACTTGTCAGAACATAGAAAGCATAAAAACAATGACAAACAGTTTAGCAAAAAAAACCTTTAAGCTGCACTCAAATGTAGCAAAGGCCAATATTTGTTTGAGACCGAAGAAGCATGGTAAAACCGCTGGAGTTTGTTTGCAAAGCTGCTGCATGTTTTTAGTGCAAATGAGTACAGTATGCCGCTACAGTAATTGCATGTGTATATATCTCTGGGGCGCAGAAACACACACACACACACACACACACACGCACACGCACACACACACACACACACACACACACACACACACACAACACCCTTGAGGGGATGTGTCCAATTTACTGTCCTCACCACACTCCCAGTGGCCGGCGGAGACTTCAGCTGGCCCTGGCAGAGGTAGGCTCGACACAGAAATTGATTAGCCAGCGGATTCCCTTCAAAGTACATCTTTAGACACGCTGCGCTTATCTCCAAACAGCCCAGCTGAAAACACAGAGACAGAGCGGCACAAAGGCCAGAGAGAAAAAGAAAAAAAATTCAGCCTCATCTGCAGTTAGATCGTGTAACCGGCAATTTTCCTTGTATGATGCATTATTAAAAACTATTGCGAAAGGGCTTAATGTATGGGGAGGTGCACATTTATTTTATGCACGACAAATTAATTCCATGCTGTTTTACAAACTGCCTCCTGTTAATTGTAAAATTAATTCAAACTCAGCAGCTTTATACTCAGTGATGTGCAGCACTATCGTGGAAGATGATCATGCAGCAGAAATTTTTGTTCTGCAAGCTTTTATATGTGTTGTGAAGAACAATAAGTCAGGCTGGAAGATCACTGAATAAGTAAAACCTGACAGTAATGAGCAATGGATTAGTATGTTAGCAAATGTCTTAATACAACAAGAATATTTATGCTTCTCTGGAAAATTGAAGAATACGGCAACGGAACTGTACTGTGGATGAAGACTAATTCAGCATTCACTGACACTTAAGTCTTCAGGCTAAGCTGCATTTTCACAGGGAACTTGCTGCGTGATATAAAGGAGAGAGAACAAATCACATTATGGAATATCCCTGTGTTTCATTATACAAATATGTTTCCCTTGCCTTAGGACAGCTCAGCCTGTATTAGTGAATATTCATTACTATTCCCTACTGGGAAAATAGCTCGATTAGAAGAACTAAAGTTACTGCACGAAAACAGTGACATAATGAAATGAGTCCTCCAGTAGGGAGGTCCTGCCGGCTTTTTTATTACCTTGATTTTTCTATATCAATACCTGTAGATACCATCAGCAACAAAGCACTGATGTTAATCAACAAACAACCCATCCAAATGTCTAGTACCTGCTTTATTTTGAAGCTTTAATAATTCAGGAGCTTTCACAGATGTAGCAGGCATTTACTTATAAAATGTAAGCTCCACATCTTCACAGTCAGATGCCAATCTTTTGTTCTAGGAGGCTGCTTGAAGCACCATGTCTTATGCCACAACTCAGCAGTCAGGAGCTTCTCACATCATAAAAAACACTTCTCACAGCAGTTGGAAAGCAAGGTTGCAGGCACCTTCAGAGGATGTGTGTTCTCATTATAGTCTTTCAAACAAAGAAATTCAGCCTGTCTGAGTCTGATGCTGACTGTAGGTTAATACACACACATCTAAATTTGATGTATTCACTGATCTACCAACATAAACCTGGTGAGATTTTAAGTGATATGTGCGTGCGAACAACCTGACATAGTAGTGGTGGATAAGGCCGAATGATAGATGTGGCTATACCAGGTGATAGAAACATCAGGAAGAAATAAAATGAGAAGCTCAAGAGGGATGAGAGAAGCTAGAGAAGATGTGGAAGGTTAATGCACCAGTTGTCCTTGTGGCAATTGGAGCACTTGGTACAGTGACTCCCCCAAAACTGGGTGAGTGGCTCCAACAGATACCAGCAGCGACAACTGAGATTTGAAGGATAGAGGACCATTATATATTAGTAGTAATAATAGTATTTTGCATTTTGATTCAACTCGATAACCCATACTCAGTAAAATACTTTTTTTTTTTAATTTTGAGAGAGGAACTAGAATGGAAACACATATAACGGAAACAAACAACAATGGCACATAACATTTTTTTGTTATGTGCCATGTTTTCATCACATTTAGAAGAAGTAATGGTAGTCTGCAAAGTCATTTTAAGGTAATTTTGCCCCCTCCTGTAGCTTTTAGCCTTTCATCTAAAAATACAGATGTGTGTGCAGAAAGTCCAGGGATTCATAAATTAAAATAAATACACCTATCTACAATATACGTTACGAACAATAGCTACAAACATAGCCTGTTATGAGACAACTTGGTACTCTCTGATTCTCCAGTTAGGAAATAAACAAGAAGAGTAATATAATTCAGACTAATTTAGCATACACTAAAGCATAAAAATTTAATACTCAGTACCCAATTGATAAAATAAGATTAGCACTGCAACCTTTTTTTTCTTTTGTTTATTTCCAACTCATCACCTCGACCCTGGCGGCAAAACGATCATCAAGTGAATTCTTCATCAACAGCTTCGACAGTAACTCCTCGTCCTCTCTCACCTGTAGCCCAGCTTCGGCGCACAGGACGCACCACTCCGGATCAATGCGTGGAGTTCGTCCGCCGGTTCCAACTACTGCTGCCCCCTTGATTAAATCGTAGGCTGTCCACAGAGCTCCACAGTCTGCATGTACGAAATAAACACAGTAAGCTTGTTTTCACAACTCTTCATTTACTTAACTGACTGCGCGACAAACCTTTGTTCTCTTTAGCCTTGGCTAGATGCTGGCGAATATCTAAGTCCATTTCAAAGCGTTACTTAGCTAACGTTAAACTAATGACAATTTACTTCTTTTTATTTCATGTCCCATTTAGCTACTACTTTCTTGCATACAGAGCAACCCATCGAAAATAGCAAATACTTTCTTGAATTGTAGTAGCCAACAGTCAGTGCTTTTAGTTTGGGAGTGTTACTAAGCAACCGGGCTTGAACTACGGTGTACGGATGGGACAAAAAGGCTGGCTTTGGCAGCGCGGTCATTAACACGCCACCTCAGTTAGCAGCACTAACTTGACTTTCACTAGATTCTGTGAGCGAAATGCAGAACTGGCAGCCTACAAAATATAAAGCAGACACTCTCAGTTAACTGGACTTCTCCACCAGTGGTATTGATGCTTTTTGAAGCACTTTAATGACATTACCTAATAAAAAGCCCAAGAATGTGCTTCAGTTTTGGTGACTACAACCCCGCCCCCCGCCCCTCCAAAAAGGCAAAAAACAAAACAGGGGAGTGCCAAAAAACAACAACAAAAAACGGTAGCCGTTTGGTTGGTTCCAAAAACCATTACTTGTTAAAATAATCACTTTTGGAGACACAGCACATTTATATCCTTTTACAAAACACAATTTTGGCCTCCATGGATAGTTTAGGTCTCACCTTTGGTGACTGGAGTCAATGAAGATGCAACACAGTCTGTGCTGTTGGTGTTTTATGGAGCATTTGATGCAATTATCTGACTATTATATGGTACAACCCATTCACAATTCATTTATTAATACTAAAGCATGTGCTTCAGTAATCTAGTATTTCACGAGTCTGTTATTTAGTACTAATTATCACATATTTGTGTGTGTGCATTGTACTAGTGTAGCTTGTAGATGCAGTTTGGTAGGGGTAGCAACCTAGCACCTTACGCTTCAATCTAAAATGGTCACGTAGGACTCCAAAAATCCAAAATGTCAGCGGCCAAAATATCAGTACTGAAGCTTTAAAATAACTGCAAAACCAGTGGTGGATTTCATGACTACAGTGGTCCATCTTTTATACTGCCTATGGTTACAGCACGACTTAGCAGTTATCTGGTACATCTATTGTGCATTTTCTACTCTGACTGAGCACGCAAGCACTCTCTGCTACAAGCCTGATCACACCCACACATTCATATAAGAGTTTTAATTGTTCTTCTGTGTTTGTTTTATTGTTCCTTTTTGTGTTTTGGCATGTTAGCCAAGCGACTCTAAAAAGAGAGCTTTTTAACCTGAATGAGATTTCTATTTGGCTAATTCCTAAAATTATCTGTATCTGTGCAGTGCACTTTGCTAACCAAGCTTGCTAACATTAGATGATTGTAATAACTAAGACCTCCACATTCTTGTCCAAATATGGTCATTTATAGCTACAAAAAACCCCAACAAACAAAAGAAAAAAAAACCTAAATATGTCACATTGGCTATATTACTAATATTATGATAAAATATTATGATGAGTGTGAGTTCACGAACCAGTGCCTATATCCATCTTTTATTTACAGTTTGGTAAAAACCTTAGCCTGCAGGCTTTACTGGCACGGTGCATATTTTCACAATACATTTTTATTACTTCAAAAGGTATGAATAAAAATGAAAAGATGGTACATAACAAAAGCAAAATAACATCTCTCCCTCCCGCCGTTATGAACACACACACATACACACACGCAGGGGTACAAAAAGCCCTTCTTTACTTCAAAGTGCATCATTATAGAAATCAGGTTGCTTAGTGTGCAAATATAATTTACTTGGTCAAACCACATACTGCAGCAGATGTGACAGGGGACAAAGTCGAGAGGGAAGGCAAACGGCTGTGGCTGTACTTTCAGTACATACTTAGGATTCCGGGTTTGAGGTTTAATTGACAGAAGTATGTATTACCTGCCAGCAGTTCAAAGCAGCATAGATAGCTCCTTGGTGGCCCTCAAGCAAATTTGTTAAGCAGTTCATCATGGGGATCTGTCTTAAAATACACACAAAGCTTCTGGAATGGCTTTAAGTGTGAAATATATAATTATTTTCTGGAAGAGATTTTTCCTCTGTCACTTGACCTACTTAATGGTTTGAGTTGGCACTTCTATTTGTTGGTTAAAATTTCACAACTGTCATGCCACAGTTCTGTTGCTTGTGACTTTATGTTTTATACTTTTGGTCTATGACTGAGTAGCAGAGAGAGAATTATCTATAGACTGGACACTTCAGAGGTGAAAATGGAGAAGAGATGAAAATCTCTGGGTCTCATAAAGACTTGGTAGGGTCTTAAATGTAAGAATTTTTATGCAAGAACCTTATATTAGGTCACCAAATGCAAATATCAGTTAGACAACCATCAATTTTTTCATGACAGCTATACTACAAGTAGGTTTTAAAAACTGAATTAAAAATGTATTACTAATCTTATACGCTCCTTTATTTTATGTCATATATACACTGTTAAAGTGGTGGGTATTTATTTTCATCATGGTTAAAGTTTGAAACAATGAGGTCAGGTTATGTACAGTAGAGGAAGAAAGTGTTTGATCCCCTGCTGAATTTGTAAGTTTATTGTTAGGTTTATTGTTATTTATAAGAAATTATTGGTAGTTTCATCTTATGGAGAGAGACAAATATAAACCAAAATATATCCAAGCTTGCAAATTAAGCAGGGGATCAAATAATTAGTTCTTCGACTGTAAAAGTCTGTAAACCAAAGTCTCAGTGCTCCTGACTCCCCATTTGAAGCAATTTATTTCTATGCTTTCCACTGGTTGATGTAATTGAGTGCAGATATCACTAGCACAATCAAGTTGTGCCGAAAACAGGAGGCCACTTGTTGTTCAGACAGCCAATCAGTAAAAGGCAAGGAGCTTGTTCCAGAGGACTGTGCCAGAGGATGAACTGAGGGCTCTACCAAGAGTTGAACAATAAAAATATGAAGTTTTAAGTGGATATAATAGGGCTGCCTTTAAAAGAATGCATTTGTTTTGTGTAAGTGATATTTTCAGTTCCTGCACACCGGCAGTAACAAGGCAATCTGGCCAACACAGTTGGTGCTTTATGGTGATGAATAGCCTCAAATAATGCAAAATGTGTGAGCATTTAATCCACAATGCAGCTACAATACACCTGTCCTGCTGTACACAGTTAACAAATACAAGATATTGTCATTGTAATCATTTAACACTGAGCCAACATACGTCTGGTTGGGGGGAACCCCTAATAAAAGTCCAGAAACTTGGAACAAGGCCTCAATATTTAATGTCATTGCAGGAAATGGAAATAACCTACCCCTAACCGACTCCCGAGAGCTTTTTAAAAGAAGAGTAATATAACAGTTTAAAAAAATGAACGTTCCAATATTCTGGGGGAAAAAAAAAACCCAGGGCATTTTCACAGTGAACGCAATATCTGGCTTTAATTTACTGTCATTGAGGCTGCTTTAGGAATTGTTCATATTCACAAAGAACCATCTTGGACTACATAAAAAGAAAAGCCTGGACTTTTTTTAAGCAAAATTTAATTTAAGCCATGGAAGAACGAGTTGAAATCCAATCCAGCGAATAAACGAAAAGCTCCAGTCAGGGTGCAGTAGCTGATTTTACTTCCATTCAGCTTCTGTTTACACCCCATCATGAATATTATTTTGCCAAAGCACGGCATGTTTGCATCGCGGTCTTTTGTAAACCGAGAAAGGAAATTGAAATGCCATTAAGAGATGATCCATGAGTAGCGAGTTATCTTTGGACCGGTGCACAGACACCAGCCACATTTAATGAGGATATAACCGCATGACACAATCTTGTCAGCTGCACTGATGCACACCAAGGTGGAGAACAAAGATAAACAATGAAGCACCAGTAGAGAAATTAATCGTCGGCATTTCTTGAACATGAATAGGAGGGAAAAAACAAACAAACAAACAGAAAAGGCTGTAGCTCCTATTTTTCACACCAGGAGGCTCATTGTAAGCATGAATTCAGATAAACAAGATGAGTCAAAAGTGATTTGTTAGCTGTTTATAATTTATTATTTTATTTTAAATGCTTGGAAGTCATAATGAGGAAAGCAAGGGGGGAAAAGAGCACACCAGTGAGGTCCATCCAGGTTCACAGCTGCTAGCTGATATCTCACACTCCAAAGAAAACTCTACTCTGCTCAGTGTTTTGACAGAATACATTTAGCTTGACATACTTTAATCAAAGCTTAAACCTCTGAGAGTGGGTGTGTTTTTATTAGCAAGTATTTACATATGAAATCTTCCATAAACACGCCGGTTGCCATGAAGATGCACACACGTGCGGCTCATCTTGCTCATTCAAAATAAATCAAAGCCATTGTGTGCAGTGCCCTTCTTTGCATTATGTAGACCCCCCCGGATGGGTTAACTTTGAACATCTCTGAAAATCTCCCACAACACTAGCATATCCTTAAGATGTTTAATCAGCGGGATCCAATAAAATATTGATCAAGTCTCAAATTATTATCAATAATTAAACATTTTGCACATGTGAAACCCACATGCACAAGAATAGTAGCAGCCACACAGCATTTACATCACGGCAAGTTATAGTGTACAGACTGCATGTTTCTCCAAGTCCTGCTGTACTTTACTATTTGGATTTATATAGAAGTTAAATAATACGTTAGAATTAATGTATGATGGTAAAAAGAGATGCTTCTAACTGCATGCTAAAGCAAGACTGGGGCAAAGCATACTGCAATAGAGCGCAATACTTCCAAAAGATGTCTTTATTAAAAATATTTCACACAATCACACGAGAAACAACTTTGGTGTGAATGCCTTCAATATTTAATCAGCAAGATGTGTCTTTGATTTGTGTATTAAAATCATCTGCAACTTTTGCTAAAATTTATATTGGTGCCAACTGGAACTGTTGCCGTGGTCCGTGTACTGTTGCCCTGCACACCGCATTAACAAAAACACTTGACAATTTCAAACCAGATATAAACACAACAGTGCTTCGAGCAAGACACAGTAGTGATGACCAATGTTTATTATGTTCAGCGTCATAGTTCAGTGCGTTAGATTGTTGACATTTGCTAAATACTATTTATAGAACGTTGTATGTACATAACCTCATCCGGCTTGGGAGCTACATTTCTACTGCTGCTATGTTGCAACAGGGTTCTACCTATCTGAATTATTAGTGTTGTGCAGTTTGTGCGTGAACTGAGCAGCAGGGAACAGCATTTCACAGGGAAGAAATGGTTTCTCAAACAGCAGTTTGGAGACAGGCTGGATGAAAACTGTCTTCTTGTTTTGCAAGGTTCTGAATGTGAGGTTAGTGAGAGAGTAAGTAATAATGTTGAGCATGATTGGAGGAAAAGTGTTTTTTGATATCTAACAGGTGATACTTTGGTTTTTATAAAAGTCACATTTTATTTGTCGAGGGTTGTGTTATGTTACAAAACTACAAAACTGGTTTATCTGAATGTGAAACTGGTTACAACTTTACACGGCTCAGCGAAACTCAGAATTGTAAAGCATGTCAAAATGGGGATTTTTGAACTTCACCAGCTGCTCATTATTGCTTTTTGTTAAAAAATGAACTAAATGATGTAATGAAAGCAACTGTGTTAGGTTTTATTGTCTTACTGTTTCTATGGAAACTGAGAGATAGAGCGAGTATGTTGGTACAAAAGCCTGCAATCAATTTGAATCAATTCAATTTTAATTTAATTAATGTGTCCATTACCAGTTTTTTAAGCTTTGAATCAGACCTGTGTTAACATCCAGAAATGGATAAGGAGCATCACGGCAGCATATCTGGATCCGTAATAAGTGCACTTGGGCATTTATCTGCATGTTAGCATTTGTGATTAGTAGCGAGCATTTAGTGCTTCAGTGGTTGATGGGATTTATTTTAGATCTCTGTGGTCATTTATTTCATATCGGCTCATGCAGCTGGTTCAAAATTTTACTCACAAATGTGTATCCATCTCTGTAGGAAAACTTGGGCATGATTCTCTTGAAAGTAGGCATATTGTTTAATGGGAATTCATCCAGTAGTTATCAAGATATTTTACTAAGAGCAAAAAAAGTTAACCTGCTGAGCACTCAGTCAGAGGATGATCAAAGTCAGCTGGCTTTATTTGTGGACAGTGAATATTTGTACTGAATTCATGACAGTCTAATACATGTTGGAATGAGTGAATGTTGACTAAAATGCTGGTTTTGACAAACCAACAGATTCTAATCTGGCTAAAACATACACAAGCCTTCATCCCGCACATGTATATCCACAGACTGATACCCACAAGTCTTTTCTGCTGCAGTGAGTTGTCTGCAAATAATCAGCAAGACCTCCTACATGTAAGATATAACTCAATGTGCACAGAATTTTAAGCAGACGTAGGTGTAATTTAAACGAATGCATCCAAAATTCTCTGTGTATTTGCTGAGCAAGCCCACAGTGATCTGGGTATAATTACTTTCTTATGCACCAAAGCCTTCTTTTTTAATGCATACAGTAGGAAGAATCATAGATTGAATAATAACCCCCGGGCTAAATTCTAAACACTTCTCAAGTGCCCATTTGAAAGCTGTTCTGGCGGTTAATCAATTGGTTATTAATGTAAACTCAAGTGGTGTCCAAACAAAAATGTATTTAACGACTACATTATGTTCTTTTGATGTCTCGTGTCTTTCATACATCAGTGTATATCAGTGTTCATTTCCCTTTCGCAGTGAGGTTTTCTATTAGACAGGGGTAATTAGCTGTGTGAATCATGCCGTGGAAGCATTTGCATCCATTTGTTACACCTCAAAGGAGTTTTGGCGCAGAATACGAGTCTGCTCCGGTACTACTGAGTCACGATGAGCAATAAATCATTTACAGGTTCTTTGTTTTAACATTTGATCCCCTCAACAGATTAGTATTTTTTAGTATCTTCTCTAAATGTGTACCCAGGAGATTGTCTGTACTGTACTCTTCGAGTGTCCTAGTTTATGCATAAAAGACATACACACTTTTAGGATGACTTCCTGATCTGCTAGCTTAAACAGTTTAACATTTGAAAATAATCTGGCCTGTCAGAGCCGGACTGTTTCTTATCTACATGAGCATGTGTTCTAACAGCTAATGAGGGTATTGACTCACTGCTCACACTCTCATCGGAGATGACGGATGTCGCTGATTTGTTTAAACATCATCAGTGTGGGGATTGGCTTTGATGGCACCCTGGATGCATGCTTGGCAGTAACTGACACGAAGCCCAATCCCTCATAACGTGTATTTGCTGATTTGGTAGCACTCCATAGAGGCATTTATATCTAGTTGAACAGACACAATTGGCATTGCTCTCCTGCATATATTTTGCACGTATGCTGTAAGTAGTATTTTAAGGCAGATTAAATATGTGCATTTACATTTGTGATACATGAAGTACATGCATTTTTGCAATTTGCTGATGTGCGTAGGATTCCATATTTCATAAAAGTATTGCAACATACTAATCTTACTGTTTATGGTGCTGTTATTTTGTAGGTATTGCAGAAATAAAAATGTTCTCTCTGACAAGGTGTTCCTGAGAATTTTTAAATCATCACTACAGTTTTAGTGTTTAATTTGATTGCAGTTGCTCAAGAGACTGATTAAAAAGCCCTAATGTAGCCTATCTGATGGAGGTTTGGGATCCATTGAGAAGTGATTAATCAGTTAGTCCATGGAAGAAAAATTATACTGTTCATTCACCAGATATAATTTTAGTCACAGATGAGGTGTGATTCTCAGGATTGGTGGATGGCTGGTCTGTCAGTCTTGTGAATTAGTTATGAATATTGGAAAAATATTAAATAGACTGTCACCAAGTTTGGTTGATTCATAATCCCCCAAGGATGAATTGTGCAAATTGAAAAAGGGCAGTCTAAATTTGCTTCATTTGATAATTGGAACATTCTGTCATCAATGACGCCATGGTAACTATTAGGTCTGTTACCATTAAACACTTAAGTCAACTATGTTTGCATTGAGTACGCCACTGAATCAGGTTTTGACAGTTCCATACTTTAACACTTTCATAAAACAAATAAAGAAAACATAAAACTGTGTCAAATAGATAACCTAAATTCCAAAATGTTGCGTCACTGTGTAAAATGTAAATAAAAACAGAATGCAATCATTTGCAAATCTCACAAACCCATATTTTATAAACAATGGAACATAGAGAACATCTTACATTTTGCTATTTCATGAAAGTTGTTATGAATATGACAGGAACAACACGTCTCAAACAAGGTCGGACGGAGCAAAAAAGGTTGGAAAAGTAAGTGCTACTAAAGGAAATAGCTGGAGGAACATTGCTTATCTTACTTAACTGGCAGTAGGTTGGTAAGATGATTGGCAGGCAGGGTTTCTCAGATGTAAAGATGGGCAGAATTCACCAATATGCAAAAAACTGCATCTGCAAACTATGGAACAAATTTGAAATAATGTACCTCAACGTAAAATTGTGAAGCCTTTTAAGATCTTATTGTCTATAGTACATAATTTCATCAAAAGATTCTGAGAATTTACAGAAATCACAGAGAATTGGGGATTTCAGGATGTAACTTAGTTGAAAGATTCAAAGAAGCTATGTTAAAGAAGGCCTCTAACTGGTAACACTTTCACAATAGTGCAGCAAATCATGACTTGAACACTTTCAAAAACCATTCTCAGACTCAGAGTTCCTGTCTGCGTCCACAAATTTATGTTACAACTCAGTTATGACAAAGAGTGGATGGACCATATAGCTTGTTTTTGTTGCATACAGTACTTCGAAATGCAATATGAGGTGCTTTATAAGACATACAAAAGTAAGTACACTGTAAATGGATTGCTGTAAATTTTACAGTAGCTTACCAGCATTTGCTCCCACTTCAACTGAATGGTTAAAATTTAAATTTTTTTAAAAGAAGAAAGTTCTTATTTCAACAAGCCAAAGCACAATCTAAACATATTACTGAAGTATGGCGTTGGCGCTAAACGTGCCTGCTTGCATTCCTGACCTGTTATCCAGTACATTATGGTGCATTATGGTGTGAAAATAACAATAAAGGAGACACCTAACTGTCAAAGGGGAAAACATTTTGCTTTTAAAATTACAGCAATTGATCTCTTCAGTTTCTAAACACTTACTGAGTGTTGTTAACTGAAGAGGTAATTCTGGTGGATTGTGAAACAAGAAGTATAACAGAAGAGGCCCCTAACTGTTAAGCAGCTAGAGTCCTACATCGAGCCTGAATGAGAAAAACATTTTGATTTTTTGAGTCTCTTTAGATCCCAAACACTTACAGTGTTGTTAAATAAAGAGGCAGTGCTTTTTGAAATGACAAAAATACAGCAGAGGCCCATGGCTGTTGAACAGCTGAGGTCTATATCGGACATGAATGGAAAACATTTTTGCTTTAAACCACAGCAATTTGCCTCTTCTGTTTCCAGATACACTCAGAGTGTTGTCAAATAATGAGGTGATGCAATACAGTTTGTTTCCTGGGTTTGATTTGAGAATAGTATAAATTTCACTGTGCGATGGCAAGAAATGGTACCATTTAATGTTTTGATGATTGTACAGTTAAAAATAGGTGAACAGTGGATATTTTGGAGAAGATCCAAAGATGAGCTGAGAATACTATAAATGTCACTGTGCAATACAAGCAGCATCTGCTGCAAATACTACATGCTGCAAACCAAATTTTCTAATGTAGTGTTCTCCATAGCCTTACAAAGATACAGCATGTACCCCTTCAGCCAGTTTACAAGACATAGATTAAGACTACTCCTATACTAAAAAAACGAATAAATAAATCATTGATCAAATCTAGGTCTCTAGTATAAAATTGGCTTTAGTCAAGATCAAGGCTCAATCCATGTCTGGAAAACTGAGCCCTAAAGTCTAAAGAAGGCTTGATCTCTTAAGTTCCTATACCGGTGCATGAAAGCCATCTTCTTGTTTGACTGACAGCCAACAATAAAACACTTAAAGACACACACTGGTTGAGCTCCTGTCTCCCAGCTTCAGGATCTTGACTGAAATATAAACCGTATCTCTACAATAACAGGCAGAATGCATATATTTTGTGTTCATTTACAGCCTAGAGGAAAAAAAACAAACCCTTTCCTTGTCACGATTTAACATTTCACAACAGTTGTGCTTGACATTTTAATTGCTGGGTAAGATGAGTGGTCTGGTGATAGGACCTGCAGTGATTATCTTTAATCAATTTAATCAATCAATTAATTTAAATGACATAGCGGTGTTAAAATGGTAAAGGTTAATACGATTTAGGGACTTCCCCTAAGGGCATCCAAACCATTGAGCTGAATACTGATGTTTAATGCTCCTCTTGTTCTATTTAGAAGTTCACACCTCCAGTGTGAGAGTGTGGAGCAAGTTGCTCATAATAGATTTTTCCATAAATCCATGCAAAGGGAGCACTGAGCTAATTGGAGAGAGAATCATCCCCAGCTTGACTATACAGAAGGACAACTAATAGCCAATCAAAAAGGGCTATTTCTAAACTGCCTGCTATGGTGTAGCAGGCATGTCTTTCAGAAATGTGATGTTTGCAGGTAGATTTAGCTTTCCTATCATTTTTCCTATATTAGCTCCTGTTATTTAAAATCAATAATCAGATTAAAAGTCCCTCTTACATTCTTGAATCGTCTTGAATAATCAGGCACAGTCTTGTCTGAAAGACCTCATAGTGCCATTTCACCCCAATATCACTTTGCTCTCACAGGCTCACAAGCAGTTCATAGGGTACTGAAAGGTAGAATGGGAAGCAAAGCCTTCAGCTTTCAGGCTCCAGCTTGTGGCTTGGGTTTTGTTACAGACGCCCTCTCTACTTATACTTAATAAAATGCTCTTTTTGATAAAGCATATAGTTAGGGCTGGATCAGGTGACCCTGAATCCTCCAGTAGTTACACTGCAATAAGCCTAGGCTGCTGCTGTTCTTCTTCCCCCACTTTTTTCACTCTCTGTATGGTTATACACCACTCTGCATTTAATCACTAGTTATTATCATTAGCTCTCTTCTACAAAATGTATTTTGTCCTGTCTTCCTGCCACCTCCAACAGCTGCTTAGTTTTGCTGAAGGTTTCTTCCTGTTAAAAGGGAGTTTTTCTTTCCCACTGTTGCCTAGTGCATGCTCATAGGGGATTTTCTGATTGTTGGGGTTTTCTCTGTATAACTGTAGGCTCTTTACCTTAAAATATACAGCACCTTAAGGATTTTGTGCTATGTAATTAAAATTCAACTGTATTGAATTGATAGTGATGTAGCTGGAAAGACAAAGAGCTACTGTTAGCAGTGTCACCTGAATGACACATCAGATTATTCCAGATACTGTTTCATGTTAGAATTTAATGTTGTCCCATTGAATGCTTTTAAATATTAATGACAATGAAAGCACTGTCATTTGATAGTACATCTGTTACACTACTGTCTGGTGAAATTAAAAAATAGGTAATTTTGGAGGGGGGAAGCGCATCCAGTATATAGTCAGTTGTGGTAATTTGTAATAGTCCAGAGGGAGGGGTACTATCGTGTATTTGAGGGGAAAAAACCCAATACTCAATGAAACCTTCAATATATGACGATGATGATTTCTAGGCTGTCTATTGGCCATTGCCACGTGTTTAGAAAAGTCAATTTTTTATGAAGTGCATCTAAGCACATAATAATAAAACCATAATAACCACCACAGACTGGCTGTTACTTTAGGGGGGGAAATAAAAATGCTATTATAAATATAATAAAAAAAGTCTTATAAAAATATTATAAACCTAACAAAAAATACATATCTGACAGCTCTGAAGGAGCTTACACTCTGAAGACAGCCTTTGCCTAACAAATAATTTAAGTGTAAAACTGTGAGTGAATGACCACTCAGCTGTCTGAGGTGCTCCTGACTCTGTCACAGCAAATTGATAATTATGAATAATTAATGACATTATTGTTGTTTTGCCACCAGCGTAAATACGCGCAGCTCTATAATGCGAGTTTCCAACCCTGAGCTACCTGAATTATTCAAAACAAAACAAAAATGTTCTCTTATCTGCAGGTCCTGTGGCATCAAGCTTTTTAAAGTGCAAGATAGACTTAAAGGTTGTCTTTCATCTTGTAAGGCTAGAGGAAACCCTTGATGCTACAGTGTAGCATACCAGGATCCAATAGCAGGTAAGGAAAAATATAATTTTTTGTAATGATGTGTTAATAATAAACTACTCGATCGACGTCCATCACACTTTCAAACGCAGTGATAGATATTTGAAGACATCCAGTTGATAAAAGAGGTTTTGTCTTCTCGGACTCCTCTTACGTTCCTCTTGGCTTTAGGTGTCGCTGTTGAGGCATTAAAATCAAAACTTCAATATTAAATTCTTTCCAAAAACAAGAAAGGAAAACTATTTTATGAGCGATAAAGAGATTTGGTAATGATTTATTTCAAACAATTATTCTTTTTATTAAGAGGGTGGCTGTGCCTCAGGAGGTAGAGCAGATCATCTTCTAATTGGAAGGCTGGTGGTCTGATATTTGCCTGCTCGTGTCTAATCCTTGGGCAAGATACTGAACCCCGAGCTGCTCCTGGAGCGTTTATCAGAGTGCTAATGTTAGGTCGAAAACACTTAGACACTTAAAAAAGTGCTTGTATGAATGGCTGAATGAGACATGTCATATGAAGTGCTTTCAGTGCTCAGGTAGAGTGGAAAAGTGCTAATCTCTTTCTTTCTAAATAAAATCTATAACAGTAGAGCAGCCTTCTCTGGTTCTATTGACCAGCCTCTTCTGTTTTTATATGATTCAAAGTGCCTTTATTTAAACTGGATGAACACGGCATGCTTTCATGTCACCTATACATATTCAATGGTGTCACTTCTGCTGGTATTCCAAGAGTGACAGATCCTTCTTGCTTACAAATTCCTCACAGTTGGAAATGTCAAACACATTCCTTGGTCTTTTTTTTAAAGTAGGGCAGGTAATGTTTTATATATTGTAAGCAACAAACACATGTGGCTTTATGCACAGTGTGACATCTCCAAATTCCACAGATGTCTGCCATCAACTGGGATAAAATCTGACACCACCCCTTCAAGAAGAGATGAAAATAATACAGTTTATGAATATTTCAGGAGGAACTTGTCAATCGCAGAATAGCACATCTGCCTAATGAGAATCTGTATTTCGTCATCTATTCTATGTTAAGTGCTGTATCCTTTTTGTGTTAGTGAGTCTGCTCTGCTCTCAGGTGGCTCGTGTGTCTCCCTAGCCAGGTGTCAGTCCTGCCAGCATGTGGAGGAGGAACAGCCTGCGTCTGGGAGAGCTGGATCAAAAGCAAAAGGACCCTCAGTGATATTTAATACTTCTGCAACATTGCCAAGCTCAGGTACCATGGTAACCAGCAGAACCTAACTCCATGTTATCTCCCTTTCCTCTGTTCCCATCCATTAAAAACTGGGTTTCTCTGTAAAGATGCATAAGCACAAGTAACAGGTATATCATGCACATCACACTGATTTTACACTGTACGCATTTATCAGAGAACTGTTGACATGTTAGACTGATGACAAAGTTCACATCGCGGTCGCGTTATGAAAGCAATTTCTGCGGAAGCCCCTGTTCCCTCCCCCTCTTGCTCGTCACTCTTCCTCCCTCCTTTTTCTTTGATGATAAGCTAAAGTAACATGTGCTTGGGAAAAAAAGTCACACACACACACTTCTATGCTGTCACAATAGGATCAAAAAAGAACTCAAATGTGTCACGAAAAACAAACAAACGATGAGCCTAATTTGGGTCACACACAAATTATAGATCCATGCTTTACACGAGACTGTGGGGACATTTTTTATACATTTTATTTTTCTAAATATGTAATTCTTAATATAACCCGCTGCTCTGTCTCTTCTCAGTTGCTCCTTGGCCACTTGCCCAACAGATTGCTCCCAGCCTCAGGGCACACACCAAAATAAGGCATCCCACTGGTCCTCATTTCATGGATTATTCAAAATAGAGCAACTCACAATTTAATAACAAGAAAACTGATGTAAGTCCTAATAAACTTAAGCCTCGCCACTATTCAAAGCTTTTTCTTTAAAATTCCCTTTTTATTCCTTAACTGAAGAGTGCACAGAGTCTTTCTGCAGCGCTAATTTAGCAAACACTGACTTCATGAGTTCTCTATAATGATTTTAGAAGCTGTTTTCAGGCTCTGCTAAAAGAGTAATTGGGCTGAACTTTTGCTCCAGTGTGTTGCCAGATGACATTACACTGCATAGGTCAGTCAAATATATGTCTATTTCGAGCTGGTGTCTAGTATTTTTTTAATCATTGAAATGCATAAATAATGCCAATAATTACTTTATTTTTATTGCATCTTACACTAGGACCAAAACTAAAGCATGCTAAAATTAATGTTTAAACATAACAGAGCAATGCAACAATGGCCAGTAAAGTTAATATATAATATTAATAGAACAAAGCTACTGTAACCGTGGAAACAATACACAAGCCATAAGCAGATGACACAGTGGTTTGCATGCTCTCGCTGTGCCTGCGTGGGTTTCCTCCAGCTTCCACATGTACAGTTAATTGGTGACTGTAGATTGGTCGTAGGTGTGAATGTGAGATATACGAAGCGCTGCAGAATAAAGTGCTGCCTGAAAATGTGTAAGATATGTAAATGTGGCTTGTAGTGCAAAGTGCTTTGCGGGGTCAGTAAGACTAATGCTGTATAAATGCCAGCACTATTCAATTTCATTCCATAACAGCAAACAGCAACACTGCGACCAGGAACCAAGTAAGTGACATTCAGCAACTTCACGCAAACACGGGCCAAATAATTGCTGGTGACACAAAGTGGGTGGGTTAAAAGTTATTTATAGTTATAGTTATACTTTTTTTTTTGAAGCAGGTCATAATTATGACAGGGTCATAAATATGACCAACCATTACCCACAAAGCAAGTTGTGAGCAAAAGTCTTCCTGTGTTTTAAGAAGGGATTTGAAAGAAGTCATCTTGAAGTGATTCTTCAAGATAACAGTGTGTTTCAAAGCGGAGTGTCTCATTAAAGGAGAAAAGCCACCTTCTGACTTAAATCTCGACTCTTCTGGACACAATGATCTAGGACTTTGAAATGTCTCATAAGAGTTCAGCACTTCTGCTATGGGATCAAAAGTACCAGTGTAATCTCTGAACTCAGTCACTGGATTTGAAATTGGTTCATCTGTTATTCCAGCTGTTCTTTACCCCTAACATCTGATTATGTATTTTACATGATACAGTGGATATAAAGGATCTTGAGCTATTGGCGAAATAAGGCAAAACATCCTTTACTCACGTCTTCAAATCTCCGTACAGGGAAGGAGGCACCGCTGTCATGTTTACCAACTGAGAATTTGGATGCCAACACCGGGGAAAGAAGTTGATGATTAGAATTGATATATTTAGGATTTTCCTTTTCTTTTGTGAATCTTCCTACACTGAGTGATTTCTTTGTTATTTGGTTTTTAATTTTTACACTGAAACAGTAAAGTCTTAATGAAAAGACTGAAAAGTCTTGGAATCTTTCCTACCCCTGTCATCTCTGTTGTCACAGGATCAGAAGCCCTGTAAGTGAAAGTCAGTTTTGTGATTTGACTGTTGTTTGTCCTGTAGACTGTTTGAAGATGCAGCGCTAATATCAGAATCGTGATATTTTGAAATTTTCATCCCAAACCTGGGCAGGGCTATGCTGACCAGATGAGGGTAACCCCCAGCTAACCACATCCTGGAAACATGGATATAATTGTGTGGTTGTCTTGGAAGAACTGTGTGCAAATTCTTAGTTTTGGAGGAGAAAAAAATCCATCATCATCATCAAAAAAGCCTTCAACATAAGATATCCAAAACTCAGTAGACCTGCTGTGTGCATGTCTACCATGCACACAGCAAACTATCAGACAGAAAACAGAAGAGTGGGAAGGAAGGAGGCGTGATAACTCTCTGTCATCACGCAGCCTTTAGGATGGTCCCAGCCTTTTTTTATGGTTAACTTAGCTTAACCGAATGGTGCAGATTGGGGCATTTCCCTCTGAATTCACAGTCCCACTAGAGGGAAACACCTTATGTAAGGGTACAGATGGGCTGTGATGCTAACGATGTGTGTGAGCCCTGCGAGCCAACACATCAAGTTCAAACTTATGCAGACAGTCTCCTCTCTCCCCTGTTGTCTCTTGTTGTCTCTCTCACTTCCACATTTGCTTCTTCCGTAATTCTGTCCCTCATTTGACAGGCCTGTAGGGCATGAGTGTTCCTGTGCCCTATAAAAAATCCTTATGTTCTTAAAGTACAACATAACGACCTCACTAGACAAGTGCTGTCTGCTTCATCTGGTTCCCCGCGCCTATTCCACGTGTGAAGGTCAACCTGTCACCCTGTTGCTTCTTCATTCAGCGCTTGCTTGGATGAGGCTGCTCTGGCCAAGCTGTCACGGTCCTGTCGTGCTGCCACAAAAAGTGCAGTCATGACCCAGGCACTCCCTAGTTTCTTTTTTGACATTAGTCAGAGCACACACAGGCTTGACAGCAAAATTAGGAGCTGATACAGAGGAGACGTACAGTAAGGGATATTATATCTGCAGTTCATATTCATATAAAAATTGTCCTGAACTGAAAACGCCCTCGAAAAACATGCAAAGCATGTATATTTTTATCTGAGAGCTATTTCAGACTGATTCAGCATTTTCTTCCCTTTGAGATTAGGTTTATATCAATTTCAGAGTGTGAAACATGCACCCAAAAATCACAGATCCTGCAGCTTGGATCCCAGCTTGATGTGTATGATGTTGTAGAAAGATATTGCAGACACCTCCTGTGAACAGACAGCCTCTCTGCTGCTTACAGCAGATGCAGAGACATCAAACTGGGAACACTCCTGGCTGTACAGTCTATTAAACTTACATTGTGTACTTTTTTTTTTTTATGTTTTACTAGGTGCCATCACAGATGTTCTCCAAGTCAGCAACTGGGAAAAGAGTGTTTTTCTGCACAAATGCTGCTGTGAAACTAGATTACAGGGATATGCAGTTTTAAAGTTTTTAAATGGTACACTATATGCGTGTCCTTGCAACTTTGAGACCTTCGGTTAAACAGTATGTCTAGCACTGGGAAATTTGTCCTTGATAAGATGTGGTACCTGAAATAATGCAGCACTTCAACAAGGCCAACCGCCGTCTACTGTTTACACCGATAAATGCAAAAGCTTTGAAGCTTTGGCGAACAGCTAATAGCTGAAATAATAGTGTGCACATTGTTGCCCTCTGCAGTGTCTCCGCACAGATGGTAGCGCTTCTGTGGAAAATTGTGAGGAGGGCTTGCATACAGTGAGGTCTGACATCACAAATGAGGCTTAGTTCAGTGCAAGTTCAATTGGGAAGAAGCATGAAGGGATCCATATGCATCAGCTAACTGAAAGCTCCACTTGCAGCTGCTTTGACTGACAACTGAGCCGGGAACTGGAACGATGAGATCTGGCACATACGGTTATTGTAAGTGCCTTTGTAATGAGGTGCAGAAACTCATGTCTTCATGAGAGAGTAACATAAAAAGCTTTTACCTCCAAAAAGTATGCTCCCTATTAAATCTTTCCTGGACCTTCTTGTTAGGGCTTTCACACTTTTCACCCAGTCAGATTTTACCATAACCTCTTTGACTTAATCATCTCTCAGCTGCCAGACTTCAAATGAGCGCCTTTCTTTGCAAGAGTAGTTTTCAGGACTCATTCATTGTACCTATCTCTAGTTTTTATCTCTAGCAGCTGTCCAAATGGGCCTTCAGGTGAACACAGAGAATCCTGCTAATCACCTGACATCAGTCCAGTTGTTCCATGAAGTAGTTTTTAACAGCTGTCTAGATGTCATTTATTAACAGGAAGTTTAAAACACACAGGCCAAATTTTCTCCTTTTATGTTTGAACAGCTTTTCAGTGTTTCAGAAGATGAATTCTCTCAGTCCCAATACAACAGTGCCAACAATTTGAAGTGGGAAAATGTGCAGCTTAATTAGTGTTCTGCTGTCCGTCTGTTTGCATAGTGTGCTTCAAACTGTCACATTTTTTGCCAAAATGTGGCAAAAATATGTAGCTCCAAATGCTGGAGCTTAATGAAAAAGCCCATTTCAATTTGTGAAATTGCCTTCTTTAAATGCTGCAACATGCTACAGACAATTAAAGTGAGTCTTCGTGTTTTCTTCTTAAAAATTTTGTACAAACTCTATGTCTCGCTTCGAAAATTAGAAATAAGGGAAGGAGGAACATGTTGAATGATAAATGGAAATCTAGTATATGAGGCAAAAACAGAGTCTATGAATGACCAGCTTTAATCTTTAACACAACCTGAGCTCTTTGGATTTTTTGGATGCTTATATTCCATTTTCTGTCAAGATGCCCACATTCAGTAATGTTGAGGTCTGGGCTCTGGGGAGGCCAATCCATGACTGATAGTGTTTCATTGTGCATGGTTGTTTTTCTATGCAGGTATACTTTTATTGCACTGGCAATTTGTTTGAGTTCATTGTCATGTTGAAAAATGAAGCAGTTGCCAATCAGATGCTTTCAAGATGGATCAAAATCTGCTGATACTTTTCTGCATTCCACAAATTTTGAGAAGTGCAGCGCCAAGCCATGACGGGGCCTCCGCCTTGTTTAATATATGGTTGCAGACATTCATTGTTTTGTCTCTCCTAACATCCTCCATACATACTTATAACAATTTGAACCAAAAATTTTTAATGTGGAGTCATCACTCCTTTAGACCTGTTGCTACTGATTTTCAACCTAATTGTTGTGTAATTTGGCTTTTTCCCTTCCTAATAATGGCTTCTTGACAGCCACCCTTCCACTGGGACCATTTTTAATGAGGCATCGGTCAACAGTAGATGGATCAACTGAAGGTCCTGTGTCAGGTCTTTGCTGGATTTTTTCCTTTTTCTGAAAGACACGAGTTTCAGATGCTGTTCATATGCTATAGACGCTTTTTTTTTTAGGCCTGCCACTTCTTATTTTGTCCTCAACATCTCCAGTTTCCTCATTTTTAAGGACACACTGCACATCATGCTGAAATATGCCACAGTTTGGGCTAATAGCTTGTTGGGAGTCATCTTGTCAGTGCAAAAATGTTATTTTATGCCTGTCAAACCTTGTTATCGTCATCTATTTCATCGATTCAAGAAAACAAATGGGAATAAATAGTGTGTTTTTGCAACAGGCTGCTAGTGACCAAGTGCCTAAAGATTCGGTTTGAATTTGATTCTTTGCTAAGTTGTCTGTCATGTGCAGACACAACACTGTTCATCCCTTGAGTTAGGCGTCTTTGTAAAGATTATTGATAGGTTAGCGTTAACTGGCTTAGCAAACACATAACTTTCCTTTGACAATTGTCAGCTACAGGGGACTGAAGGAAAGTGAAAAAGTAGCCAATCTCCAAAGAAAAACGATTGGTCAGTATCACATTAAAAATGACAAGGTCTTCTGGCTCTTTGAAAGCAAAATATAAAGAAGTGAGGGGTGGCTCAAGACTTTTGCATAGCGCTGTAGTTTTAGGAGAAGATGCCTTACATGTTCTGAACCAGGCTTGAGTAGCATGCCCTCTTCTCCTGTCCTCTCTCCGTTTTCGTGGCAGCTGCTATAGCAGACTGTCAGAATGAGTGTTGCCAACGTTCTCCACTTCTTTGAGTCATTTATAATATGGTGAGACATGATGTGTGACGCAAACATCAAGACACCACTGATGCATTAACTCTCAAGCCAAAGTTAGTTTAGAAGGACAAAGAGGGAGAACTTTGTGCCCTTCTTCAATGTCAACTTCCAGCTCAGAAGAGAAAAAATCCCAAACATTTATTGGATATATGTGTGAGGGTAAAAAAAAGGAGTCTAAGCTGCTTTTTCCAACATACTGTATTGTGACACATTCTACATTTGGAGAGCCCAGATGAATGCTGCTTAAACAGCAGCAAATATTCCACCGGCCTGTATTTCTGTAAACATATCAGCAGAAAAATATTCCTCATGCACCCCTGAGCAAATTAGAATTCCTCGCTCTCATCCTCCACTTTCTCCACCCACTCTCTCTGTCCTCCTACCACATGCCTCCCAAAATGAGCAGTGAATCTCAGCTCCTGCCCATTAGGCTCACAATCACTCACACAGCGTTTTCTCCCTGCCTGCCTCTCTCCAACTCGCACACAAAAACGCACACCACTCTATAATGTAGTGTCGACATTCTCCTTTGCAATAGACCCATTTCACAGCAGCCATTTTAGTATGAAATGGTAAGTAAATACAGGTGTTCCTGATTGCATTAAGAGCCTTCATGACTTTGATAAGCGACGTCAGTGTTTACCTACTCTCTTATGGAGAAACTGCTGCTATGAAATAGATGTGTGGAGATGTCAGGCTGTTTCAGAGTCTTCCTTAAGCATTTTTCTTGTAGGACATGTAGGGCGGATATGTTTTCATGCATTTACTTATTTACTCTTTAACCTCCCAGGACCTGGCGTCCACATATGTGGACATCACATTTTGGGTTATTTAAATCAAAATACTCAATTTTGCTCTACAAGGGCCTGATATCCACTTACGAGGACATTATGCTGCTACTGTTTTATCAAAATTTTAAATGAATATACTCACATGTGGCTCTCATTTTTCTTAAAAACAAAAACAAGGTAAAAAAAAAAATCTGGTAATTCTTTTTTTACATTCATCGGGCCCCAATATGCCCAAATATCAAAGAGAAATTAAAAATGCATGCTGTGGAAGAGTTCGGGTCTTAGGAGGTTAAAGCTGCTCCTCGCGCAGAAAAATCGATGCATTAAATAAGATACCAAACTAAATCACTGCATTCAACCCTTCTGATTCGCCCCATCACACATCACATCTTTTTCTCCATGAATGATGTCCACTTTTTTTTTCCACCTGCAGTCCGACGACAGCTTCAACAGAGCGAGATTTCAGCTGTTAAGAAAGTGCTTTTTATTTTATTTGGTCAGCATTTCTATTTTTAACCTCATTTCAGCATCCCTCAGTTGAGCGTTTTCGTATCAGCACTACAGTATTCATTCTGCGCTCTGTTTGCTGTCAATCACACTCTGCACACAAGAGGAAATTGGAGAAAAGAAAAAAACAAACATCTCACACAAAACTATCAAAAACCTGTCACTGCTTTAATTGAAATATCTCTCTTGGGTGGGGACGGCATGTAATTTCAAGGTAGGCTTGAAACCGTAAAGTTTTTGCCATCTTGTTCTTTTTGATGTCTTGTTGATGTTTCTTGTCTCCAGCCAGGTGGACTGTGAAGCACAAACATGCCATATGCGGTAACAGTCAGCACTTGCTGACAGTTTTAAAAAATGCATTATTACATTTTGATGGTTAAGGCCTCGTGAACATTTCACTGACAATTTCTGCGTTTGTGTTTTGTCCTCTTCTGCCTTGGTATACTTGGAGAATTACTTTCTGTAATGGACAGTTCTGCACTTTCTAATCTACATCCTGGCCCCACGTCTAATCCAGGATGAAACGGTGTGCTCAGAAGTAAGATCTGAAGACTGAAAAAATGCTGTTTTGCGTTGTTAAACAACCTGTACTTGTGGCAACTGCTGCTCTGCTGGACAGTGCAAATCTCTGGCAACAGTGAGTCACCAGTGTTTTTGAATGAATCAGTGAAGTTCCTAACTCATGCGGCAGCTAACTCAGACGTGAATAACAAGCTGCTCGAGTATTTACATTGGAAGTAACTATAAACCATTGAAGTGAACAGAACACTTTGAATTAGCAAAGTGATTCACAATTTCCATAACAAAATTCAGAGAAACCTAAATACATTTTACTATACCGCTCTTCTGTGGAAGCCATTTTTGCCCTGGGGGGCCTGAAGTGGCTTGGATGTTTTCTGATGCTTTATTTTGTACCTTCATGGTTTACATCCCTACTGTGGTCTTGGAGGGAATTTGGAAGATTAGCTACTTCTGTGGATGGTCACTGTTGTTCCAATCTGAGGTCTATACTCTGGATATGTGAAGCTCACAGAACCTTAATAGTAGCTTTATAGTCCTTCCAAGACTCAATTTCTATCACCTTCCTTCTCATATTTTCTTAGCGATGAGCTCTTTAAGTAGACTTTTTAAGATGGTTTATAGGAACAAACATATATAACAGGGTAATTGAGGCTTTTAAAGTTATATGGGACCAAACATTAGCGAGCTAGCCACCTGCCTGCTTAGCTCTGAGGCAGAAATCCATCCTGTACATGTCATGAGAATGACCTCGGGTGTCGACACTAAGTAAACAAGTGTCTTGAGGGTACTGGTGTTATGATTTGGTGCTATATAAATAAAACTGAACTGAAAAGACAAATAGTGGTTTTATTGGATAATACTAAGGAAGGAATCTGGACCTAGAAATGTCTAGTTTTGCTTCAATATTTAAAGCTGTTTGCCAGATTTTGCAGCTTATGGGGCATCCATATGTTTAACGATTAGCTTTGTCGCTGATGGTTGGTCATCAGTGAACAGTCTGAGCTCCGGTTGCCTAGGTAAATCTGTAATGTGTTTACTGTGCTGTAATTTGTCAATCAACTGTATCGTGTGTTCCCACTGGTACAGTGAGGGAAATATTCAATCGCCTGGTGAATTTGTAAGTTTGCTCACTTGGAAATGAGAAAGAAAGAAATTAACTCTAATTTTTATGGTAGTTTCACTTTAATTGAGAGAGACAGCCAGAACACCGAAGGTGCTACCAGCATGATAATGACCTGAAACACACCTCCAAGGCAACAAAGGAGCCCATTAAGGTCATGGAGTGGCCGAGCCAGTCTCCAAACCTCAGTCCCATAGAAAATCTGTGGATGAAGCTTTGAGTTGTTCAGGAGTAGCCCGTAAACCTAAAGGATTTAGAGTTTCTGTCCGTGGAGTGGGCTAAAATCCCTCCTGAGATGTGGGCGAACCTGGTGACCAACTACAAGAAACATCTTACTCCTGTGTTTGCCAGTAAGGGTTTCTCCACCAAGTCTTAAGCCATGTTTTGCTTGGGCAACACATGTTTCACTCAATGACATGCAAATTAATATATAACTTTTATTTAATGTGTTTTTTTCTGGATTTTTCTGGTTGATATTCTGTCTCTCTCCAAAATAAAACACAATTTCTTTGTAAGTGAGCAAACTTACAAATTCAGCAGGGGATCAAATAATTATTCCCCCCACTGCAGTTGTTTCAGTGGTTGAGAATGGTGATAACTCGGGACTCGGTCACTTTGCACTACCAGCTGTTATTTCACGTCGTCGCTGAATGCCTTGTACTTTCGAGCCTCTGGTGGCCACGCCGCTGTGAATTCTTTCATGTGTGGACACACCTTAAAGGTGCAAATATTATTTTAAAGGCCCATTTGGTTTACATTCTGTCTGTAACTACCTATGTGTTTTTTAATGATTATTAAAATTCAATGTCATGTAGAAGCTGTGCGCACATTAATTCGATTTTTCCTTAACCTAAATATTCAGTAGTTGCTGTGCACAGATACTGCTGAACGAGTTCTCTGAAAAAAAAAGAAAAAAAAAAAAGAAAAAAATAGAATATGTGAACATCGATGTCTGGGAGTAGAGTTTAAGGTGAGTTTTGGGGAAAAAAAAATTCGATCAAATACAATATTTCCACTTAGACAACTGACATCCATACTCAGAAGTGAATGACAGTTGTTTGGGTTGTGCTTCTGTTTTGCCAAAGAGACAGGGCTGTCAAACCTGAACAATATGTGCTCACTCAGTGGTGAAGCAAATGTCATTGTGGCACAGTTATGAATTTATAACTGTGGCTTCTTTTCCAGCTTAATAGTTGCTTTGGTTACAAAAGCACTTTTAGGAGAAACTCCAGGTTTTCAGACTCTATATTTATACTCAGTTTCCCCCCAAAAAATCTGTGTTAATAAGATAACTGGCAACAGCAGAGCTATAATGTCCATACTTTTCTCATTAAACGTTTACGAGGCGGTGATGTTTATTTGTCACAGGTAAGTGGGCTCTGTTTGGACTGAACACAAACCTCTGACACTGACTAAATCTAACTGTGACTAGCAGACATATGCTTTTTCCCAAAAAAATGCTGATCTGTGTCAGTTTGGCTCTACAGCGCTTGTAGGACTCTGAGAAACAGCGAGCGGGTGGCTGTATTTGTACGAACTCTGTGTGTGGGTGATAGGGGAGAGTTATTATTTCTGAGTGTCCGCTGGCATTTTGCCGCCTTTTATTTTTTTCTCCCCTCCTCCGGCTCTGCTGTGTGTTCCTCCTGGTGGTAGGGACTACAGTCCTGCTTGCCAAATGGCCTAGACTGCCTGTGTAATTCTGGAGGCAATCTGCACTTATGGGCATGACACTGTACACCAACTAGGCTGATGGAAAAACTGGGTTTGCAGTGTAGTTTATTGTTCTGATCCAGCAAAGGATCTGTTTATCTGATAATTTGTCTTTTTTTCCCTACCACCAATTATATGGGACATGTGCTGGATAGAGCTGGTCCAACTCCATAAAGTTCAGACATTTAAGGCCTACACTGAGCTGCACCAGGTTGTTTAGGATCAGTAATACAGGCTGTCATGTCTTTACCTGGGCACACAAAAATGAAGGAAAATGAGAAATACGTTGAAGCTTTAGCATTTGCAACAAATTGGAGCTGCAGTGGCTGAAAGAATGGAAAGAAGATAAGAGTTTTCGTTTTATTCCCCTTTGTAGTCATCTGCAATCAGTTTAAACAAAGAGGATGATGATAAACTCTGTGACAAAGGATGATGTTGATCTGTATAGGCTGTGAGACTAGGACATTGTTGTGTCGCCAGCTTTTTCAAAGTCACAGGCAAACATCCATGCTTGTGAGGAAAAAAAATACAGTGAAAGGCAAGTCTTTCTGGAAATTGCCAGATCTCCATATCCTATTTTTTTTTTATCAAGTCTATTTTTTTCTGCATCTGTGACAGATTTCTAACTTGCTGGTACAGCAGGGTTGCAAACTGTCACGCTTCTGGCACGTGACACACACTTTCACCTTCAGTCCCACGCGCTCATGCTGCCCAAACAGATCTCACGCCAAATAAAAGGATCTTCAAAGCCCTTCCTTTATGAAACAAACAGTTATGCTAAATTATTTGTTTTTAAAACATAGAATTCATTAGAATGATTAGACCTTTCTTTGACTGGTCCATGATAGCTGGGATAGGCTCCAGCCATCCTGATACCCTGACAATAAATATCTCATAAATATCCAAAGGACACAGTTTAGATGCTTAGGGGCCAGAGGTACAGAAACAAGCAAGCACATCTGTCTCTGAGCTTAATATTGAGGATCTCCAACGATAAAGTCACTCTGGGCGTTGAAAATCATATATAATATCGCTCCAAATCACAAGAAAAATTGCCTCAAGGCACTTTACATGTATGTTGTAAAGTAAAGACCCTGCAATAATACAGAGGAAACCCCGACAATTACATGACCCCCATGAGCAAACACTTGGCAACGGTGGGAAGAAAAAACAGGAAGAAACCTCTGACAGAACCAGACTCAGGGAAGGGCAGCTTCTACTGCGAATGATTAGAGGTGAGGTAGACAGCACGAGTGAGGCATTCTGGAAGAAAGCCAGAAATTAATAATAAAAAGTGGTGTATAAACACATAGTGAGTGAAGAAGAACGTCAGCATCACGGGAAGCCCTCAACAGTGTAGCCCTAATAAGAGCTGGTTCTACAGAAGAGGGGCCTGAAAGCTGAAGGCTCTGCCTCCTGTTCTGATTTGTTAACATGAGTTTGAATTTGTTGCATCCAGCTGTTTGTATAATTCCTAATTATCTGCCCCCTAATTACTTACAGGATATGAGTGTCCCCATTGTACATTTACACTTGTGGCATAACAGCGGCGATTTAACTATTCATAATTGTTAATCATTACCATCAGAAGCATGAGATTTGTGCTTTTCTACACCTTTGACGTGTGAGCTGTCATATGCAGTGACAGTGACACATGTAATCCTTTGCACTGTAACAGCTGGATATTTAGTGAAATCCACAATCAGTAAATTTGTCTGATAACTATTAAAGCCTTATTTGACAGTACACAACTGTGTAAAACTCTTCAGTTATCCCTCATTTCAATTTAACATTTGAAACACATAAAATATTTGCAAATATCTTGGGAAAACAAAAAGAGAGTTTATTTTACAATAACTCCTGTCACCCGACTAATGAGCTTGAAAGTCAATATTTGGTATGAGCAACTTTATTTAACATTAACACCTAAACTCAATTTATTTAATTAGTCTTCAGGAATAGCTCCCCAGGCTTTCTGAAGGACATTCAAAGCTCTTCGTTGGATGTTGGCTACTTTTTGTTCCATTCTCTGTCAAGATGATTTCACACTGCTTCAATAATGTTGAGGTCTGGGTTGTGGGGAAGCCAATCCAGGACTGATAGTGCTCCATTGTGCGCTTTTCTATCCACAAATTCAATCATCTGGCATCAATCAATTTTAACAAGATCCCCAACAGCACTGGTTGGAATACAACCGTAAACCATTATGTTTTACAGAAGGCTGTACACATTCACTGTTGTACCTTTCCCCTGATCTCTTTCTGAGCTTACTGGGCGCCATAAAACCTGCTGCCACTGATTTTCAACCTAGTTCTTGTGTAACTTGGGATACTTCAGCTGTTTTTCCTTGTTTCCCTTCCTTAAGAATGACAACCACCATCCCATTGAGACCATTTCTTAATAGACTTTGGTAAACATTAAATAGAAGAGTCAGATGCATCTCCCAGGTCTTATGTCAGGTCTTTGGTTTTTTCCCCCCGTTTCTTACGGTCATGACTTTCACTTACTGTTCATCTGCTATTGATAGTTTTTAGGATGCCACTTCTTTTGTGCTCTGTTTGTCAAGTTTCCTCAAATTTTTTGAGGACACACTGCACAACATGCTAAGATATGCTACATTTCCAGGTGCTTTCCATATATTTACACACGGTGGTCCAAAATCTAATGATTCTTTTCTGGATTTGTAATTCCATCAATTTTGGCAAGAGCCACACACCACAGGCTGAAATGTAGCATCAAACCATGAAAGAGATTCCACTGTGTTTTAGAGGTAGCTGTAGACCCTAACTGTTTTACTTTTATGTGCTTTTGTGACAGACTTTTAGCAACAAAGTGCCAATTTGAAACGGATTCTTTCTTAAGTTATCTGTTCTGTGTAAATACAAGGCTGGTTAATACCTGAAAAAGCAACCAATGGAGAACTATTGCTCAAAATCACTTACAATTACAAGAAAGACCGTTTTACTGAAAGCTCAAGCTAGTTTACCCAAATTATTAAACTATCCACTCCCTCAATTAAAAGGAAAGAAAGATTTGACATGAAAATGGGCAGTTCTACTACTTTCAGCAGCTTAAATCCTTGGATTGCCTACATCTCAAACCTATATTCTGTTACATGCCAATTTTTCTAAGAATAGAAAAGTTGGAAATCCAGTCAGAGATGACAGAGAGTGGATGGTGGAGTAGAGACTTTATGCCTTGTAAACTAGTTTGTTGTGAGGGAGGTGTAAGCTGTCCAAGTTGTTAAGCAGCTTTATCCCATTTCACAGCTCACCTCAACATTTGAAATTCCACTCAGACCTCTGTTTGTCTCATGTCTTGTTGGGCCTGTGGATAGTAATGGAGGTTTAAAAGAACCTCAATGCTTTGCTGCCAAGTGATTCTCTGCTTTTTCGGCAGATTCCCAGTAGCCCCGTGTTATCCTAATGCCTTCCCACAAAGCCTGAGAATGACAGCAGGAGAGGGAGGAATTTAGCTGTGCCATGCTAGAGAGTCACTTAGCCCACTTTAGTAATACACACTTTCCACTCTGTTGCAATAATGTGTGTGTGCCAATTGTAAACAGCATTCTGATTGCAATAAAGAAAAGACACCAATTTTTAGGTGATCGATGGCTCTGTGTAATGCCAGTGACGCACTGCTTCTATAAACTGGGAGTTAGGATGGGTAAAACATATGATTTTCTAACACCTAGTTGTTGTGGCACAATAAAAGATTAAAGGACTTTAAAAACAATATGATATGTTGGGGGGTTTCTTTTGGACAATGTATGACCATAAGTTGCCCGAAAATGTTTAATATATACTTATCAGTTAACATAAAACTAGTTAATTTTTTTTACTAATTTTCAGAGTATGTGTTTACAGCTATCACTCCAAAAATAATGATACAACAGCTTTTCTACTTTTTTATTTCAATTTTTTCCACCCTGCACCTTTGCTCATCTTCATCATAAACAGACTGTTCATTACCAGCTGAACTCTATCCACCCATTCATCCATCCATCCATCACTCCATTTTCTTTACCACTTATCCAATTGAAGGTTGATGAACGGTCTGTCACAGGATGATAGACTGGGGACACGCTGGACAAGTTGCCAGTTTTAAACTGTGCTAACACAGAGAGACAGAAGATTCACATTCTCACCTATAATTTAGAAACACCAATTATAACTTATTACAGACTGTGGGAGAAAGATAGAGTGACTAAAGCAAGCCCACTCAGGCACCTGAATAGCATGCATACTCATGCAGATGTTAAACTAGGAACACTCTTGCTGTGAGGTGACAGGGCTTCCATTGGTCAGTTTCAACACTAGGAAACTATAGTTAGCAAGGTGGCTAACATACTGTATTGTTTTCCGCCTTTTTAGCAACTAAACAGCTAGCCAGTTACAGTTGCATTCATCACAGGGCCATAAACACAACATAACATGACAAAAGCATTTCCCTTGAGCATTAAGTAAGAATTCATACCCAAGCCTAACTCTAATTTAGCTATTGCTTTTGGTCTGCACCAAATGCTGTTGGATACCAATAGGTATCTTGAAGACTCCACTTGCTAGAGGTAGATGTAACTGCAACACTCTGAAAGGTGATACCAATACCAAATGCTCTCCACTACCGGTTATAATACAAAATGCTATAGAAAACCTAAAAACCTGTTTGGTAGCTCAATTTATGTTCACATCTTATCAAAGATATCCAAATGGCACAACACTGGTAACCCCCAACCCCCCAAAACACTGCAGAAATCCCATAGGTGAAGTGTTATCCAGTGTCTTACAGGTATGCAAACAAACCAGGGGAAGCAGGTGAAAACAGAGCCCAGATTTTTACTAGACAATGAGACAACAAGACAACTGATGCACAGTGAAGTGCGGCTATAAATCCTGAGGGAGTTGATTAGGAAGTGCATGCATTGGAGCAGAGAGGCAGGTCAGGTGATAAACTAGCAGGAAACAGGGCAACTGGGAGCTTTTTTCATGTGGAAAACAAGACAAGAAGTTGAAATGAATGACATGAACAAAAACTGAGACACCAAAGCTGTTGTTTCTCTATCAAAACTCATGCAGGTACAAAGAAATTCAGATGGTTCTTTGTCGTCAGCTGCTGCACCCCTATTAATCAAGTCCAGGCAACTGTTTCGAAGCAGATTGTTCAAGGAGTTGCCAGTTTTTCCGCTATCATGGATGTTCATGATCTGAGAAGTAATCAGTCTTTCTGTTTGACGTGCTCTACATCCCAATGCCACTTTCAAAGTGAAGTTATCTGATTTCACAGACAAGTTACCATACTTGACAGCGCCAATAAACACTGTATTTTGCAATACTGTAGTTGCTGTACTCTGTGACCTGAAGATATATTTGCAGAGAGATATATAATAAGTTGCCCTGGGTCTACCCCAAATTTTCTTAGTGAAGCTCCTCACAGCTCTCAGTGAGTCTTCATTTCAAACATGTTTAGATTTATGCCAACAGCTTCCTGTTTGTCTAAGTAATTCATGTTTAATTGATGCTGACAACCCAAAACATTTATTAATCATCAGTCAGAAAAGAAGAACAAATACGATACCTTCTGTGTACAAACAGCCAAACTTTGTTCAGTTATTTTCAGATTTCTCAGATTTCTTGACCTACTTAAAAAAAAAAAAGATGCAAGAGGGAGAAATAATATAATTGGCTGCATAAAAGTGGGTCACTGATTGAGCTTTGAAGAGTCATTTTATGGTGTTTTTGAGTCGTGGCGTGCCTTTAACGTGAACTTTCCCGATGTTCTCCCGCTCAATCTTTGGCTTTCATTAGGCCTTGTTTTTAAAAGGAGTAAGCGTTTAGTGCATTTCATGGTGCTGAAGAAACAAGAAGTGGACTCCCAGCAGGAGGGATGCGTGTTACCAGAGGAACATTGCGAGGATATGGTGTTACTCTCTTCAATGTGGGGAAACTCATTAGTCGCATAATTTGCCAACATGTACAGATGAAAAAATTATGCAATGCTGCGGTAGTCTAAACTAAATCTGTCCTCTCCTCCCACAGGAAGGATTTGTCTGCTAACAGCTGCACCAGTTAGATGAGGCTGAGAGACATTTGACTCGGCACCATTTGTCGCCTGCTCATGATATTCCCCTTCCCTTCTAATGACTAGTCTTTTGTCATCTCTCTGGTCATGTAAGCTGTTATATATGGTCTTTTGCATTTATAACACCACTGCAGCTAAATCTGACTGTGGTTCTTCTTCTTCTTCTTCTTTTTTGTGGCGTTACAGAAAAAACAGCTGCCGTGTCCTGCGGCAGAGTTTGTACTGAGAGATTATACAGTGCGCCTCTCTGGCACTTGACAGGGCTTTGTAGTCTCCCACACATTTCTGGATAATATGGCAGACTTGCTAATCTGACATGGTGTACACCCCTGTCACCTGATCACTGGCAGAATCTTGATATTAAAAAGACAGCATCCCAATGTGAGCGAGACAGACGGTGAAAGAGAGACACAATGCATTTGAGGAGGGAAGAAAAAAATGGAATGAATCCCCAGACAGATGGTGCATGCATGATAGATGAGCAATACAAGGCAATACATTTTACACTTGGTGCAGGCTGAAACAGACTTAAATCTGCCCATTGCAATGAACTGATAAACCATGCATTTAACGTGAGTAACAAGCTCTTATAAACTTCACATACAGTAAATAACAGACTCCACAAAATGCAGCAATATTCTACTTATAGGTTCCAGGCTCGAGAAGAATATGTGTGTAGATAGGAGCAGTATGCGACATTTATTTTTGATTTGTTTTGACAAACACTGAAACAGTACAATCTCCTATAGAAGAAAATCATATGTCTGATTATGTGCTGAAAATTCACAGTAGAGATGTTTTTTTTTTCTCAGCCATACTTTTGTGTTACCTTCAATACATCTTCAATCTCCTCTCATTCATTTAAAAAAAAAAAACTGATAGTAAAGTCTGATAGTAGACTTGACCTAAGAGTACATAAGCCTATCTCTGTATTTAGTGATTAGACCCTGACGGATATAGGATTTTTAAGCTATATATACCAATACAGTGGAACCCCGACTTACGAATACCCCATTTAACGAAAAATTAAAGTTACGAAGGCACTTAACGGCAATATTTCTGCCCGTGTTAAGGCAAAATGCCCGTGTAACGAAATCTGCTGGCTCTGATTGGCTGAGCCCAGAATGCCTACAATGCCCACAATGCCTTCCGAATCATGTGACAACCCCCTTGGCTTTCGTACTTGCGCTTCGCTGTTCCACTTGAACGACGTATTGTTGTTGCAGTTAGCAATTAGCCTATAGCCTATCGTTCGCTCAAAAGGCGCGATGGGTGCTTCGACTTACGAAAATTTTCGACTTACGAAAGACCCTCGGGAACGAATTAATTTCGTAAGTCGGGGTTCCACTGTATTTGGAGAAAAAATCCATTCATTCCCCGATATTGTTTTTTTCCTTTCAGACACATGAAACATCAGGAGATTTTCCTTAGTAGTTATGTGACCTTACTAAGAAACTATTACAATGCAGTTTAAAAGTTATTTTGTTACATTGTCACAAGTTGTGGATTACTCGTTTACGCTCTGCCACACTCTGTTGTTGTGTTTGTGGTGTTCCAAGCACGTCACTAACAGGAAAGCTGCAGTGTGTCCTGGGGTGGACAAACTATGGAACATAAACACTCGAATCATTGTTTCTCCCATTTCGTCTTTACTTGCAATAAAAAAAAAAAAATTTAACGGCCTTTTTAAATGCTGATAAGATATCTTGGCATATAGCTGATATTTCGGGCTTCATTAGCAATTCTTTGGGCCTATGGCCAAAGCTATACTATGTTCTGATTTTGGATTTGGAATTTAATGTATATAAAGGCTAATTCTACTCACTTATCCATTATCCTGTTTTGAATGTAGAATTTTGTTTTTTGTTGTAAAATCTAATATTCATGCAACAAAGTAGAGCGCTAACTTATCAGCTAGTGTGAATTTGCTTAGGTAGCAGGTTGTATAAACAGACACTATGGGTTTAGCACAGGTATAAATATCTGCAAATCAGAGTTAACATGAATTGAAATATAAGATAATTTAATGGGTTAACTTAAAGGGTGAATTAATACCTAAATTTGACCTGTCTATAGACTTGTTGATCATACTACAGTGCAAACATGCTTATATCTGCCCTAAATCTGTGCATTTTAGTCCTTTAGTCTATAGAGCTGGCTATCTTCTGGAGCCAGTCTTAAGTGGCAATGCATTTCTTTTCAGCTCCAGAAGTTCTGTTTCTCTGTCTATACTAACGACTGTGACTATGCTAACTGGGATAATAAGGACGGTGGCTAGGGTTATAAGGAAGGCCAAAGTAGTCCCTAATGCTATGTCTTAAGTGTAACATTGGTATGTCTTGTCTTTATAGTGCCAGAGTTGGGAAGAATACCTTAACTCTAATTCACAACAGCAAAACTATGTTGGTTTACTACACCTGCACATCATTTATACCAATAGAAATATAGGTGTTGTGCTGGTATCCTTAAAAACCAGCACTACAGCCTGAGCTATAATTATCATGGCCATAATTACAGCCACAGAAATCCCCTCATAATCACTACTACAGCCACAGCCATGGCTTTCTAACCATACCCACAGCTGTTATAATCACAGGCAGGGCAACGGCCAGCTGAACACAGAGCAGAAGTCTAACTAGTCCCTGCCAGTCATCTTATTCGATTAGCCCTAATGATGCAGACTGAGGTTTATAGCATAGAGAGCCACAGCAAATGGTATACCCACAGCAGCTGTAGCACCTTCTGGAAATATG